>NC_088213.1:12436188-12441188 GCF_036934945.1 Oncorhynchus masou masou | reverse complement strand
ACGGCGATGATTACCTCGTAATTAGACGACACAAAGCTCTCCTATCTAGTGGCAAAACACAGTAATTATGGGCATGACAGAAAATCAAAGGCTACTTCGTAAGCAAGAAGAAAAATTAACATTTCAGGCCCTCAAGCTGTATGTCCTGATTAGAAACATATTAAATCAATGCATGGCTAACTGCTAGGCATAAATACCCCCGTTTCTGAAGGGGCCTCTAATTGCAGGGGGCAAAACAGCAGCTTCTCATTTCGTGCGGATGCAGCATTACATGTCGCTGCAGTATTGTGTGGAAAAATATACCCCTCCTTGTCTTGGTGAATTTGAGGGGGTTAATTTGGAAGGTCTATTTGTAATGAAGGTTATTACAACAGATCAAAGCACAGTCTGATTATTGAAGGATGAGGTTTTTACTAGTGTACAGTACCACTCGTGCTTTAAAATGGCTATTTCCATGTCCTTGTTATGTCTATTCCAATGTCCTTGTTATGTGGAAACCCATATGCTTCGATGTGAGCTACAACAACAAATCAAATCAAATTTTATTTTGTCACATACACATGGTTAGCAGATGTTAATGCGAGTGTAGCGAAATGCTTGTGCTTCTAGTTCCGACAATGCAGTAATAACCAACAGGTAATCTAACTAACAATTCCAAAACTACTGTCTTATACACAGTGTAAGGGGATAAAGAATATGTACATAAAGATATATGAATGAGTGATGGTACAGAGCAGCATAGGCAAGATACAGTAGATGGTATTGAGTACAGTATATACATATGAGATGAGTATGTAAACAAAGTGGCATAGTTAAAGTGGCTAGTGATACATGTATTACATAAGGATGCAGTAGATGATATAGAGTACAGTATATACGTATACATATGAGATGAATAATGTAGGGTATGTAAACATTATATTAGGTAGCATTGTTTAAAGTGGCTAGTGATATATTTTACATCCTTTCCCATCAATTCCCATTATTGAAGTGGCTGGAGTTGAGTCAGTGTGTTGGCAGCAGCCACTCAATGTTAGTGGTGGCTGTTTAACAGTCTGATGGCTTTGAGATAGAAGCTGTTTTTCAGTCTCTCGGTCCCTGCGTTGATGCACCTGTACTGACCTCGCCTTCTGGATGGTAGTGGGGTGAACAGGCAGTGGCTCGGGTGGTTGTTGTCCTTGATGATCTTTATGGCCTTCCTGTGACATCGGGTGGTGTAGGTGTCCTGGAGGGCAGGTAGTTTGTCACATTAGTCACATGAAGACGTTTTTACATCAGCCAGATAGGTTGGCCCAACAACAAGGTTATGTTAGCTCTATTGATGCCTTTGACACATTTAAAGGCTCAATTAATATGTATTAAACTTCTGGCAGATTCTCTGACCCATATCAGAATGCGTTTACACATCATCATGATCGGTTTCATTCTCGCTTGATTTTGTCCATCAGGAGACTGAAAACAAAATATTTTTGAAAACTGTTGACATACACAATTTAGAGGTATTGAATCAAGTGGACGAATGAAGACGACATTTGGCACAAAATATAAATGTACCCTATTTCATTGATTCATAGCAAGTAATCAGTGGATATTGCTAGTTATGCATAAAATTAGGTGTATTTATTATGTGCTTCAACTATCCCTGAAGGAAGCACACCATCATCTCCATAACCAGCTGACGAGGATTGTTTTCCCTCTCATAGACCGATCCCATGGCTTAAATCTATTAGCTTGTGGCCTACACGCGACAGTGATGTCATTAATAGCCACCTGGGTTGTAACCCAGCCACTTCCTGGTTGCTGTTTTAAATTGATCAAAGCTGCTAGCGGGCAAGCTAGCCAATCGCTGCCATCTTTAGCGTGTCGGCAATGGGCTCCTTGGGAATACAACTAATTACTTCACAGCTGTATTTATTTGATCCATGAGGAATTCTCCCTTCTGTCGCGGGGATGACGCTATGCCAGCCTGGGCTAACAGTGATTCGTCTAAGTGACACTTCTGGCATAGTTTCACGTCAAAGCAAAGCAGCCCTAAAATCAATTGTATAAATATAGAGAAGATAAGGAGGGGGAGGGGGGGGTTACTTTTTTTTTTACCCTCAGCAAAAATGTCATGTATAAAAAACAAAAAACCACCGGCATAAATAAAGCAAAAGTTATTCTGAAGTCGGCTGAATCAGACGGTAGAAACACAAGCTGTTCACATTAAAGAACAGTTGGGTTGAAGAAGGAAGCACAAGACATTTGGTTGATTGAAATGTTTTAATTTGGGTGGTTCAGTTGAGTATTTTGGTGATTGAAATGTTTGAATTTGGGTGGTTCAGTTGAGTATTTTGGTGATTGAAATGTTTGAATTTGGGTGGTTCAGTTGAGTATTTTGGTGATTGAAATGTTTTAATTTGGGTGGTTTAGTTGAGTATTTTGGTGATTGAAATGTTTGAATTTGGGTGGTTTAGTTGAGTATTTTGGTGATTGAAATGTTTTAATTTGGGTGGTTTAGTTGAGTATTTTGGTGATTGAAATGTTTGAATTTGGGTGGTTTAGTTGAGTATTTTGGTGATTGAAATGTTTTAATTTGGGTGGTTGAGTATTTTGGTCGGGTATGTTATTTGAGGTGTATCCATGCTGATCTAAAATGACCAAAGTTCCAGAATCAGATGACGACAGTAAATCTTGTCAGAGAGCGTTTCAATACGGTCTCAATATAAATCAAGACCTTGTCAGAGAGCGTTTCAATACGGTCTCAATGTAAATCTAGACCTTGTCAGAGAGTGTTTCAATCTGGTCTCAATGTAAATCTAGACCTTGTCAGAGAGCGTTTTAATCTGGTCTCAATGTAAATCTAGACCTTGTCAGAGAGCGTTTCAATCTGGTCTCAATGTTAATCTAGACCTTGTCAGAGAGCGTTTATTCTGGTCTCAATGTAAATCTAGACCTTGTCAGAGAGCGTTTTAATCTGGTCTCAATGTAAATCTAGACCTTGTCAGAGAGCGTTTCAATCTGGTCTCAATGTAAATCTAGACCTTGTCAGAGAGCGTTTCAATCTGGTCTCAATGTAAATCTAGACCTTGTCAGAGAGCGTTTCAATCTGGTCTCAATGTAAATCTAGACCTTGTCAGAGAGCGTTTCAATATGGTCTCAATGTAAATCTAGACCTTGTCAGAGAGTGTTTCAATCTGGTCTCAATGTAAATCTAGACCTTGTCAGAGAGTGTTTCAATCTGGTCTCAATGTAAATCTAGACCTTGTCAGAGAGTGTTTCAATCTGGTCTCAATGTAAATCTAGACCTTGTCAGAGAGTGTTTTAATCTGGTCTCAATGTAAATCTAGACCTTGTCAGAGAGTGTTTTAATCTGGTCTCAATGTAAATCTAGACCTTGTCAGAGAGTGTTTTAATCTGGTCTCAATGTAAATCTAGACCTTGTCAGAGAGTGTTTTAATCTGGTCTCAATGTAAATCCAGGTTGCAGTGACCTCTACAGTTTATCAGGTGAACTGCACAGGGCTTGAAGAAATGTTGAGGAAGTCCATCTTGTTAGGCTATGCATAGATGGTTTAACTTTAATGGAAGACCTGTGATGGTGTAGCCCTGTCCTCAAATTAACTAGTGGCCTCATGGGTGGAATGTTATTCATATTTTCATAATTAATAAACTTTTTTTTTTTTAAACGCAGAAAATCTGGTGTTTCTAAGTGATTCCCAAAATTGAATACGTTTAAACTCTGACATGGTACAGGTGTCTTTATCTTTTTTAAAGCCCATAACCAGGTGTGTGAGGTGTATAATTCTGTTTCAAACAAAGTAGATGTGTTTAAGACTACCAAGAAACACCGTGATTTAGCCCACTGTGTGATTTAGCCCTGATTTAGCCCACTGTGTGATTTAGCCCGGATTTAGCCCACTGCAGTAAAATGGAAGACCTGTGTATGAACTCTACTTCCAGTGCCTTTAATCAAGCACCAGTTAGAACTGCAGTGTCAACGAATGATTTTAAACCAAAAACAAAACAATGGCTCACTTAGCTTACTTATGAGTTGTAAACAAACGTTTAAAGAGGTTGTACAGAACCTTACTGTGCTCTAGTGCCAAAAGGGCCCCCCTAAATGGACAGCAGCAATGTCCAGAAATGACCTCAAATTAAGGACAGATTAAGATTATACTTTAAAAAACAAACATGTTTTATTATGTTTTTTTTTAGGTGGTAGATCAGCTTTAATATTGCAGATAGATTGTAGCTTCCATCAATGTAATTGTCTGCATCATTTCCAATGTAGGCTTTTTACAGCAATTGCAATATACTTCCATGAAGCCTGAAAGATAAACTTCTTATAGTGTGACAATATCATCTAGAAGGAAACCTTTTCTCTCCCCAGCGTCTCGTTGCGGGAGGCCTATTTCTATGCATATGTTCAAGAGTTATCATCCATACATTATGCAAAGAAGAAGAACGCCAACCAGAAGTGTAGAACAGTCAGATTCACTTGACTAGTTGCTAGTGGCAACCCGGTGAGCTGCCCGGGAGGTGGCAGAACACTCAGCAGGTAGAGAGAGAATTTAGGTTACGCACCGGTGTGTAGTTCTACCCTATAAAACAAACAATTTAAGGCCCCAGTAAATAAATAGTAAATATGTGTGCTCCTCACAACCTCAAGCCTTGGAGGTGGAATCATTGCCGTTTGAAAAACATTCTGTAAGTATATAATTAAATGAGATTAAATTAACATAAAAGTGTTGATTATTTAAACCCAAACGACAAAAAAAACAAAAAAAAAACACTGTTCCCAACTCCTTAATTATTCTTGTTCACACAGCATTTCCCTTGTTCAGTCGCCCTTGGTGCAAATAAAGACTCCCATCTGTTTGTAATTAGAACTAAATAATTTCAGTCAATGTAGCTCATCATTTTGACTGCACATTTGATTAAAACTAGTGCAGGACTTGAGCCAGTTTGATCTTCCCTGATAGCAATATTGAGTCCCATCAAAAAAAAAGAAAGAAATTG
>NC_088213.1:12318688-12433688 GCF_036934945.1 Oncorhynchus masou masou | reverse complement strand
GTCTATAAGGTAGACAGGTAGTCTAGAAGGGAGACAGGTAGTCTAGAAGGGACTGCTAGTCTAGAAGGGATACTGGTTGTCTAGAAGGGATACTGGTAGTCTAGAAGGGACACTGGTAGTCTATAAGGTAGACAGGTAGTCTAGAAGGGAGACAGGTAGTCTAGAAGGGACTGCTAGTCTAGAAGGGATACTGGTTGTCTAGAAGGGATACTGGTAGTCTAGAAGGGACACTGGTAGTCTATAAGGTAGACAGGTAGTCTAGAAGGGAGACAGGTAGTCTAGAAGGGACTGCTAGTCTAGAAGGGATACTGGTTGTCTAGAAGGGATACTGGTAGTCTAGAAGGGATACTGGTAGTCTAGAAGGGATACTGGTAGTCTAGAAGGGAAACTGCTAGTCTAGAAGGGAAACTGCTAGTCTAGAAGGGATACGGGTAGTCTAGAAGGGAGACGGGTAGTCTAGAAAGGACACTGGTAGTCTAGAAGGGACACTGGTAGTCTATAAGGTAGACAGGTAGTCTAGAAGGGAGACAGGTAGTCTAGAAGGGACTGCTAGTCTAGAAGGGATACTGGTTGTCTAGAAGGGATACTGGTAGTCTAGAAGGGACACTGGTAGTCTATAAGGTAGACAGGTAGTCTAGAAGGGAGACAGGTAGTCTAGAAGGGACACTGCTAGTCTAGAAGGGATACTGGTAGTCTAGAAGGGATACTGGTTGTCTAGAAGGGATACTGGTAGTCTAGAAGGGAAACTGCTAGTCTAGAAGGGATACGGGTAGTCTAGAAGGGAGACGGGTAGTCTAGAAAGGACACTGGTAGTCTAGAAGGGACACTGGTAGTCTAGAAGGGACACTGGTAGTCTAGAAGGGAGACAGGTAGTCTAGAAGGGGAATAGGTAGTCTAGAAGGGACATAGGTAGTCTAGAAGGGAGACAGGTACTCTGGAAGGGAGGCCAGTAGTCTAGAAGGGAGACAGGTAGTCTAGAAGGGACATAGGTAGTCTAGAAGGGAGACAGGTAGTCTAGAAGGGACATAGGTAGTCTAGAAGGGAGACAGGTAGTCTAGAAGGGACATAGGTAGTCTAGAAGGGAGACAGGTACTCTGGAAGGGAGGCCAGTAGTCTAGGAGACAGGTAGTCTAGAAGGGACATAGGTAGTCTAGGAGGGACATAGGTAGTCTAGAAGGGAGACAGGAGGTAGTCTAGAAGGGAGACAGGTAGTCTAGAAGGGACATAGGTAGTCTAGGAGGGACATAGGTAGTCTAGAAAGGAGACAGGTACTCTGGAAGGGAGGCCAGTAGTCTAGAAGGGAGACAGGTAGTCTAGAAGGGACACAGGTACTCTGGAAGGGAGGCCGTTAGTCTAGAGGGGAGGCTGGTAGTCTATAAAGGAGGCTGGTAGTCTAGAAGGGAGGCTGGTAGTCTAGAAGGGAGGCTGGTAGTCTAGAGGGGAGGCTGGTAGTCTAGAAGGGAGGCTGGTAGTCTAGAAGGGACACAGGTACTCTGGAAGGGAGGCCGGTAGTCTAGAGGGGAGGCTGGTAGTCTATAAAGGAGGCTGGTAGTCTAGAAGGGAGGCCGGTAGTCTAGAGGGGAGGCTGGTAGTCTAGAAGTGGTTTGTTGCAGTTTTGTTTTTGTACTGTACAGTACGTACATGCCGAGAGATAATCTGTGGATGTGCTTCTAAAGGACAGTGTGACGTTGAGGGTGAAGTGGATTTATCTGTGGATGTGCTTCAAAAGGACAGTGTGACGTTGAGAGTGAAGTGGTTATCTGTGGATGTGCTTCAAAAGGACAGTGTGACGTTGAGAGTGAAGTGGATATATCTGTGGATGTGCTTCTAAAGGACAGTGTGACACAGAGTGAAGTGGCTTTATCTGTGGATGTGCTTCAAAAGGACAGTGTGATGTTGAGAGTGAAGTGATTATAAATCCACGTCACTCTCATAGTCACACTGTCCTTTTGAAGCACATCCACAACGTCAGAGTCAAGAGCCTCTGATGGTTTTCATTCAGTCGGACAGAGGAACAGGTTCACCTATCACCAGATTCTGTATCCCCACCCCTCACCACCAATCTGACTTACAATAACAATAACACAGCATAAATTAGTAACAGGACCTCACAAGGAAATAAACACCAAACCAGCAATTAACCTCGCCGTCACTCTGTAATCATCAATTGAATGTCTGGTGTGTGTGTGTGTGTGTGTGTGTGTGTGTGTGTGTGTGTGTGTGTGTGTGTGTGTGTGTGTGTGTGTGTGTGTGTGTGTGTGTGTGTGTGTGTGTGTGTGTGTGCGTGTGTGCGTGTGTGTGTGCGTGTGTGCGTGTGTGTATGCGTGTGTGTGTGTGTGCATGCGTGTATTCCCTGTGTTGATTTGGAAGGTAACCATGGAACATCTGGTAGTGAACAGATAGGGGCTGGCTCTACATGGGAGAACAAGTGCCTGAGAGCTCCATTATGGCCCAGCTGTTGGCTTCCTGTCCCCCTCAGCAATACAGACACGGCGGGAAGGATTTTTTGGCAAATGTTGGACTAACAAATGAGTTGAAGAAACCTCTGTGGTTTTATTTGAAATTGTTTGAAAGGCAAAACGTGTAATATTTTCTAATGTGTTATGGTGTCATGCAGCCCCAGAAGCAGTCCTTTGAGTGTCTCATGTTGTCGTGTTATGCGTATATTGTTCACAACGGAGGCCAAACCTGAATATAAAACTTGAATAAAAATATAATTACCGAAAATAAAAAAGGCAAATGTGCTTTGTCTAGTGGAGCTTACTGTTGTAATAGCTAGATGAAAAATAGCTACGAGTATTGGCACTGAACAAGATGACTGTCCATGCTCCCAACAACCACAACATTCCCCCTTTAAAGTTTAAACCAACGACAACGCATAAATGCTTCAGTTTAAAGTAGGACCATGATTACTATGCTCTTCGGGCAGCCTATTGTTCAGTCCTGTTTGGCTCAACCATCAAACCAAAACCACATCTGAGCTAAGAAACAGAAGAAGAAGCAAAAACCTAGTGGACACAATATACAGTTGAGTCGGAGGTTTACATACACTTAGGTTGGAGTCATTAAAACTTGTTTTTCAACAACTCCACAAATTTCTTGTTAACAAATTATAGTTTTGGCAAGTCGGTTAGGACATCTACTTTGTGCATGACAAGTCATGTTTCCAACAATTGTTAACAGACAGATTATTTCACTGTATCACAATTCTAGTGGGTCAGAAGTTTACATACACTAAGTTGACTGTGCCTTTAAACAGCTTGGGAAATTCCAGAAAATTATGTCATGGCTTTAGAAGCTTCTGATAGGCTAATTGACATCATTTGAGTCAATTGGAGGTGTACCTGTTGATGAATTTCAAGGCCTACCTTCAAACTCAGTGCCTACTTGCTTGACATCATGGGAAAATCTAAAGAAATCAGCCAAGACCTCAGCAAAAATAATTATAGTCCTCCTCAAGTCTGGTTCATCCATGGGAGAAATGTCCAAACCCCTGAAGGCACCACGTTCATCTGTACAAACTATAGTACGCAAGTATAAACACATGGGATCACACAGCCGTCATACCGCTCAGGAAGGAGACACCTTCTGTCTCCGAGAGATAAACGTACTTTGGTGCGAAAAGTGAAAATCAATCCCAGAACAACAGCAAAGGACATTGTGAAGATGCTGGAGGAAACAGGTACAAAAGTATCTATCCACAGTAAAAACTAGTCCTATATCGACATAACATGAAATGCCGCTCAGCAAGGATGAAGCCACTGCTCCAAAACCGCCATAAATAAGCCAGACTACGATTTGCAACTTTACATGGGGACAAAGATCATACTTTTTGGAGAAATGTCCTCTGGTCTGATGAAACAAAAATAGAACTGTTTGGCCATAATGACCATCGTTATGTTTGGAGGAAAAAGGGGGAGGCTTACAAGCCAAAGAACCATCCCAACCGTGAAGCTCGGTAGTAGCAGCATCATGTTGTGGGGGTGCTCTTCTACAGGAGGGACTGGTGAACTTCACAAAATAGATGGCATCATGAGGTAGGAAAATTATGTGGATATATTGAAGCAACATCTCAAGACATTAGTTAGGAAGTTAAAGCTTGGTCGCAAATTGGTCTTCCAAATGGACAATGATCCCAAGCAGACTAACAAAGTTGTGGCAAAATGGCTAAAGGACAACAAAGTCAAGGTATTGAGTGGCCATCACAAAGCCCTGAACTCAATCCCATAGAAATATTGTGGGCAGAACTGAAAAAGCGTGTGCGAGCAAGGAGGGCTACAAATCTGACTCAGTTACACTAGATCTGTCAGGAGGAATGGGCCAATATTATAGTATACCAGTATACTTTACCTTTACCATCCCATGTCAACAAAACAGCAGATCTGAGGTCAGACCTAAAACAACCCAGCTAGCACATAACGTTCTGAGAACCATATGTTTCTTAGAGCTTGGTGAGAGCAGTTATTATGGTTATTTTGTATACAAACTTCCTACAACTTTCTGGTAATGGTGCAGGACAGTTGCTTAGCTTTGGAACATTCTCAGCACATTTAAAGAACTTGACAAAAAATGTTTTCAATGATTTCAGTACTTTAACAGAACACTTCATAAAAGTTTAAACATGTTTACATTTAATTTCAATTTTGTTAATATTCTAGGAATGTTCTCCTAATTGTTTGACATTGGGAATGTTCTCAAATAGTTCAGAGAACATTAAGAAACAAAGTTCTTTTGTGGTAATTTCAGTTCTTCAGCGTAACATTTCCTAAAGGTTTCCTCATGGTTCTATTTCAAGTCATGTTCTCAAATTGATCCAAGAATGTTAAAAAAATAACATTCTTCTGTGGGTATTTCAGTACTTCAGCAAAACATTTCCTACAGGTTTCCTCGTGGTTCTATTTAAAGTCATGTTCTCAAATTGATCCAAGAACGTTAAAAAAAGATTATTCTGTGGGAATTTCAGTATTTCAGCAAAACATTTCCTACAGGTTTCCTCGTGGTTCTATTTAAAGTCATGTTCTCAAATTGATCCAAGAACGTTAAAAAAATAACATTATTCTGTGGGAATTTCAGAACTTCAGCAAAACGTTTCCTACCAGTTTCCTCATGACTCTATTTAGAGTGACGTTTTCAAATTGTTCAAAGAACGTTAAGAAAACTTTCCATAAAAAAAACAAGACATTTAGTAACGTTCAGGGAACGTTATTTAAAAACATATACATTCTGTTCTTTGCATCAACAAACTCTCTATCCTTTATCTTGTTAAGTGTGTTCAGGTGTGTTGCCGCGCCCTCTAATTGGCCACACCTGATCTTAATGAATGCTACTTTCCTTTGAAATGGGGTCTGTTTGACTAGACAACAAAAACTTGGCATGCTGGCTCCATCCTGTTGGTGTTGTGGACTAATTCCATAGATAGAAAACAGAAGATTATAGGTTTGAATCTCACTGATGCCATGTACAATAATGTGATTTGCATGGTTAACGGCTAAGGAAATTAATTTCCATGTGTCCTATCTGTGCTTGGGGGTTAAAAAAAAGTTAACCCAAAATAAACTAGCATTGTTTTCATATAAGTCATATTTAAACATTCAGTCAAAGTTTTAAGGAAGTAATTCAAAAACCTCCTAATAACCTCATTTACATTCTCAGAGCGTTAATAAAACCTCCAACGAAAACTTTCAAGGAACCAGAGTAAAACGTTCTCAGAACCTCCCTGGAACCAGAGTAAACCGTTCTCAGAACCTCCCTGGAACCAGAGTAAAACGTTCTCAGAATCTCCCTGGAACCAGAGTAAAACGTTCTCAGAACCTCCCTGGAACCAGAGTAAAACGTTCTCAGAATCTCCCTGGAACCTAAAAAATAAACGTTCCCAGAACAGGCAAAAACATTTATTATTTTCTCATAACATTTTTTTAAAAAGTACATTTTTACCGGTCAGGAAACAATTTGGAACCAAAAACATATGTTCCCACAACTTCCAAGGAACCAAATGTGCTAGCTGGGAAGTGAGTTCAAAGGCCTTGATATGGATATGGTGACCTGCTACCCTGCCTCCAGGTCAAAGGCCTTGATATGGATATGGTGACCTGCTACCCTGCCTCCAGGTCAAAGGCCTTGATATGGATATGGTGACCTGCTACCCTGCCTCCAGGTCAAAGGCCTTGATAGGAACATGATGACCTGCTGATAACCTGCTACCCTGCCTCCAGGTCAAAGGTCTTGATAGGGACATGATGACCTGCTACCCTGCCTCCTGGTCAAAGACCTTGATAAAGACATTGTGAGCTGCTACCCTGCTTCCAGGTCAAAGGTCTTGATAGGGACATGATGACCTGCTACCCTGCCTCTTAAGGTCTCTGTGGTTGTACCTTCCTCTCACCACTGCTAGTACATACAAGAGTACAGAGCACACACACTCAGGTTGGATGGCTTGTTCCAGTCCAATGTTATTAGTTCCAGGTCAGTGCCTGTGCTCTCACTACACCTTTCCACCAGGCAAGGACACGGCCAGCCATTAATCAGAGCAGTGACAGCGTGCTCATGTCAGTAAAGATATTTTACGTGCTCCCTTTTCATTCGTTCCTCCTGCTCTCTTTTACCTCGTCTTTCTTGGCTCCCTCTTTCTCTTTTGCATCTCTCTTTCAGGGTTCTGTGTTACACCGTTCATACTGTCTCTCTCAGGGTTCTGTGTTACATCGTTCATACTGTCTCTCTCAGGGTTCTGTGTTACATCGTTCATACTGTCTCTCTCAGGGTTCTGTGTTACATCGTTCATACTGTCTCTCTCAGGGTTCTGTGTTACATCGTTCATACTGTCTCTTTCAGGGTTCTGTGTTACAGGTTCATACTGTCTTCAGGGTTCTGTGTTACATCGTTCATATAGGGTTCTGTGTTACATCTCATACTGTCTCTCTCAGGGTTCTGTGTTACATCGTTGATACTGTCTCTCTCAGGGTTCTGTGTTACATCATTCATACTGTCTCTCTCAGGGTTCTGTGTTACATCGTTCATACTGTCTCTCTCAGGGTTCTGTGTTACATCGTTCATACTGTCTCTCTCAGGGTTCTGTGTTACATCGCTCATACTGTCTTTCTCAGGGTTCTGTGTTACATCGATCATACTGTCCTTCTCAGGGTTCTGTGTTACATCGTTCATACTGTCTCTCTCAGGGTTCTGTGTTACATCGTTCATACTGTCTCTCAGGGTTCTGTGTTACATCGTTCATACTCTCTCTCAGGGACCTGTGTTACATCGTTCATACTCTCTCTTTCAGGGTTCTGTGTTACATCGTTCATATTCACAACACACTTAAATATGCAGTAGGAAAGTGTCTTGCTATATTCAGTACGGACGTGTTTCACTCATGCTTGGATGTTTGAGGGTCACACACACATTCGGAGTAGACAACTATAACAAAATCCCAGCCCGGCGCCAAGCGTTTAAAAAAACTGCTTTGAGGAGTGAAACAATTAAAGCTCCTCAGGCTGCCGCCTAGACAAACATCCCACAACCTCTCCTAATTTCTGCATACTTTTACATTTCTCAGATGCGGAGTTTTCAAACGGAACAGAAGCACTGGCCAGGTGCTTATGAATGTTGCTGGAGAGAAAAGCCCTGTAGTAGTGAAAGGGTGACAGCCTCCTCGCTGGCATGGCTGACAGAGGAGGACGAGCGCTGGCTTGTACGATAGGCGCGGCGTGGACGGCGATCGGGCAGAGGGCCAGTGGGCGCCAGTTGGGGAAGCTGACGCCCGTCTTCGTTGGCATGCAAGGCCAGGTACTCGCTTCTGTCCGGAGACAGCTGTAAACCAGCCGCCCATGGAGGAGCAATCAAGTTGGTGGCAACTTCTGCCGAATGCTGATAATGCTACAATCTGGTTGGCAGACGGGACGAAGACCCGGAAGTGACAGCCGCTTTCCTCATGACAAACTCACGGTACAGAGAGATCAGTTAACCAAGAGTGGAGGAAGAAGATGGGAGGAGAGGGACAGAGGGAGGGGGAAGAAGATGGGAGGAGGGGGACAGAGGGAGGGGGACGAAGATGGGAGGAGGGGGACAGAGAGAGGGGGAAGAAGATGGGAGGAGGGGGACAGAGAGAGGGGGAAGAAGACGGCGTGAAACAAATGGTGACCTTTCAGAAGATTAATTTGTTTACTAACAAATGTTCTCACTGTCATCACCTGCAACGTAGTGACCTTCACGTCGGCCCGTCGTTTTGTGGAGACGAAGCTGACTGGAGTCATCTGTTCATTTAGGCCTCTACCATCACTCTCCACCACAGAGGAAGTCATAGACTACCAACCCAGTATAGACATGGGGCTGCTACAGCTCTGATCATAGACTACCAACCCAGTATATAGACATGGGGCTGCTACAGCTCTGATCATAGACTACCAACCCAGTATAGACTACCAACCCAGTATATAGACATAGGGGCTGCTACAGCTCTGATCATAGACTACCAACCCAGTATAGACTACCAACCCAGTATAGACTACCAACCCAGTATGGGGCTGCTACAGCTCTGATCATAGACTACCACCCACCCAGATATAGACTACCACACCCAGACTATAGGCATGGGGCTGCTACAGCTCTGTCATATAGACTACCAACCCAGTATAGACATGGGGCTGCTGCTCTGATCAGACTCAGTATAGATACCAACCCAGTATAGACATGGGGCTGCTACAGCTCTGATAGACTACCAACCCAGTATAGACATGGGGCTGCTACAGCTCTGATCATAGACTAACCCAGTATAGACTAGCAACCCAGTATAGACATGGGGCTGCTACAGCTCTGATCATAGACTACCAACCCAGTATAGACTACCAACCCAGTATAGACATGGGGCTGCTACAGCTCTGATCATAGACTACCAACCCAGTATAGACTACCAACCCAGTATAGACATGGGGCTGCTACAGCTCTGATCATAGACTACCAACCCAGTATAGACAGTATACCAACCCAGTATAGACATGGGGCTGCTACAGCTCTGATCATAGACTACCAACCCAGTATAGACATAGACTACCAACCCAGTATAGACATGGGGCTGCTACAGCTCTGATCATAGACTACCAACCCAGTATAGTATAGCTAGACAGCCTGATCAGACCACCAACCCAGTACTACCAACCCAGATCTACCAACCCAGTATAGACATGGGGCTGCTACAGCTCTGATCATGACTACCATCATAGACTACCAACCCAGTATAGACTACCAACCCAGTATATAGACATGGGGCTGCTACAGCTCTCTGATCATAGACTACCAACCCAGTATAGACATGGGGCTGCTACAGCTCTGATCATAGACTACCAACCCAGTATAGACTACCAACCCAGTATAGACATGGGGCTGCTACAGCTGATCATAGACTACCAACCCAGTATAGACTACCAACCCAGTATAGACATGGGGCTGCTACAGCTCTGATCATAGACTACCAACCCAGTATAGACTACCAACCCAGTATAGACATGGGGACATGGGGCTACAGCTCTGATCATAGACTACCAACCCAGTATAGACTACCAACCCAGTATAGACATGGGCTGCTGCTCTGATCATAGACTACCAACCCAGTATAGACTACCAACCCAGTATAGACTACCAACCCAGTATAGACTACCAACCCAGTATAGACATGGGGCTGCTACAGCTCTGATCATAGACTACCAACCCAGTATAGATCAGCTCTGATAGACTACCAACCCAGTATAGACATGGGGCTGCTACCAACCCAGTATAGACTACCAACCCAGTATAGACATGGGGCTGCTACAGCTCTGATCATCACTACCAACCCAGCTACCAACCCAGTATAGACTACCAACCCAGTATAGACTACCAACCCAGTATAGACATGGGGCTGCTACAGCTCTGATCATAGACTACCAACCCAGTATAGACTACCAACCCAGTATAGACATGGGGCTGCTACAGCTCTGATCATAGACTACCAACCCAGTATAGACTACCAACCCAGTATAGACATGGGGCTGCTACAGCTCTGATCATAGACTACCAACCCAGTATAGACTACCAACCCAGTATAGACTACCAACCCAGTATAGACATGGGGCTGCTACAGCTCTGATCATAGACTACCAACCCAGTATAGACTACCAACCTGCTACAGCTCTGATAGACTACCAACCCAGTATAGACTACCATCCCAGTATAGGCATGGGGCTGCTGCAGCTCTGGTAATGAGGCAGGTTGGGGAGAGGCAGTCCATCACTGTGTAATAACACTCCATTCATCTCCATTAGCTGTAATAATTTGTGTAATAATTTCTAATCAACTAGCCCCGGAGGATGAATACAAGTCAGTATTGATGCGATACACTTAGCGGAGACGAAGAGGCAGAACGTACCAACCCGATAGTCTGCAATGAAGAAATTCATAACGTCAAAGTAATAGGTGTGTCGTGTGTGTGTGTCGTGTGTGTGTGTGTGTGTCGTGTGTGTTCTAATAACATGCCCAGAGGCTATACATAACCTAAACAATTACTCATGTGTAGCACAGACCAGGCAAGTGTTCAAGTGCGGTCTCACTAAGATGGTTACGATAAAATAATCAATGTCATCTCAGATGCTGTATAATATATGGTGGATATTTGGCTTTGGTCCATTCGTTTATTTTTATTGTCCAAATAAATAATGACTGAATATAAAGTAATGACGTGATAAATCAGTTTGGTTCACCTTTTATTCCATCGGTATACGGAAGGACCGCATTATGGACGGAGGATATTTAGCAACTGTGTGAATGTGTTTGGAATAAACATGCATTGTTCTCGCTGAAATACACGAGTTGCAGTGACTAGAGATTCAGAACATATTATGATATGTATTCGTTGGTGGAACAAGTACTCAATTGTCATACTTGAGTAAAAGTAAAAGATAGCTTAATAGAAAATGACTCAAGTAAAAGTGAAAGTCACCTAGTAAAATATTGCTTGAGTAAAAGTCTAAAAGTACTTAAGTATCAAAAGTAAAAGTGCAAGTATAAACCATTTAAAATTCCATATATTAAGCGAACCAGGCGACACGGTTTTCTTGTGTTTGTTTTTCTTCAATTTACAGATAGCCAGGGGCTCACTCCAACACTCAGACATAATTTACAAACAAGGCATTTGTGTTTAGTGAGTCCACCAGATCAGAGGCAGTAGGGATGACCAGGGATGTTCTCTGTTTAGTGAGTCCTCCAGATCAGAGGCAGTAGGGATGACCAGGGATGTTCTCTGTTTAGTGAGTCCTCCAGATCAGAGGCAGTAGGGATGACCAGGGATGTTCTCTGTTTAGTGAGTCCACCAGATCAGAGGCAGTAGGGATGACCAGGGATGTTCTCTGTTTAGTGAGTCCTCCAGATCAGAGGCAGTAGGGATGACCAGGGATGTTCTCTGTTTAGTGAGTCCTCCAGATCAGAGGCAGTAGGGATGACCAGGGATGTTCTCTGTTTAGTGAGTCCTCCAGATCAGAGGCAGTAGGGATGACCAGGGATGTTCTCTGTTTAGTGAGTCCAGATCCAGATCAGAGGATGACCAGGGATGTTCTCTGTTTAGTGAGTCCTCCAGATCAGAGGCAGTAGGGATGACCAGGGATGTTCTCTGTTTAGTGAGTCAGTAGGGATGACCAGGGATGTTCTCAGAGATGTTTTTCTCTGTTTAGTGAGTCACCAGCAGTAGGGATGACCAGGGATGTTCTCTGTTTAGTGAGTCCTCCAGATCAGCAGTAGGGATGACCAGGGATGTTCTCTGTTTAGTGAGTCCACCAGATCAGAGGCAGTAGGGATGACCAGGGATGTTCTCTGTTTAGTGAGTCCAGATCAGAGGCAGATGACCAGGGATGTTCTCTGTTTAGTGAGTCCACCAGATCAGAGCAGGATGACCAGGGATGTTCTCTGTTTAGTGAGTCCACCAGATCAGAGGCAGTAGGGATGACTGTTTAGTGAGGGATGTTCTCTGTTTAGTGAGTCCACCAGATCAGAGGCAGTAGGGATGACCAGGGATGTTCTCTGTTTAGTGAGTCCACCAGATCAGAGGCAGTAGGTATGACTAGGGATGTTCTCTGTTTAGTGAGTCCACCAGATCAGAGGCAGTAGGGATGACCAGGGATGTTCTCTGTTTAGTGAGTCTTCCAGATCAGAGGATGACCAGGGATGTTCTCTGTTTAGTGAGTCCACCAGATCAGAGGCAGTAGGGATGACTAGGGATGTTCTCTGTTTAGTGAGTCCACCAGATCAGAGGCAGTAGGTATGACTAGGGATGTTCTCTGTTTAGTGAGTCCACCAGATCAGAGGCAGTAGGTATGACTAGGGATGTTCTCTGTTTAGTGAGTCCACCAGATCAGAGGCAGTAGGTATGACTAGGGATGTTCTCTGTTTAGTGAGTCCACCAGATCAGAGGCAGTAGGGATGACCAGGGATGTTCTCTTGTGTGTGAATTGGACCATTTTGCTGAGTACTTTTGGGTGTCAGGAAAAATGTATGGAGTAAAAAGTACATCATTTTCTTTAGGAATGTAGAGAAATAAAAGTAAACGTTGGCAAAAATGTTTTTATTTTTAACCTTTATTTTACTAGGCAAGTCAGTTAATTTCAATGACGGCCTGGGAACAGTGGGTTAACTGCCTGTTCAGGGGCAGAACGACAGATTTGTACCTTGTCAGCTCGGAGATTCGAACTTGCAACCTTTCGGTTACTAGTCCAACGCTCTAACCACTACGCTACCCTGCCGCCCCAGTAGTAGAGATACCCCCCAAAAATATTTTAAAGTACTACTTAAGTAGTTTAAGTACTTTACCACTGTATGTATTCATGTTCATTAGTGGACATACAGTGCATTTAATACTTCATCTAATGTTCTGTATGATATCAAGTGAGAACACAATACTGAAGTCGTTTCACTTTGCTTCAGCAGTATAGCCAGTAGATGGCGATGTTGAATGTACTACAGTTACTGAGGTGGCGTGATGATCGTCAATCCTCTACCACCATCCTGAGGTAACATCTTCAGTTTGGATATTGACAAAATGCCATTATTAATTATCCAGACTCACAAATGATCAGCAAATATTATAATATGACTATAATTAGCTCACCGAGTTATCTTAAGATTAATGCTCTAATTGTTAGTCACTCTGGATAAGAGGGATTGCTAAATTACAAAAATATCATTTAGATCACTACAACAGTAGTGATCTACTCTATGCAAATATTGGGCCAGTTTTTGATCATTTTATCTTTTACAAAATTAGAACGTAAGGACGGTTGTTGCTGCGTCCTTTTCTCAGCGAAGTCGTCATTTTCCCTCATTCAGTAATCTGACATGATGCCCAGTGTCACCACTGTAACGTCATTGGCTGGGCAGTGCGTCATTTGGGGTTTGTGGCTAGAAGTTTGTTTACGGTACGGACTACACTAAGGCGCATCCCAAACGATACCCTATTCTCTATATAGTGCACTACATTATGACCAGGACCCATAGACTCTGGTTAAAAGTAGCTGACTATATAGGGAATAGGGCCCATAGATTCTGGTCAAAAGTAGTGCACTATATAGGGAATAGGGCCCATCGATTCTGGTCAAAAGTAGTGCACTATATAGGGAATAGGGCCCATCGATTCTGGTCAAAAGTAGTGCACTATATAGGGAATAGGGCCCATCGATTCTGGTCAAAAGTAGTGCACTATATAGGGAATAGGGCCCATAGATTCTGGTCAAAAGTAGTGCACTATATAGGGAATAGGGCCCATAGATTCTGGTCAAAAGTAGTGCACTATATAGGGAATAGGGCCCATCGATTCTGGTCAAAAGTAGTGCACTATATAGGGAATAGGGCCCATCGATTCTGGTCAAAAGTAGTGCACTATATAGGGAATAGGGCCCATAGATTCTGGTCAAAAGTAGTGCACTATATAGGGAATAGGGCCCATCGATTCTGGTCAAAAGTAGTGCACTATATAGGGAATAGGGCCCATCGATTCTGGTCAAAAGTAGTGCACTATATAGGGAATAGGGCCCATCGATTCTGGTCAAAAGTAGTGCACTATATAGGGAATAGGGCCCATAGATTCTGGTCAAAAGTAGTGCACTATATAGGGAATAGGGCCCATCGATTCTGGTCAAAAGTAGTGCACTATATAGGGAATAGGGCCCATCGATTCTGGTCAAAAGTAGTGCACTATATAGGGAATAGGGTGTAATTTGCTCCTCTCACCAATGTCGATGCAATTCAACCACATGCCGACAGAGGGTGGAAGAATCCCATGTTCAGAATAACAGGAAGACGTGACGCATCCAGTCAGACGGTAGATACATTTCCGAGGAGGACTATTGTCCTCATGGATCTGAACTGACTGGATGTCTGACTGGATAAGTGAAGAGGATTTGAGGAAAAATACATCTTGCCCACTAAAGGGAAAGGAGAAGCATTGTTACGTAACAACTCCTTATGTAGGATGCATAGCCAAATGGGACATAACCCACACACCGTATCAATGTCCCCAAAACAGCTGTGCTTCTAAAAGAGTGACATAACACAAGTTAATTAAGATGCAATTGCTGAAGGGGTTGAACCCTCTTCAACTGGCAACACCAAACCAGGAAAAATAATTACAGGTCCTGGTTTGGTGTTGCCAGTTGAAGGGGATATTACATGTCCTGGTTAAATTAAGACAGCGGTCTGTTTATGCTAAGCTAAGCTAATAACATGCTGTCAATAAACTGACCAGGATAAATTAAGACAGCAGCCTGTTTATGCTAAGCTAAGCTAATAACATGCGGTCAGTAAACTGACCAGGATAAATTAAGACAGCGGTCTGTTTATGCTAAGCTAAGCTAATAACATGCTGTAGTAAACTGACCAGGATAAATTAAGGTCTGTTTATGCTAAGCTAAGCTAATAACATGCTGTCAGTAAACTGACCAGGATAAATTAAGACAGCGGTCTGTTTATGCTAAGCTAAGCTAATAACATGCGGTCAGTAAACTGACCAGGATAAATTAAGACAGCGGTCTGTTTATGCTAAGCTAAGCTAATAACATGCTGTCAATAAACTGACCAGGATAAATTAAGACAGCGGTCTGTTTATGCTAAGCTAAGCTAATAACATGCTGTCAGTAAACTGACCAGGATAAATTAAGACAACGGTCTTTTACTTCACCTCTATATTTATGACATGTTCTTTGACACGTTGTCACTACATGGCAGGTACATTTCTAGGTTGACATGACAGTAGATGGTATGAGTACAGGTATATACATATGAGATGAGTAATGTAGGGTATGTAAACATTATATAAAGCCTTTAGGCATTGTTTAAAGTGACTAGTGATACATTTATTGATCAATTTTGACCAGGATAAATTAAGACAGCGGTCTGTTTATGCAAGCTAAGCTAATAACATGCTGTCACTTTAAACTGACCAGGATAAATTAAGACAGCGGCCTGTCTACATCATGCTAAACTCCAGGATAGCTTAAGAAGAGTCTGTTTACTAAGCTATGCTAGTCATGCTGTCAGTAAACTGACCAGGATAAATTAAGACAGCGGTCTGTTTATGCTAAGCTAAGCTAATAACATGCTGTCAGTAAACTGACCAGGATAAATTAAGACTCTGTCTGTTTATGCTAGATAAGCTAATAGCATGCTGTCATTATAAACTGACCAGGATAAATTAAGACAGCATCTCTCCCATCTGTTTATGATCTCTGACTCTCTAATAAGATGTGATGCTGTCAGTAAACTCTCCAGGATAAATTAAGACTCTGACTCTCTGTTAGATATGCTAAGTCTAACTAATTAACATGGATCTCTGATAAATGACCAGGATAAATTAAGACAGCGGTCTGTTTATGCTAAGCTAAGCTAATAACATGCTGTAACTAGGCACCAGGATAAATTAAGAACAAATTGTTTATTTACAATGCTAAGCCTACTGGGTATAACATGCTGGGTTGAAACTGACCAGGATAAATTAAGACAACGGTCTTTAACTTCACCTCTATATTTATTCATATGTTCTTTACACGTTGTCACTACATGGCAGGTACATTTCTAGGTTGACATGACAGTTACACCTGCGGTTATGGAGCCTTTATGTGGGCTGTATATTTATGTATGCTAAATAAAGCCTTTAGACATTTGTTTAAAATGGACAGAAGAACCAACAGTTGATGGAAATTCCTTCACTTTCCTTATATCTCATGAATATCCCTAACCAATTCCTATAGGTCTACATCATCATTACTTCTCAGCTTAGAAGAGTCTATGACTGCCTAGGGCTAGTATGCGACTGAGGTCTCCCTCATATTCATTAGGATCTCTGTCTATGACTAGATGTGACTGTAGTGTCAGCTCTCTCCCATTCATTATGATCTCTGACTCAGCTATGACTAGATGTGACTGTAGCATCTCTCCCGTTCATTAGGATCTCTGACTCTCTATGACTAGATGTGACTGTAGCCTGGTAATGAGGTGAAGGGTCTCTCAGCCCATTCATTAGGATCTCTGACTCTCTATGACTAGATGTGACTGTAGCGTTTCTCAAAAAAAAAAAAAGTTTCAATTTAACATTTATTTAACTAGGGGCAAGTCAGTTAAGAACAAATTCTTATTTACAAGACAGCCTAATGGGTGAACAGTGGGTTAACTTCCTTGTTCAAGGGCAGAACGACAGATTTTTACCTTGTCAGCTCAGGGATTCTATCCAGCAACTTTTTGGCTACTGGCCCAACGCTCTAACCACTAGGCTCGTGTATATACACTAGTGTAACATAAGGGTGTATACACTAGTGTAACATAAGGGTGTATACACTAGTGTAACATAAGGGTGTATACACTAGTATAACACTGGTGTTACAGTGGTAAAGCAGCATGATAATATACATCTCAACTGATGATGTAGCCAAGGCCATCTACATGTGTACCTGCTCTTCAGGGTTGAAGGCTCAGCCTGGTAATGAGGTGAAGGGTTGAAGGCTCAGCCTGGTAATGAGGTGAAGGCTCAGCCTGGTAATGAGGTGAAGGGTTGAAGGCTCAGCCTGGTAATGAGGTGAAGGCTCAGCCTGGTAATGAGGTGAAGGCTCAGCCTGGTAATGAGGGTTGAAGGCTCAGCCTGGTAATGAGGTGAAGGGTTGAAGGCTCAGCCTGGTAATGAAGGTGAAGGGTTGAGGGTTGAAGGCTCAGCCTGGTAATGAGGTGAAGGGTTGAAGGCTCAGCCTGGTAATGAGGTGAAGGGTTGAAGGCTCAGCCTGGTAATGAGGTGAAGGGTTGAAGGCTCAGCCTGGTAATGAGGTGAAGGGTTGAAGGCTCAGCCTGGTAATGAGGTGAAGGCTCAGCCTGGTAATGAGGTGAAGGGTTGAAGGCTCAGCCTGGTAATGAGGTGAAGGGTTGAAGGCTCAGCCTGGTAATGAGGTGAAGGGTTGAAGGCTCAGCCTGGTAATGAGGTGAAGGGTTGAAGGCTCAGCCTGGTAATGAGGTGAAGGGTTGAAGGCTCAGCCTGGTAATGAGGTGAAGGGTTGAAGGCTCAGCCTGGTAATGAGGTGAAGGGTTGAAGGCTCAGCCTGGTAATGAGGTGAAGGGTTGAAGGCTCAGCCTGGTAATGAGGTGAAGGGTTGAAGGCTCAGCCTGGTAATGAGGTGAAGGGTTGAAGGCTCAGCCTGGTAATGAGGTGAAGGGTTGAAGGCTCAGCCTGGTAATGAGGTGAAGTGCGACACTGAATGAATACAAGCGGAGACCGTCTGAGACGAGAGTCATCAGAACACAAAGGTCAAAAAGACATCACAACAACGTAAGACATTAACAACAATGAGTCAGCAATCATTTCATAGGACACATGTCTGTGAGAATGTCTGTGACTGCTAGTGGCAGGTAGCCTAGCGGTTGGGCGAGTAACCAAAAGGTTGCTGGTTTGAATCCCCGAGCAGACTAGTTGAAATCTGTTGATGTGCTCTTGAGCAAGGCACTTCTTAACCCTAAATGATCCTGTAAGTGGCTCTGGATAAGAACGTCTCCTAAATGACTGAAATGTAAACGCTGGTAGAAATAAGTATAGGCCCAACTATCTGAATAAGATCCGGTGATGTCTTTCCCATTCTGGCCTGCTGAGACATTGACTGGCCTGGGACATATGCATCTCAACATACGACTTGAGGTCTGACAAATCTGACAGGCTTTTTGAAGTGTAATAAGTTAACCGAAGGCATGTCAATCTGCTCCTAAATCGCCACCCTTAAGCCCATTGTGTGTCAGTGGGTGGTGGTTCCTGAAGTGACAGCAGGTTCTCCTTGCCCCACGGGCGTCTGAACAAAGCCCGTCTTCATATCGCAGTGGCCGGAGCTGTGATTCTCACAGACGTGGGCATGGTTTATATGAGCCGTTACCTAGCAACGGTGAAACATGGAGAGTGAAACAGCTCGCGTTGGGCTGCAAGCCTGTAATTAGTGGTAATGTTCATGACTGCAGCCCAGAGGAGCGTCAGATTACTCACCAACCAGGGCCCGGCTATCCCCAGACTAACAGAGGAACTATCCAAGACAGTTTCTTCTCTCTCGCTCTCTCTCTGGGGCAGCTCCACTTGTTATAGTAGTCTTTTAAAGGTCAGTGTAGGGATACAATGGAGGTTTCAGTGCACCAATGGATTCTGTGCCCAAAGCAAAGTGGTTAGAACAGGGTTCTCCAACCTTTTCTAGCATGAGAGATACTTAAAAAAAAATTAAACAATGTCACAAGATACAATTTTATTTCTAGCTTTCAAATAGGCCCTTTTCTTCTCCGCTGCAACTTTTCCCCGGGTCCTTAGTGAAAGTAGTGCACTGTTTTGTTCTGTCAATATACCTGCTCCCAAAATTTGAGTCCCTGGCGGCGTAGTGTGTTACTGATGGTAGGCTTTGTTACTTTGGTCCCAGCTCTCTGCAGGTCATTCACTAGGTCCCCCAGTGGTTCTGGGATTTTTGCTCACCGTTCTTGTGATCATTTTGACCCCACGGGGTGAGACCTTGTGTGGAGCCCCAGATCGAGGGAGATTATCAGTGGTCTTGTATGTCTTCCATTTCCTAATAATTGCTCCCACAGTTGATTTCTTCAAACCAAGCTGCTTACCTATTGCAGATTCAGTCTTCCCAGCCTGGTGCAGGTCTACAATTTTGTTTCTGGTGTCCCTTTGACAGCTCTTTGGTCTTGGCCATAGTGGAGTTTGGAGTGCTACTGTTTGAGGTTGTGGACAGGTGTCTTTTATACTGATAACAAGTTCAAACAGGTGCCATTAATACAGGTAATGAGTGGAGGACAGAGGAGCCTCTTAAAGAAGAAGTTACAGGTCTGTGAGAGCCAGAAATCTGGCTTGTTTGTAGGTGACCAAATACTTATTTTCCACCATGATTTGCAAATAAATTCATTAAAAATCCTACAATGTGATTTTCTGGATTTTTTCCCTCATTTTGTCTGTCATAGTTGAAGTGTACCTATGTGCAGCCTATCATCTTTTTAAGTGGGAGAACTTGCACAATTGGTGGCTGACTAAATACTTTTTTGCCCCACTGTATGTACTTTCAGAATTGTTTGGCGAGCTACTCATACACTACATGACCAAAAGTATGTCGAACATCTAATTCCAAAATCATGGGTATTAATATGGAGTTGGTCCCCCATTTGCTGCTATAACAGCCTCCACTCTTCTGTGAAGACTTTCCACTAGATGTTGGAACATTGCTGCGGGGACTTGCTTCCATTCAGCCACAAGAGCAATAGTGAGGTCGGGCGCTAATGTTGGGCGATTAGGCCTGGCTCGTAGTCTGCGTTCCAATTCATCCCAAAGGTTTTCGATGGGGTTGAGATCAGGACTCTGTGCAGGCATGTCAAGTTCTTCCACACCGATCTTGACAAACCATTTCTGTATGGACCTCATTGTGCACTTTGGCAGTGTAATGCTGAAACAGGAAAGGGCCATCCCCAAACTGTTGCCACAAAGTTGGAAGCACAGAATCATCTAGAAAGTCATTGTATTCTGTAGCGTTAAGATTTACCTTCACTGGAACTAAGGGACCTGGACCAAACCATGAATAACTGCCCCAGACCATTATTCCTCCTTCCCAAAACTTTAGTTGGCACTGTGCATTAGGGCAGGTAGTGTTCTCCTGGCAACCGCCAAACCCAGATTTGGACCGCCAGATTGTGAAGCGTGGTTCATCACTCCAGAGAACACGTTTACACTGCTCCAGAGTCCAATGAAACCCATTTCATGAAACTCCCAACTAACAGGTATTGTGCTGACGTTGCTTCTAGAGGCAGTTTGGAACTTGGTAGTGAGTGTTGCAACCGAGGACAGATGATTTTTAAACACTATGCGCTTCAGCGGTCCCGCTCTGTGAGCTTGTGTCCCATCACTTCACGGAAGGGGTGTATGGTAGCTTACCATCGACCTGTTGAAGGCCCCTGCTTTACACCAGGGACTGCCTTAGAGCGTTTGGTTGGCCCAACTATTGGTCCTCAAAGTACAGTAGAATATCTGAACTATAGCTCAAAACATGAAGTCATGGATCATTGTACTATCCAGATTTTACCTCCGAGAATAAAGTAAGTGTTCAAAGAATAATTCACACAGTAGATCATTTAAGTCTTTGTAAATGGTTAAAAGAGAACTCTGAAAAACAGCATTAAAATAACATTGTATTGGTTTTATGACTTGATTTCTGAACAGCTCTCTCTTAATGTGCCCCATTTCCCCTCTTACAGTAGTTATCCCTACAGTATGTATATCTGATGTGGCTCAAATAATGTCAGCCAATGTAAAACATGGAGAATACCTACCGATCATTACTCACACCTGTCTCACTCCATCTAGATAACTGCTGCCTGGACACACAGAACAAAAGGTTGACAGCAAAATGTCTCTAAAAAGCAAGAAAATATCAATTAAAAAAATAAATAATTTTTTGCTATTCTTTGGTGTGTGAATAAACTTAAAGATGCACTATGCAGAAATCGCTCCGGAATGTCCTGGTTGCTAAAATTCTAATAGTTCGCCTAATTTCGGTTCATGTGACAAAATAAGCAAGTAGTGGGGCCTCCTGGGTGGCGCAGTGGTCCAGGGCACTGCATCGCAGCACTAGCTGTGCCACCAGAAACTCTGGGTTCGCGCCCAGGCTCTGTCGCAGCCGGCCGCGACCGGGAGGTCCGTGGGGCGACGCACAATTTGCCTAGCGTCGTCCGGGTTAGGGAGGGTTTGGCCGATAGGGACATCCTTGTCTCATCTCGCACCAGCGACTCCTGTGGCGGGCCGGGCGCAGTGGGCGGTCGCCAGGTGCATGGTGTTTCCTCTGACACATTGGTGCGGCTGGCTTCCGGGTTGGATGAGCACTGTGTTAAGAAGCAGTGCGGCTTGGTTGGGTTGTGTTTCGGGGGACGCATGGCTTTCGACCTTCGTCTCTCCCGAGCCGTATGGGAGTTGTAGCAATGAGACAAGATAACAATTGGATACTAAGAAATTGGGGAGAAAAGGGGGTAAAATAAAAAAATAAATAAGCAAGTAGTGCAGAGAATCAATGTACCATCTAAACCGCTGTGAAATCTCTTTTCCAAAACCAAACACATTGTATTTCCAACTGTTTGAACCTGGTGGAAAAAACTAAAACTTAAGAATGGGAAGCATAGAAATATCAAGCATAGAACCGATTTACCGTTTCTAGGACTTGCTCTCTATGACAATGACTGATCTATAACTCATAACTCTATGTGAATTTGATAAGAGCGCCCCAAAAAAGTCACATCTAGCAGCATTAAATGTATAGACTTGGTCCTAGCTAATAAAATGATAGTAGGCTACACCGGAATCGTTTGAGATATGTATTTTTTATTAAAAGACCAACAATAACAGATACAAGTATGATGCATCATTTCGACAACATTTCCTATGCAAAGAAAGTATATATTTTTACAAAATGACATTAAAAGATTTGGGAGCATAAAAAGGACAAACAACCAATACACACAGAATAGTACGGGTGGAAACAAGAACAAGCAATACAACTTGAAGAGCAGATTAAAAACATTTCTTTGCTAATAAAATATATTCTATCAGGTAAATGCATGTACCATTGGATTTTCAATGGTCCTATAGGACGGTGAATTTGGGTTCAGTTCACCTGGACACTTGGGGACAGCTTTACAAAGAGCAAATCTCTTTCTCCAGATCGGTAGATACTACTTTTTCTGAAATGTCCTTGTAGGACAATGTACATGGACAGCAGTATAACAGTATAACCTCATACACACTGCTCTGTGTCACTGTAATGTTAACGGCTAGCACCGTTGGCTTAGCATCAATGTAATGTTAACTGCTAGCAGTTCGCGCCGTTGGGTTAGCATCACTAATGTCAACAGCTAGCACCGTTGGGTTAGCATCACTATAATGATAACGGCTAGCAGTTAGCACCGTTGGGTTAGCATCACTGTAATGTTAACTGCTAGCAGTTAGCACCGTTGGGTTAGCATCACTAATGTTAACAGCTAGCACCGTTGGGTTAGCATCACTGTAACGATAACGGCTAGCAGTTATCACCGTTGGGTTAGCATCACTGTAATGTTAACTGCTAGCAGTTATCACCGTTGGGTTAGCGTCAAGACAGAAGCTTGCGCTTGGTCAATGCACTTAAGTAACTAAGTGCTTTCGGAGACCATGGTTCAATTCCCTCCACCAAGCACCCCCATACAGTAAGATGGGAATGGAAACACCCAAAACACAGACCACTCCTCATAAAGACAAATGGGCTGCATCTGGAATGGCACGTCGTGCACTACTTTTGACCAGCGCCCTATGGGTAGTAGTGCACTACTTTTGACCAGCGCCCTATGGGTAGTAGTGCACTACTTTTGACCAGCGCCCTATGGGTAGTAGTGCACTACTTTTGACCAGCGCCCTATGGGTAGTAGTGCACCATGTAGGGAATAGGGTGCCATTCCGGACAGTGCAGTCTTCAGTGAGGGGATTGTAATAATAAGCGGTGCTGTCGGTCATTACAGGGAGATCTGATCTCCCCTTCCATCCCTTCTGTCCTCCACTAGCCCAAAACCATCATGATCACAATGGTCATATTCATAGAAACACACACTCATACACTTCCACGTACACAGTAAGAAGGCTTAAAATCCTGCATTTCATTAGAGGAGTAGAGTATTCAAGAAAGTACTGACTGGCAGAAAGGGGACTTGGTCCTACTATGTACATTACCAGGGTCGGGCTAACGTTTCCCTTAAAACAAAACAAAATAAAACAAAACAAAATCTGCGTTCCCCAAAACATTGTCCTCTCCACCTGACAGCAGTATGTCTCCATCGCCGTGACGACATCAGGAGCAGAGCATATAATGCTATACCATCCTCTTTCTACAAAAATACTTGGTAGCAAAATAGAATCTACATTACAAAAGAAAGGGGACGAGTGTGAAAATAAGCATGCATTTGATTTTTTTCTAGATGTATATACATGTGTTTTTTGAGGGTGAGAGTGGCACCCCCTGCTGGATCTGAGTGAGTACTACATCAAAGAAACGGTGATGAAACAACACTAATAATACAGACCATAGTACAGGTTCCACTCTTACCCACAGTTATCACTTCCAGGGGAACCCATGGAGTCCTAGAAAATGTGCAGATTGAGACGGGTATCAGCCAAGGACGGGGGCATGGCAACTGGTGTGTGTGAGAGAGAGAGAGATCAGACTAGCTAGCTTTTAACAAGCGATAGTGCACCTCTCAGGGTTTTCACATCAGCACCATACAGTCTTGCATGGCGTTTCATTACAAAATACAGAACATTACACGTCTGTAGTAAAATAGAGATGAGGAAGGAACACTCCTGTATCTATAGTCCAGGATACTTAAGCTTAATACTAGGTTCTGAGAACAACAGCTGACTGGCAACACTCTGCAATGCCCATAAGCAGTCAAGTCACTTTTCCAAAATGGACACTAAGAATTGCCCCTTGAAGTATGTTTGCTTATATAAATGATTGGATCAACTATTCCCAGACTTTGAGATGCGGTGGCAACGTCGCTCAACACGACCATTGCCATGACAAAAGTTTGTGTCAAGGCCTCCCGAGTCGCTCAGCGGTCTAAGGCCTGAGCCGTCACTGCAGACCTGGGTTCGATCCCAGGCAGTGTCACAAACGACTGTGACCGGGAGCCTCATAGGGCAGCACACAATTGGCCCAGTGTTGTCCGGGTTAGGAGAGTGTTTGGCAGGTGGGGCTTTATTTGCCTGATCGCGCTCTAGCAACTCCTAGTGGCGGGCCGGGCACCTACAGGCTGACTTCGGTCGTCAGTTGAACAATGTTTTCTCCGACACATTGGTGCAGTTGGCTTCTGGGTTAAGTGGGCGGGTGTTAAGAAGCGCGGCTTGGCGTGTCATATTTCGGAGGATGTACGGCTCGACCTACACCTCTCCCGAGCCCATTGGGGAGTTGCAGCGATGACACAAGATCGTAATTGGATCGCAATTAGATGTCACGAAATTGCAGAGAAAAAGGGGGTAAAATACAAAAAAACTAATTTTGTAAAGTTCTAATTTTGTCAAATGCTATGGATAATCAAACCACAGTTTCAGATGTATTGAGAAATACACTGCTATGTCAAACTCCTCAGACAGTCAGAGGATATCTGGGTGACAGTTCAAATCCACAACGCAATGGTCTCTGACTGTGCGGGAAAGAGATTTGGCGCGCTTCCAAAAAGACGGATTACAAACACGATCTGCACTGTTCCGGAACAAACTAGAGAACATGGGAAACCCATCCAGAGGAATGGACAGACAGGAGAACATCGACCTCGCCTAAAAGCTTCTTACGAGATTTCCCTTTACACACTACTCAGAAGTGGCAAGGGAGGAACATATTTCATTACGACAAATTCATATATTTTCAAACAGCTAACAAATGGGCGGCATTCTACAAATTTGCAACAAAAAGACAACGAAAAAAAACCAGCTAACCATAGAAACAGTCTCCACTGAAATGTGTAAAACTTCATGTTCTTCTAGCATGCTATATAAAAAGCAGTATCACTCACCATTCCCAAACACCCAATCTAGTAATTATCTAGCAGCGCTACATAAACATATGTACAACTAACAATGATAACAAAACAGAAAAGAAAATGGAGGAATCTCATGCCTAAAATCTCCCATGCTACAGCGGTGTTGGCACTAGATGCCGACATATTAAACATGTTCAATAAAAAAAAAGTCTATGACATAGAGGCGATAACAACGCCTTCCTGTTTTAATGCACACGCCCCCTTTTGCCACAAACATGTACAAAAAAAAACGTTAAAAAGTGCTGTCAGTTGGTGTGGAGGGGAGAGTATGTGACAGACGAGGGTTGGGGAGAGTTGGGGAGAGTATGTCTCAGACGAGGGTTGGTGAGAGTATGTGACAGACGAGGGTTGGGGAGAGTATGTGACAGACGAGGGTTGGGGAGAGTATGTGACAGACGAGGGTTGGGGAGAGTATGTGACAGACGAGGGTTGGGGAGAGTATGTCTCAGACGAGGGTTGGGGAGAGTATGTGACAGACGAGGGTTGGGGAGTATGTATGTGACAGACGAGGGTTGGGGAGAGTATGTGACAGACGAGGGTTGGGGAGAGTATGTGACAGACGAGGGTTGGGGAGAGTATGTGACAGACGAGGGTTGGGGAGAGTATGTGACAGACGAGGGTTGGGAGAGTATGTGACAGACGAGGGTTGGGAGAGTATGTCTCAGACGAGGGTTGGGGAGAGTATGTGACAGACGAGGGTTGGGGAGAGTATGTCTCAGACGAGGGTTGGGGAGAGTATGTGACAGACGAGGGTTGGGGAGAGTATGTGACAGACGAGGGTTGGGGAGAGTATGTGACAGACGAGGGTTGGGGAGAGTATGTGACAGACGAGGGTTGGGGAGAGTATGTGACAGACGAGGGTTGGGGAGAGTATGTGACAGACGAGGGTTGGGGAGAGTATGTGACAGACGAGGGTTGGGGAGAGTATTCTCAGACGAGGATTGGGGAGAGTATGTGACAGACGAGGGTTGGGAGAGTATGTGACAGACGAGGGTTGGGGAGAGTATGTGACAGACGAGGGTTGGGGAGAGTATGTGACAGACGAGGGTTGGGGAGAGTATGTGACAGACGAGGGTTGGGGAGAGTATGTCTCAGACGAGGGTTGGGGAGAGTATGTGACAGACGAGGGTTGGGGAGAGTATGTGACAGACGAGGGTTGGGGAGGTATGAGTATGTGACAGACGAGGGTTGGGGAGAGTATTCTCAGACGAGGATTGGGGAGAGTATGTGACAGACGAGGGTTGGGAGAGTATGTGACAGACGAGGGTTGGGGAGAGTATGTGACAGACGAGGGTTGGGGAGAGTATGTGACAGACGAGGGTTGGGGAGAGTATGTGACAGACGAGGGTTGGGAGAGTATGTGACAGATGAGGGTTGGGGAGAGTATGTGACAGACGAGGGTTGGGAGAGTATGTGACAGACGAGGGTTGGGGAGAGTATGTGACAGACGAGGGTTGGGGAGAGTATGTGACAGACGAGGGTTGGGGAGAGTATGTGACAGACGAGGGTTGGGGAGAGTATGTGACAGACGAGGGTTGGGGAGAGTATGTGACAGACGAGGGTTGGGGAGAGTATGTCTCAGACGAGGGTTGGGGAGAGTATGTGACAGACGAGGGTTGGGGAGAGTATGTGACAGACGAGGGTTGGGGAGAGTATGTGACAGACGAGGGCTGGGCTTTCTCAGCCTACAGGCTCTTCTTCCAAAGACACAAAGCCTTCTCTCAATGCCTGCCGAACCCTTTCTGATCCTTTAGTTGATGTGTCTATGGTCTCTAGTCTGTTTAATTCACTGGTGCTGTGACAGAGACGGTGGGGAGAGTATTCCTACGACACGCTGGAGCAGCGGATGCTGGGGGAACCCATTTGCATGAGCACCTTGTCCAGCCACTGCAGGGGGCCGTTGAGGTGCAGCTCGATCCAACAAGGGGTGCTGGTCACGGTCTGTCGCCTGGGTAGAGAGACCGAAGAGGAGGAGGAGACATAAGAGACAGGATAGTTCACTGCAGGACACAATCAACTAGGATCTGGATTATACCTGTATGACAGTGACAAACACTCATCCATTTTCTTGTAGGTTTTCAACACAGTGTGTGAGTTTGTGAATAAGATGTGCATAAGAACAGCCCTTAGCTGTGGTATATTGGCTATATACCACACGCCCTTGTGCCTTATTGCATTAATATATCATACAACTCAAAGCAGATCCTTCTCAGTGGGAGGAGGAACCGCCCCCATTTTTCACCGAAATGACATACCCAAATCTAAATGCGCGTAACTCAGGCCCTAAAGCAAGGATATGCATGTTATTGGTACCATTTGAAAGGAAACACTTTAAAGTTTGTGGAAATTTGAAAGGAATGTAGGAGAATATAACACATTACATCTAGTAAAAGATAATACGAAGAAAAAAAACAACCGTTCATTTGTATTTTTTTGTACCATCATCATTGAAATGAAAGAGAAAGGCCATAATGTATTATTCCAGCCCAGCTGCAATTTATATTTTGGCCACGAGATGGCAGCAGTGTATGTATGTGCAAAGTTTTAGACTGCTACAAAGAACAATTGCATTTCTGTTCAAAACTTTGTGTCAAGACTGCCCAAATATGCCTAAATTGTTTATGAATAACTTTTCATGTTCAAAAATTGTGTACTCTCCTTAAACAATAGCATGGTATTCATTCACTGTAATAGCTATTGCAAATTGAACAGTGCAGTTTGATGAACAAGAATTTAAGCTTTCTGCCAATATCATATGTCTGTCCAGGGAAATGTTCTTGTTACTTACAACCTCATGCTATTCGCATTAGCCTACGTTAGCTCAACAGTCCCATGGAAGGGTCAAAGATCCCGAAGAAATAGACTGGTCGAGATGTTTGTGCTGTTTTGCCAACCTCTGAGATCTGGAACCAGGCTAGCGTAGACTGGGCAGTAATACTACAGTGATCTGGAACCAGGCTAGTGTAGACTGGGCAGTAACACTACAGTGATCTGGAACCAGGCTAGTGTAGACTGGGCAGTAACACTACAGTGATCTGGAACCAGGCTAGTGTATACAGTGATCTGGAACCAGGCTAGTGTAGACTGGGCAGTATTACGACAGTGATCTGGAACCAGGCTAGTGTAGACTGGGCAGTAACACTACAGTGATCTGGAAACCAGGCTACAGTGATCTGGAACCAGGCTAGACTGGGCAGTAACACTACAGTGATCTGGAACCAGGCTAGACTGTATACAGTGATCTGGAACCAGGCTAGTGTAGACTGGGCAGTAACACTACAGTGATCTGGAACCAGGCTAGTGACAGTGATCTGGAACCAACCAGGCTAGCAGTGATCTGGAACCAGGACTGGGCAGTATTACTACAGTGATCTGGAACCAGGCTAGCATAGTGATCTGGAACCAGGCTAGTATTACTACAGTGATCTGGAACCAGGCTAGAGTAGACTGGGCATACTACAGTGATCTGGAACCAGGCTAGCGTAGACTGGGCAGTATTGACTGGAACAGTGATCTGGAACCAGGCTGGAACCAGGAGTAGACTGGGCAGTAATACTACAGTGATCTGGAACCAGGCTACTACAGTGATCTGGAACCAGGCTGTAGGCAGTAACACTACAGTGATAAAAGTCAACAGTGATCTGAAACCATTGGGCAGTTTCTGATCTGGAAAGGGACAGACTGGGAGTAACACTACAGTGATAAAAGTCAACAGTCCCACCCTGGGACAGAAGCACAGTGCCCCACTCCCTCCCGCCTCCCTCAGTGTCTCCGTGTCTCCCGCCTGCCTCCCTCCCTCCTCCCTCCAGGCCTGCCTCCAGGCCTGGTCTTCTGCCTCCCTCCCTCCGTGTCTTCTGCCTCCCTCCCTCCGTGTCTTCTGCCTCCTCCCCTCCCGTGTCTTGCCTCCCTCCTCCCTCCCTCCGTGTCTTCTGCCTCCCTCCCTCCGTGTCTTCTGCCTCCCTCCCTCCGTGTCTTCTGCCTCCCTCCCTCCCTCCCTCCGTGTGTCTTCTGCCTCCCTCCCTCCGTGTCTTCTGCCTGCCTCCGTGTCTCCTGCCTCCCTCCCTCACGTGTCTTCCCCTCCGTGTCTTCTGCCTCCCTCCTCCCTCCGTGTCTTCTGCCTCCCTCCCTCTCCTCCTTCTGCCTCCGTGTCTTCTGCCTCCCTCCCTCCCTCCGTGTCTTCTGCCTCCCTCCCTCCCTCTTCTGCCTCCCTCCCTCCCTCCCTCCGTGTCTTCTGCCTCCCTCCCTCCCCTCCGTCCGTGTCTTCTGCCTCCCTCCCTCCCTCCCCTCCTGCCTCCCTCCGTGTCTTCTGCCTCCCTCCCTTCGTGTCTTCTGCCTCCCTCCCTCCGTGTCTTCTGCCTCCCTCCCTCCGTGTCTTCTGCCTCCCCCGCGTGTCTACCCTCCCCCCTCTTTCCTGCATTCCATCCCCCTTACACAACTCCCCTCTGTCTCAGCCCTGTGTGCGTTGGGCTGAGCTGCCTTTTTTTCTTATTGTGGAAACACATGTATAATGTATCAATGGCTGCTGATGGAAAACGCCTGTATAAATGTACCTACGGCATGCGAATGATTAGTTCATTACAACTAAACATCTGAGTGAGGAATTACACAGGGGAAGAATAAGCGTCGCTGGGCAGTGACTAAAAATGAAACCATCGGTAGATTAAAACAAGAGAAAATGCTTCATTATTTTGTTTCCATTCTCCCCCTCACGTTCCCTTGGCGTCCTGGCACTTGGGAGAAACAGTTGAAATAAAAGTAGCCACTTCAGACCGGCTTGGGTTATTGATCTTAATACCTCTCCTCCCGGTTCGCCCCACGTCTCCTTGACATTAAACCCCCTCACTGTGTGTCTGCCAGGCCAGAGAACTACTTGCAGCCATACTCCAGCACAGTCCACAGTGATGAATGATACATCAAGACAGCAGCTCTGTCTGTTAGAGCACTTCATCATTAGAGGAGGAGAAGAGAGGAGGAGGAGAAGAAGAGGAGAAGAGAGAGGTGGGTAGCTGTGATTACAATAGATTCATGCTTATTGTTCTAGGAATACAGAGGGGGAAGCAAGGACTTGAAAAAATGCTTCTAGTGTGTAAGGACCGACTCCTGCATGAGCCACTGTATACAAGAACCTATCAGGGTGTTCTATTTAATATCCCAGACTGTCTCTGCTACCATCAGACTTCTGAATGAACCACTGTATACAATAACCTATCAGGGTGTTCTATTTAATATCCCAGACTGTCTCTGCTACCATCAGACTTCTGAATGAACCACTGTATACTCCCTCCGTCCCTCCCCCTCCGTGTCTTGTGCCTCTCCCTATCAGGGTGTTCTATTTAATATCCCAGACTGTCTCTGCTACCATCAGACTTCTGAATCCCCACTGTATACAAAACCCTCAGGCCTCCCTAGCCATCCCCCAGACTGTCCCTGCACCCCTTCAGCCATCCCACATAGTTATTTAACCTCCGTGTGCACCCCTCAGCCATCCCACATAGTTATTTAACCTTCTGCACCCTCAGCCATCCCACATAGTTATTTAACCTCCCTTGCACCCTCAGCCATCCCACATAGTTATTTAACCTTGCACCCCTCAGCCATCCCACATAGTTATTTAACCTTGCACCCCTCAGCCATCCCACATAGTTATTTAACCTCCCTGCACCCCTCAGCCATCCCACATAGTTATTTAACCTCCACCCCTCAGCCATCCCACATAGTTATTTAACCGTTGCACCCCTCAGCCATCCCACATAGTTATTTAACCTTGCACCCCTCAGCCATCCCACATAGTTATTTAATTCCCTAAGCCATCCCCTCCATAGTCTTCTTATTTAACCTTGCTGCCCCCTCAGCCATCCCACATAGTTATTTAACCTTGCACCCTCAGCCATCCCACATAGTTATTTCCCTCCCCTCAGCCATCCCACATAGTTCTTTTAACCTCCCTCCCTCCCCTCAGCCATCCCACATAGTTATTTAACCTTGCCTCCCCCCTCAGCCATCCCACATAGTTATTTAACCTTGCACTCCGTGTCTTCAGCCATCCCACATAGTTATTTAACCTCCCTGCACCCCTCAGCCATCCCACATAGTTATTTAACCTTGCACCCCTCAGCCATCCCACATAGTTATTTAACCTTGCTTCTGCCCCCTCAGCCATCCCACATAGTTATTTAACCTTGCCCTCCCTCAGCCATCCCACATAGTTATTTAACCGTGCCCCCCTCAGCCATCCCACATAGTTATTTAACCTTGCACCCCTCAGCCATCCCACATAGTTATTTAACCTGCTCCCGCCCCCTCAGCCATCCCACATAGTTATTTAACCTTGCACCCTCAGCCATCCCACATAGTTATTTAACCGTGCACCCCTCAGCCATCCCACATAGTTATTTAACCTCCCTTGCACCCCTCAGCCATCCCACATAGTTATTTAACCTTGCGTGTCCCCCCCTCAGCCATCCCACATAGTTATTTAACCTCCCTGCACTCCCTCAGCCATCCCACATAGTTATTTAACCTTGCACCCCTCAGCCATCCCACAGTTTCACCATTCCTATACCGTCTCATCTGAATCACCTCCGTCAGCTAATCAGGTAGGAGCATGGTATCAACGACCGACAGGGGTTGACTCCGTGTCTTTGTTTAATACATGAAACCTTAATGAGAGCGTGTCGCTGTGGACTGTGTGTTACCTGTACTCTGCTCCCCAGCCCTTGACGAAGCTCATGCGGATGGTGCACATCCTGGTGAGCTGGTAGACCGCCTCGAAGCCCTGGTTCACCGACTGGGCCAGCAGGGCAGCAAACTCCTGGTTGTTAAAGATCTTCAGGTTGCAGCCTACGGAACCGTCCGGCAAACCGTTACCGTGTCAAGACACAATGAATGAGGTGTGTGTGAGCATGTATGTGTGTGTGTATGTGAGCGTGTGTGTGTGAGCATGTATGTGTGTGAGCATGTATGTGTGTGTGCGTTGGTGAGTAACCACAGTCATTGTGGAAATTAACCTACTGTGTGTCAATCTTTTGTCTCGCTCTCTTTGCCACACACACACACACACACACACACACACACACACACACACACACACACACACCCTTCTCAGCTCTCACCTGGGGGGATCTTGCAGACCGTGGCGGGGTGCCAGCCGTAACGCTGGTTACAGTTGGGACTCTGGACGAAGATGGCACTGTCGCTGAGGCACTCTGCAAACACCTCTCCTCCAATATAGTACAACCGTACCCCTCTGCCTGTAGACAAACAGAGAACCATCCGTCTAGAACCAGAACCACCCTTGACGTGTACACACAGACCAATTCTGAACACGGATGACAACGAACATGTGATGTATACCTAAATACAGTGCATTCGCAAGGTATTCAGACCCCTTGACTTTTCCCACTTTGTTGCATTACAGCCTTCTACTAAAATGGATTAAATCGTCCCCCCCCTCATCAATCTACACACTATAATGAGAAAGCAACATTTATTTTACATTTTTGCAAATGTGTTAAAAATAGAAAACTGAAATATCACATTTACATAAGTATTCAGACCCTTTACTCAGTACTTTGTTGAAGCACCTTTGACAGCGATTACAGCCTCGATTCTTCTTGGGTATGATGCTACAAGCTCGGCACACCTGTATTTGGGGAGTTTCTCCCATTCTTCTCTGCAGATCCTCTCAAGCTCTGTCAGGTTGGATGCCTCCCTCGCCTCCCTGCGCAGCTATTTTCAGGTCTCTCCAGAGATGTTCGATCAGGTTTAAGTCCAGCCTTGGCTGGGCCACCCTCCCTAAGGACATTGAGACTTGTCCTGAAGCCACTCCTGCGTTGTCTTGGCTGTGTGCTTAGGGTCGTTGTCCTGTTGGAAAGTGAACCTTCTCCCCAGTCTGAGATCCTGAGCAGGTTTTAATCAAGGACCTCTGTACTTTGCTCTGTTCATCTTTCCCTCGATCCTGACTCGTCTTCCAGTCCCTGCCGTTGAAAAACAGCCCCACAGCATGATGCTGCCACCACCATGCTTCACCGTAGGGATGTTTCCTCCAGACGTGATGCTTGGCATTCAGACCAAAGAGTTCAACCTTGGTTTCATCAGACCAGAGAATCTTGTTTAACATGGTCAGAGTCCTTTAGGTGCCTTTAGGCAAACTCCAAGCAGGCTGTCATGTGCCTTTTACTGAGGAGTGGCTTCTGTCTGGCCATTCTACCATAAGGCCTGATTGGTGGATTGTTTTAGAGATGGTTGTCCTTCTGGAAGGTTGTCCCATCTCCACAGAGGAACTCTGGAGCTCTGTCAGAGTGACCATCGGGTTCTTGGTCACCTCCCTGACCAAGGCCCTTCTCCCCCAATTGCTCAGTTTGGCCGGGCGGCCAGCTCTAGGAAGAGTCTTGGCGGTTCCAAACTTCTTCCATTTAAGAATGATGAAGGCCACTGTGTTCTTGGGGACCTTCAATGCTGTATCCATTTGTTTGGTACCCTTCCCCAGATCTGTGCCTCATGGCTTGGCTTTTGCCCTGACATGCACTGTCAACTGTGGGACCTTATATAGACAGGTGTGTGCGCCTTTAAAAATCATGTCAAATCAAATGAATTTACCACAAGGTGGACTTGAATCCAGTTGTAGAAACATCTCAAGGATGATCAATGGAAATGATACCCCTGAGTTCAATTTCGAGTCTCATAGCAAAGGGTCTGAATACTTATGTAAATTTGTATAAATTATTAAATTATTTTTTATACATTTGCAAACATTTCTAAAACGTGTTAGTGCCTGGTCATTATAATAAATACATTTTAGAATAAACCTGTAACGTAACAAAATGTGGAAAAAGTCAAGATGTCTGAATACATTCAGAAAGTACTGTACTTAGGAAACTTGTTCCCATGTATTCCTTCCCCTCAAAAAATGGACATATGTGATGGTGTCTCACTGTAATCAAGGGATGAAATGATTGTTATTTTCAAATACAATTTCATTTTGGGCTTAGCAGTGTACAAAATATTACAATTATGTTCTGCCCCTTGACCATTCTCTCTGACAAAATCGTCCCGTGGTGTTTATCTATTTGCCCGCCCTCCCTCCGAACTAAGGCCCCACCCCCTCCGGACCTAAGGCCCCGCCCCCCCCTAAGGACCTAAGGTCTTCCCCGACCTCACCCCCGACCGTGTCTTTCTAAGGACCCCGACCTAAGGACCCTCCCCCCCCTAAGGACCCACCTCCCTAAGGACCCACCCCGACCTAAGGACCCACCTCCCCCGTAAGGACCCTGCCCCCGACCTAAGGAAGACCTAAGGACCCTCCCTCCCTCCCTCCGTGGACCCACCCCCGACTAAGGTATTGGCTAAGGAAAACCTAAGGTCCCCTAAGGACCCACCCTTTCTCTGACCCACCTCCCTCCCACCCCGTGTGTGAATGACCTTGTAATGACCACAATTCTGTTTCAAGTTGCTACCATGTGTGGCCAGTACAGGTGGTTCAGGTTAGAAGTAGGGGTCGTCCTAAGACGAGTTATCCCATCTAACACTGCTGTTCCATTTCACTTTCCCCTCATGTCAACGACCGAGCATCAGGCCAACAGTCATTTTGTCAGAGGTTTATTTTCCGTGCGTCAGTACCGATGTGTCTGCGTGTCAGCTCCACAGCGGCATTACGGTTGACGTTGGACAGGAGGCCCAGGCAGAAGCGCTCGGAGTTGGAGGGGTCGGTGAAGCCGTCCACGGTGAGGGATGGCTGGGAGGCGTGGAAGGTCTCGCCCACCCGCTGGTTCAGCTCGTAGTAGGAGATGGAACACCAGAAGGCTGGTTCACAGTACATCACAGGCTGTAGGTCTGACAGACACAGGAGAGACATGGGGAAACACTGTATTTAGATAGTTATTGAGCATCCTACTTGGGACTAAGCCTTTACCAGTATCAACTATATGGGACTACTACAGAGTAAAAGACAGAGACTCGGAGAGACAGAGACTCGGAGAGACAGAGACTCGGAGAGACAGAGACTCGGAGAGACAGAGACTCGGAGAGACAGAGACTCGGAGAGACAGAGACTCGGAGAGACAGAGACTCAGAGAGACAGAGACTCAGAGAGACAGAGACTCAGAGAGACAGAGACTCAGAGAGACAGAGACTCAGAGAGACAGAGACTGTAGGGAGAGAAGAGACAGAGACTCAGAGAGACACTGGGAATAACCTAGAGGTGGGACAATGTGAAAATAAAGATAAGCAAGTGAGAGAAAAGACACAGCCTAGATATAAAGATGGAGGGAGATAACAGCAGAGCCATGAAGTAGAGGAGATAAAGATGGAGGGAGATAATCAGCAGAGCCAGGGAAGTAGAGGACATAAAGACAGAGGGAGACTGAAGAGAGAGAACAGCAGAGCCAGGGAAGTAGAGGATATAAAGACAGAGGGAGACTGAAGAGAGAGAACAGCAGAGCCAGGGAAGTAGAGGATATAAAGACAGAGGGAGACTGAAGAGAGAGAGTAGAACAGCAGAGCCAGGGAAGTAGAGGACATAAAGACAGAGGGAGACTGAAGAGAGAGAGAACAGCAGAGCCAGGGAAGTAGAGGACATAAAGACAGAGGGAGACTGAAGAGAGAGAACAGCAGAGCCAGGGAAGTAGAGGACATAAAGACAGAGGGAGACTGAAGAGAGAGAACAGCAGAGCCAGGGAAGTAGAGGATATAAAGACAGAGGGAGACTGAAGAGAGAACAGCAGAGCCAGGGAAGTAGAGGATATAAAGACAGAGGGAGACTGAAGAGAGAGAGAACAGCAGAGCCAGGGAAGTAGAGGATATAAAGACAGAGGGAGACTGAAGAGAGAGAACAGCAGAGCCAGGGAAGTAGAGGATATAAAGACAGAGGGAGACTGAAGAGAGAGAACAGCAGAGCCAGGGAAGTAGAGGATATAAAGACAGAGGGAGACTGAAGAGAGAGAACAGCAGAGCCAGGGAAGTAGAGGATATAAAGACAGAGGGAGACTGAAGAGAGAGAACAGCAGAGCCAGGGAAGTAGAGGATATAAAGACAGAGGGAGACTGAAGAGAGAGAACAGCAGAGCCAGGGAAGTAGAGGACATAAAGACAGAGGGAGACTGAAGAGAGAGAACAGCAGAGCCAGGGAAGTAGAGGATATAAAGACAGAGGGACTGATATAAAGACAGAGGGAGACTGTCAAGAGAGAGAACAGCAGAGCCAGGGAAGTAGAGGACATAAAGACAGAGGGAGACTGAAGAGAGAGAACAGCAGAGCCAGGGAAGTAGAGGATATAAAGACAGAGGGAGACTGAAGAGAGAGAACAGCAGAGCCAGGGAAGTAGAGGATATAAAGACAGAGGGAGACTGAAGAGAGAGAACAGCAGAGCCAGGGAAGTAGAGGATATAAAGACAGAGGGAGACTGAAGAGAGAGAACAGCAGAGCCAGGGAAGTAGAGGATATAAAGACAGAGGGAGACTGAAGAGAGAGAACAGCAGAGCCAGGGAAGTAGAGGATAAAGACAGAGGGAGACTGAAGAGAGAGAAAACAGCAGAGCCAGGGAAGTAGAGGATATAAAGACAGAGGGAGACTGAAGAGAGAGAACAGCAGAGCCAGGGAAGTAGAGGACATAAAGACAGAGGGAGACTGAAGAGAGAGAACAGCAGAGCCAGGGAAGTAGAGGATATAAAGACAGAGGGAGACTGAGAGAGAGAACAGCAGAGCCAGGGAAGTAGAGGATATAAAGACAGAGGAGACTGAAGAGAGAACAGCAGAGCCAGGGAAGTAGGACATAAAGACAGAGGGAGACTGAAGAGAGAGAACAGCAGAGCCAGGGAAGTAGAGGACATAAAGACAGAGGGAGACTGAAGAGAGAGAACAGCAGAGCCAGGGAAGTAGAGGATATAAAGACAGAGGGAGACTGAAAGAGAGAGAACAGCAGAGCCAGGAAGTAGAGGATATAAAGACAGAGGGAGACTGAAGAGAGAGAACAGCAGAGCCAGGGAAGTAGAGGACATAAAGACAGAGGGAGACTGAAGAGAGAGAACAGCAGAGCCAGGGAAGTAGAGGACATAAAGACAGAGGGAGACTGAAGAGAGAGAACAGCAGAGCCAGGGAAGTAGAGGACATAAAGACAGAGGGAGACTGAAGAGAGAGAACAGCAGAGCCAGGGAAGTAGAGGATATAAAGACAGAGGGAGACTGAAGAGAGAGAACAGCAGAGCCAGGGAAGTAGAGGATATAAAGACAGAGGGAGACTGAAGAGAGAGAGAACAGCAGAGCCAGGGAAGTAGAGGACATAAAGACAGAGGGAGACTGAAGAGAGAGAACAGCAGAGCCAGGGAAGTAGAGGACATAAAGACAGAGGGAGACTGAAGAGAGAGAACAGCAGAGCCAGGGAAGTAGAGGACATAAAGACAGAGGGAGACTGAAGAGAGAGAACAGCAGAGCCAGGGAAGTAGAGGATATAAAGACAGAGGGAGACTGAAGAGAGAGAACAGCAGAGCCAGGGAAGTAGAGGACATAAAGACAGATGGATACTGAAGAGAGAACAGCAGAGCCAGGGAAGTAGAGGATATAAAGACAGAGGGAGACTGAAGAGAGAGAACAGCAGAGCCAGGGAAGTAGAGGATATAAAGACAGAGGGAGACTGAAGAGAGAGAACAGCAGAGCCAGGGAAGTAGAGGATATAAAGACAGAGGGAGACTGAAGAGAGAGAGAACAGCAGAGCCAGGGAAGTAGAGGACATAAAGACAGAGGGGAAGAGACTGAAGAGAGAGATAACAGCAGAGCCAGGGAAGTAGAGGATATAAAGACAGAGGGAGACTGAAGAGAGAGAACAGCAGAGCCAGGGAAGTAGAGGATATAAAGACAGAGGGAGACTGAAAGAGAGAGAACAGCAGAGCCAGGGAAGTAGAGGATATAAAGACAGAGGAGACTGAGAGAGAGAACAGCAGAGCCAGGGAAGTAGAGGATATAAAGACAGAGGGAGACTGAAGAGAGAGAACAGCAGAGCCAGGGAAGTAGAGGATATAAAGACAGAGGGAGACTGAAGAGAGAGAACAGCAGAGCCAGGGAAGTAGAGGACATAAAGACAGAGGGAGACTGAAGAGAGAGAGAACAGCAGAGCCAGGGAAGTAGAGGATATAAAGACAGAGGGAGACTGAAGAGAGAGAACAGCAGAGCCAGGGAAGTAGAGGATATAAAGACAGAGGAGACTGAAGAGAGAGAACAGCAGAGCCAGGGAAGTAGAGGATATAAAGACAGAGGGAGACTGAGAGAGAGAACAGCAGAGCCAGGGAAGTAGAGGATATAAAGACAGAGGGAGACTGAAGAGAGAGAACAGCAGAGCCAGGGAAGTAGAGGACATAAAGACAGAGGGAGACTGAAGAGAGAGAACAGCAGAGCCAGGGAAGTAGAGGATATAAAGACAGAGGGAGACTGAAGAGAGAGAACAGCAGAGCCAGGGAAGTAGAGGATATAAAGACAGAGGGAGACTGAAGAGAGAGAACAGCAGAGCCAGGGAAGTAGAGGATATAAAGACAGAGGGAGACTGAAGAGAGAGAGAACAGCAGAGCCAGGGAAGTAGAGGACATAAAGACAGAGGGAGACTGAAGAGAGAGAACAGCAGAGCCAGGGAAGTAGAGGATATAAAGACAGAGGGAGACTGAAGAGAGAGAACAGCAGAGCCAGGGAAGTAGAGGACATAAAGACAGAGGGAGACTGAAGAGAGAGAACAGCAGAGCCAGGGAAGTAGAGGACATAAAGACAGAGGGAGAGACTGAAAGAGAGAGAACAGCAGAGCCAGGGAAGTAGAGGATATAAAGACAGAGGGAGACTGAAGAGAGAGAACAGCAGAGCCAGGGAAGTAGAGGATATAAAGACAGAGGGAGACTGAAGAGAGAGAACAGCAGAGCCAGGGAAGTAGAGGACATAAAGACAGAGGGAGACTGAAGAGAGAGAACAGCAGAGCCAGGGAAGTAGAGGATATAAAGACAGAGGGAGACTGAAGAGAGAGAACAGCAGAGCCAGGGAAGTAGAGGATATAAAGACAGAGGGAGACTGAAGAGAGAGAACAGCAGAGCCAGGGAAGTAGAGGATATAAAGACAGAGGGAGACTGAAGAGAGAGAACAGCAGAGCCAGGGAAGTAGAGGATATAAAGACAGAGGGAGACTGAAGAGAGAGAACAGCAGAGCCAGGGAAGTAGAGGATATAAAGACAGAGGGAGACTGAAGAGAGAGAACAGCAGAGCCAGGGAAGTAGAGGATATAAAGACAGAGGGAGACTGAGAGAGAACAGCAGAGCCAGGGAAGAGAGGATATAAAGACAGAGGGAGACTGAAGAGAGAGAACAGCAGAGCCAGGGAAGTAGAGGATATAAAGACAGAGGGAGACTGAAGAGAGAGAACAGCAGAGCCAGGGAAGTAGAGGACATAAAGACAGAGGGAGACTGAAGAGAGAGAACAGCAGAGCCAGGGAAGTAGAGGATATAAAGACAGAGGGAGACTGAAGAGAGAGAACAGCAGAGCCAGGGAAGTAGAGGATATAAAGACAGAGGGAGACTGAAGAGAGAGAACAGCAGAGCCAGGGAAGTAGAGGATATAAAGACAGAGGGAGACTGAAGAGAGAGAACAGCAGAGCCAGGGAAGTAGAGGATATAAAGACAGAGGGAGACTGAAGAGAGAGAACAGCAGAGCCAGGGAAGTAGAGGATATAAAGACAGAGGGAGACCAGAGAACAGCAGAGCCAGGGAAGTAGAGGATATAAAGACAGAGGGAGACTGAAGAGAGAGAACAGCAGAGCCAGGGAAGTAGAGGACATAAAGACAGAGGGAGACTGAAGAGAGAGAACAGCAGAGCCAGGGAAGTAGAGGATATAAAGACAGAGGGAGACTGAAGAGAGAGAACAGCAGAGCCAGGGAAGTAGAGGATATAAAGACAGAGGGAGACTGAAGAGAGAGAACAGCAGAGCCAGGGAAGTAGAGGATATAAAGACAGAGGGAGACTGAAGAGAGAGAACAGCAGAGCCAGGGAAGTAGAGGATATAAAGACAGAGGGAGACTGAAGAGAGAGAACAGCAGAGCCAGGGAAGTAGAGGACATAAAGACAGAGGGAGACTGAATGAGAAGAACAGCAGAGCCAGGGAAGTAGAGGACATAAAGACAGAGGAGACTGAAGAGCCAGAGAACAGCAGAGCCAGGGTAAAGAGGATATAAAGACAGAGGAGGACAGTGAACTGAAGAGAGAACAGCAGAGCCAGGGAAGTAGAGGACATAAAGACAGAGGGAGACTGAAGAGAGAGAACAGCAGAGCCAGGGAAGTAGAGGATATAAAGACAGAGGGAGACTGAAGAGAGAGAACAGCAGAGCCAGGGAAGTAGAGGACATAAAGACAGAGGGAGACTGAAGAAGAGAAAGCAGAGCCAGGGAAGTAGAGGACATACCAGAAGAGAGGAGACTGAAGAGAGAGAACAGCAGAGCCAGGGAAGTAGGATATAAAAGGGAGACTGAAGAGAGAGAACAGCAGAGCCAGGGAAGTAGAGGATATAAAGACAGAGGGAGACTGAAGAGAGAGAACAGCAGAGCCAGGGAAGTAGAGGATATAAAGACAGAGGAGAGAGGGAACTGCCAGGGAAGTAGGATATGAAGAGGGAGACTGAACAGAGAGAACAGCAGAGCCAGGGAAGTAGAGGAGATAAAGACAGAGGGAGACTGGAGAGAACAGCAGAGCCAGGGAAGTAGAGGATATAAAGACAGAGGGAGACTGAAGAGAGAGAACAGCAGAGCCAGGGAAGTAGAGGATATAAAGACAGAGGGAGACTGAAGAGAGAGAACAGCAGAGCCAGGGATAGAGAGAGGATATAAAGACAGAGTTGGAGACTGAAGAGAGAGAACAGCAGAGCCAGGGAAGTGACATAAAGACAGAGCCATACTGAAGAAGAGAGAACAGCAGAGCCAGGGAAGTAGAGGCATAAAGACAGAGGGAGACTGAAGAGAGAGAACAGCAGAGCCAGGGAAGTAGAGGATATAAGACATGGAATATGGAAAAAGCAAACAGGGAGAAAAATGTACAGGACAAAGTCTGCCAGTTCCCCGGTCCTCAGGCTGGAGACAACTGCAAATTACAGGGTTCGGAACCAAAACATTCAGAATGCTTGACAGTTCTATAACAGCAAAGATTTACTTACTTTTCCTTCTAACTACTTCCAACATTTACCTTTGAAGTACAGTGAACTGTTGGCCCATGTGAAGACCCAGTCTATTTGAAGTACAGTGAACTGTCTGGGCCCATGTGAACTGAAGTGAACTGTCTGGGCCCATGTGAAGGCCCAGTCTATTTGAAGTACAGTGAACTGTCTGGGCCCATGTGAAGGCCCAGTCTATTTGAAGTACAGTGAACTGTCTGGGCCCATGTGAAGACCCAGTCTATTTGAAGTACAGTGAACTGTCTGGGCCAATGTGAAGGCCCAGTCTATTTGAAGTACAGTGAACTGTCTGGGCCCATGTAAAGGTCCAGTCTATTTGTTTTTTTTTCTATAGTAGCTGGGCCAGAAACAGTGATTTAATAAACAGGATATTATCATTGATGTCAGTGTGGGCTGACTGAGTTGGCCACAGCTCTGGGCTCAGACCGGGTTTCCTCTGTTACAATACGGAGCAGTGGACTGGCTTCCCGAGGGAGGGCTGCGGTGTAACGCTTGTCCACTAGTTAGCACAGACACACACACATTGTGTCTAAATCTCACAAATAAACATCCCCAAACACACAACCAAATAGCAATTTTTGTATTTATTTTTTGTTCAAGGTAACTACACCAACAAACAAAATAATTCTCCTGCCCTCTCATCTCTCTGCAGCAGACATTTGGAGAGCGATATGTTGGGAATTGCAGTATTGAATGGTGATACATACAGCCTCGGCACCTAAGTATGGTGATAATATTGTATTGTGAGGTCCATGGTCATACCCAGTCCCAATGCTTACCTAAATTGCTGTGTGTTGGAGACACTGGGTTTGGTGACAGGTTGGGTGAACTGGTGTCCATGCTGTGGTTCATCAGGTGATCACTGGTCTCCCCATCTTCACTGAGATAGCCAGGTGGAGGAGTCTCTGAAACACGTAAACCACAGCCAATAGAGTAAACAATGATTGGTTGGTAGGTTCCTTCTAATAACATGTCCCAAAGGCCCCGACACTGCTCCACATATGCATATTAACAACGCCCTGTCATTGCGCTCTCGGACAATGCTTTTATTCAGGGAAGGGGAACCCAGTAGAAAACAGTCTGAATGTACTGACTGAGTTGGTTCTACTCCCGACAGGCTGAATGTATTGACTGAGTTGGTTCTACTCCCGACAGGCTGAATGTACTGACCGAGTGGGTTCTACTCCCGACAGGCTGAATGTACTGACTGAGTTGGTTCTACTCCTGACAGGCTGAATGTACTGACTGAGTTGGTTCTACTCCCGACAGGCTGAATGTATTGACTGAGTTGGTTCTACTCCCGACAGGCTGAATGTACTGACTGAGTTGGTTCTACTCCCGACAGGCTGAATGTACTGACTGAGTTGGTTCTACTCCCGACAGGCTGAATGTATTGACTGAGTTGGTTCTACTCCCGACAGGCTGAATGTACTGACTGAGTTGGTTCTACTCCCGACAGGCTGAATGTACTGACTGAGTTGGTTCTACTCCTGACAGGCTGAATGTACTGACTGAGTTGGTTCTACTCCCGACAGGCTGAATGTATTGACTGAGTTGGTTCTACTCCCGACAGGCTGAATGTACTGACTGAGTTGGTTCTACTCCCGACAGGCTGAATGTACTGACTGAGTTGGTTCTACTCCCGACAGGCTGAATGTACTGACTGAGTTGGTTCTACTACCCGACAGGCTGAATGTATTGACTGAGTTGGTTCTACTCCCGACAGGCTGAATGTATTGACTGAGTTGGTTCTACTCCCGACAGGCTGAATGTACTGACTGAGTTGGTTCTACTCCCGACAGGCTGAATGTATTGACTGAGTTGGTTCTACTCCCGACAGGCCTGAGTTGGACAGGCTGAATGTATTGACTGAGTTGGTTCTACTCCCGACAGGCTGAATGTATTGACTGAGTTGGTTCTACTCCTGACAGGCTGAATGTATTGACTGAGTTGGTTCTACTCCCGACAGGCTGAATGTACTGACTGAGTTGGTTCTACTCCCGACAGGCTGAATGTATTGACTGAGTTGGTTCTACTCCCGACAGGCTGAATGTACTGACTGAGTTGGTTCTACTCCTGACAGGCTGAATGTACTGACTGAGTTGGTTCTACTCCCAACAGGCTGAATGTATTGACTGAGTTGGTTCTACTCCCGACAGGCTGAATGTATTGACTGACCCCCCTGTAACAGGGGGGGTCAACTTGTCCTCCAGAGGTAGTAACAGATCATGTGCTGGTCTGGTCTCCAAGAGGCAGTGTCTGCTTCTGACGGCCTCTCAAGCCACCTCAGACACCATTTGTGCCAGGCAGAGACTGCCCACCTCCTCTGGACTCAGTGTGTGTGTGTGTGTGTGTGTGTGTGTGTGTATTGGCAACTGTTCATCCAGTCTGCTGATGTAGCTCACACTCCCGACAGGCTCTGCTGACTGAGTTGGTTCTCTGGCATTGAGGGTTCTAGACAGGCCTGAGTTGGTCTGCTCATGTGAAGGAAGGACAGGCTCCCCTGTAACAGGGGTCTGTCTGAAGGTCAGGGGTCTAGGGTGGCCGTCTCCCAAACTCACTGTGAAGGAAGGAGTTCATCCGGTCTGCAAACTCACCTCTGCTAGGAAGGTAGGGGTCTAGGTGGCCGTCTCCCAAACTCACTGTGAAGGAAGGAGAGGGAGGTGGCCGTCTCCCAAACTCACTGTGAAGGAAGGAGAGGGGTCACTAGGTGGCCGTCTCCCAAACTCACTGTGAAGGAAGGAGAGGGGTCTAGGTGGCCGTCTCCCAAACTCACTGTGAAGGAAAGAGAGGGCTCTAGGTGGCCGTCTCCCAAACTCACTGTGAAGGAAGGAGAGGGCTCTAGGTGGCCGTCTCCCAAACTCACTGTGAAGGAAGGAGAGGGGTCTAGGTGGCCGTCTCCCAAACTCACTGTGAAGGAAGGAGAGGGGTCTAGGTGGCCGTCACCCAAACTCACTGTGAAGGAAGGAGGTGGATGGATGTCATAAGGTGAATTCACGAATTTGTAAGTCGCTCTGGATAAGAGCGTCTGCCAAATGACTTAAATGTAAATGTAAATGTAAGGAAGGAGAGGGGTCTAGGTGGCCGTCACCCAAACTCACTGTGAAGGAAGGAGAGGGGTCTAGGTGGCCGTCACCCAAACTCACTGTGAAGGAAGGAGAGGGGTCTAGGTGGCTAGAGGGGCTCGAAGGAAAGGGGGCTGGAGAAAACAGAGAGGGGCTAGAGGGGCAGTGGCTGTCACCCAACCTCACTGTGAAGAAAGGAGAGGGGTCTAGGTGGCTAGAGGGGCTCGAAGGAAAGGGGGCTAGAGAAAACAGAGAGGGGCTAGTGGGGCGGTGGCTGTCACCCAACCTCACTGAGAAGCCAGGAGGAGAACTGAAGGTGAAATGACTGGATAAGAACCCTCGTCTGTCACAACTAGACTGTGTGAGAGTGGGCAGACAAGACCAAATCCCAGACACGGAGCTGTGTGAAACAAGGTCATGCATTGCAAACTCTTGGCCAGCCTCCCCTACTCACCGGTCTTGTCCGCTTGAATGGGATTTTAACTTGCTTTAAGACTTTTCTCAACGACCTTCCACTCATAAGTGTCTCAATTAGACCAGTCTCGCCCACTGTAAGACTTGTCTATAACATGCTTCATAAATGCTGACTGGTCTCACCTGCTCTAGGAGTCTGTGTGAGGACTAGTTCCATCTCCTTTACCACTGGTCTCACTAGTTATCAGACTGATATGTCACCTGGTATGTAGACTGGTCTCACTAGTTACATGACTGATATATCACCTGGTATGTAGACTGGTCTCACTAGTTATATGACTGATATGTCACCTGGTATGTAGACTGGCCTCACTAGTTATATGACTGATGTCACCTGGTATGTAGACTTGTCTCACTAGTTACATGACTGATATATCACCTGGTATGTAGACTGGTCTCACTAGTTATATGACTGATATGTCACCTGGTATGTAGACTGGTCTCACCAGTTATATGACTGATATGTCACCTGGTATATAGACTGGTCTCACTAGTTATATGACTAATATGTCACCTGGTATATAGACTGGTCTCACTAGTTATATGACTGATATATCACCTGGTATGTAGACTGGTCTCACTAGTAATATGACTGACAGGTCAGCAGGTATGTAGACTGGTCTCACTAGTTATATGACTGATATATCACCTGGTATGTAGACTGGTCTCACTAGTTATCAGACTGATATGTCACCTGGTATGTAGACTGGTCTCACTAGTTATATGACTGACAGGTCAGCAGGTATGTAGACTGGTCTCACTAGTTATATGACTGATATATCACCTGGTATGTAGACTGGTCTCACTAGTTATATGACTGATATATGGACTGGTCTCACTAGTAATATGACTGATGTCACCTGGTATGTAGACTGGTCTCACTAGTTATATGACTGATATATCACCTGGTATGTAGACTGGTCTCACTAGTTATATGACTGACAGGTCAGCAGGTATGTAGACTGGTCTCACTAGTTATATGACTGATATATCACCTGGTATGTAGACTGGTCTCACTAGTTATATGACTGATATGTCACCTGGTATGTAGACTGGTCTCACCAGTTATATGACTGATATGTCACCTGGTATATAGACTGGTCTCACTAGTTATATGACTAATATGTCACCTGGTATATAGACTGGTCTCACTAGTTATATGACTGATATATCACCTGGTATGTAGACTGGTCTCACTAGTAATATGACTGACAGGTCAGCAGGTATGTAGACTTGTCTCACTAGTTACATGACTGATATGTCACCTGGTATATAGACTGGTCTCACTAGTTATATGACTGATATGTCACCTGGTATATAGACTGGTCTCACTAGTTATATGACTGATATGTCACCTGGTATGTAGTTGCTCTGAGGCTCGATGCCGGCAGGGAAGTTGGTGTTCTCTGGGATGGAGTGGCTGTAGTCGTCCAGAGGAGGAAACTCACTGGGGATCTCTGTGTGTCTGGGAACCAGCACAGGAGGCAGCACTGCAGACACACAATTAGACACCACACACAGACAAACACAAAGAACACAATTAGACATCACACACAGACAAACACAAAGAACACAATTAGACATGTATAACACACAGACAGAAACACAAAGAACACAAGTAGACATGCATCACAGACAGAAACACAAAGAACACAAGTAGACATGTATCACAGACAGAAACACAAAGAACACAAATAGGGTGCATTGTTTCTCTAACACACCAAAAGTTATAGCTCTTATGTTTTCACAAATGATAGTTGAGACGGAGCCTCTCACACCTGTCAAACCAGTAGTCACAGAGCCAATACATTTACAAGATGTGCAATACATGCTACTGAGGTGAAGCTCATTGAACCTCTGGTGGTTTTTAATGAAAGGGGACAGTTGTCCGTACCTGGCGTCTCCACCCTCTGGTAGTGGTAGGGGTTGACACACACCTCATCCTTCTTGGTGTGGAAGGCGTACTCACAGAGCTCCACGGCCCGCAGCTCGTGGTGGGACTGCAGGTCCGGCCAGCGCCACAGGCGACAGTAGATGACGTGCGGGAGGCCCTTCCTGTGGGACACCTGTAACCGTCCATCCAGAGACCTGGCAGAGACAGAGAGGTGTGTTTTGTTGTTACTGCTTTGGAGTTATAAGTTCATAAACTGTTTTGCCTTTTGGCACGTTGCTGAATAGTTTGCCTTTCTTGAAAACGGCCAAGCAGGCCACCTCCAAAAAGGTAAGTTCACAATCTCACGACTGCGAGTGTACAGAAATCACACCCCATACACTGAGTATAGGCAAAAACATTTCACCTTGCGAGCAAAACACTTTAAAGCCCCCCCACCCCCACCCACCTGCAATTATATACATTGGTCCGGAGAGAAGAGTGTGCAATTTTATACACTACATGAAATGTGTTTCCATGGCCGAGCAGCCGCACACAAGTCTAAGATCACCATGAGCAATGCCAAGCATCAGCTGGAGTGGTGTATAGCTCACCGCCATTGGACAATGAAGCAGTGGAAACACGTTCTCTGGAGTGATGAATACGCTTCACCATCTGGCAGTCCGACAGACGAATCTGGGTTTGGCGGAGGCCAGGAGAACGCTACCTGCCCCGAATGCACAGTGCCAACTGTAAAGTTTGGTGGAGGAGGAATAATGGTCTGGGGCTGGTATTCATGGTTTGGGCCCATTAGTTCCAGTGAAGGGAAGTCTTAATGCTACGACATACAATAATATTCTAGACGATTCTATGCTTCCAACTTTGTGGAAGGGCCTCTCCTGTTTCAGCATGACAACGCCCCCGTGCACAAAGTGAGGTTCATACAGAAATGGTTTGTTGAGATCGGCGTGGAAGAACTTGACTGGCCTGCACAGAGCCCTGACCTCAACCCCATCGAACACCTTTGGGATTAATTGGAACACCAACGAATCGCCCAACATCAGTTCCCGACCTCACTAATGCTTGTGGCTGAATGGAAGTAAGTCCCTGCAGCAACGTACCAACATCTAGTGGAAAGCCTACCTAGAAGAGTGGAGGCTGTTATAGCAGCAAGGGGGGGGGGGGGGACAACTCCATATTGACGCCCATGATTTTGGAATGAGGTGTTGAACTAGAAGGTTTCCACGTACTTTTAGTAGTGTAGTACATACAGTTGAAGTCGGAAGTTTACACACACCTTAGCCAAACACATTTAAACTCCGTTTTTCACAATTCTTGACATTTAATCCCAGTAAGTATTCTCTGTCTGAGGTCAGTTAGGATCCACCCTTCATTTTAAGAATGTGAAATGTCAGAACCATAGAAAGGAGAATGATTTCTTCCATCTTTTATTTCTTTCATCACATTCCCAGCGGGTCATTAGTTTAAATACACTCAATATACTCACTATCAGTTCTCTATATACTACTGTAACCCAGTAACTGGTCTTCAGTGGCCTAGACAGCCTCCCTCTGCTACTGGGATCCTACATCAGGGTGCATCAGAATGAGACAGAGCAACATGAGCATATTTAATACATGTTATATAGTCAGCCCAGGGATGGGCAACTGGGCCGCTGTTTGTTCATAATGATCATCATTATGTTTGGAGGAAAAAGGGGGAGGCTTGCAAGTCGAAGAACACCATCCCAACCGTGAAGCACGGGGGTGGCAGCATCATGTTGTGGGGGTGCTTTGCTGCAGGAGGGACTGGTGCACGCCACAAAATAGGTGGCATCATGAGGAAGGAAAATGATGTGGATATATTGAAGCAACATCTCAAGACATCAGTCAGGAAGTTAAAGCTTGGTCGCAAATGGGTCTTCCAAATGGACAATGACCCCAAGCATACTTCCAAAGTTGTGGCAAAATGGCTTAAAGACAACAAAGTCAAGGTATTGGAGTGGCCATCACAAAGCCCTGACCTCAATTCCATAGAAAATTTGTGGGCAGAACTGAAAAGGCGTGTGCAAGCAAGGAGGCCTACAAACCTGACTCGGTTACACCAGCTCTGTCAGGAGGAATGGGCCAAAATTCACCCAACTTATTGTGGGAAGCTTGTGGAAGGCTACCCGAAACATTTGACCCAAGTTAAACAATTTAAAGGCAATGCTACCAAATACTAATTGAGTATATTTGAGGGAGGCTGTCTAGGCCACAGACCAGTTACTAGGTTACAGTAGTGACAGGGTTTCTCCCCATGGCCATCTGTTGTCAATGAAACATGTAGACCACTCAGCCAGGGTACATGTAGGGGAAACAGCTTGTACTCTTGAATTGAACAAAAATGATTCCACTCTAACCGTGTAAACATTCAAAACATTACCAATGGATTTAAAAAAATTTCCTTCATAGAATTTCAGACAGTCAGAAAGACGTCTTCACAGCGTATAAAATCAAACTCCACAGCCATCACACCACAGCTTGTGAATGTTTGGTTTAATTAATACAACCCCTTACTGTCATGGGTCAGAGCTGTGTGAGAAGGGATTTTAGGCCTAATAATAATAATAATAATAAGTGGAAATGATATCACTAACTCCGAGACAGGAAGTGTAAAAGGAGAAGCTACGCATGGCTTTCAGCCTGTTATTAGTAGGAGGACTTGTGGTGGGGGACAGGAAGTGTAAAAGGAGAAGCTACGCATGGCTTTCAGCCTGTTATTAGTAGGAGGACTTGTGGTGGGGGACAGGAAGTGTAAAAGGAGCATGGCTTTCAGCCTGTTATTAGTAGGAGGACTTGTGGTGGGGGACAGGAAGTGTAAAAGGAGAAGCTATGGCTTTCACGCATGGCTTTCAGCCTGTTATTAGTAGGAGGACTTGTGGTGGGGGACAGGAAGTGTAAAAGGAGAAGCCATGGCTTTCAGCCTGTTATTAGTAGGAGGACTTGTGGTGGGGGACAGGAAGTGTAAAAGGAGAAGCTACGCATGGCTTTCAGCCTGTTATTAGTAGGAGGACTTGTGGTGGGGGACAGGAAGTGTAAAAGGAGAAGCTACGCATGGCTTTCAGCCTGTTATTAGTAGGAGGACTTGTGGTGGGGGACAGGAAGTGTAAAAGGAGAAGCTACGCATGGCTTTCAGCCTGTTATTAGTAGGAGGACTTGTGGTGGGGGACAGGAAGTTAAAAGGAGCCTGTTGGCTTTTAGTAGGAGGACTTGTGGTGGGGGACAGGAAGTGTAAAAGGAGGGGGCTTTCAGCCTGTTATTAGTAGGAACTTGTGGTGGGGGACAGGAAAAAGGAGAAGCTACGCATGGCTTTCAGCCTGTTAGCCTGTTTACAGGAAGTGTACGCATGGCTTTCAGGAGGACTTGTGGTGGGGGACAGGAAGTGGTGGGGGACTGTTATTAGGAACTTGTGGTGGGGGACAGGAAGGAGAAGCTACGCATGGCTTTCAGCCTGTTATTAGTAGGAGGACTTGTGGTGGGGGACAGGAAGTGTAAAAGGAGAAGCTATGGCTTTCAGCCACTTGTGGTGGGGGACAGCATGGCTTTCAGCTGTTATTGGGGGACAGGAAGTGTAAAAGGAGAAGCTACGCATGGCTTTCAGCCTGTTATTAGTAGGAGGACTTGTGGTGGGGGACTGCTTTTATTAGTAGGAGGACTTGTGGTGGGGGACATGGCTTTCAGCCTGTTATTAGTAGGAACTTGTGGTGGGGGACAGGAAAAGGAGAAGCTACGCATGGCTTTCAGCCTGTTATTAGTAGGAGGACTTGTGGTGGGGGACAGGAAGTGTAAAAGGAGAAGCTACGCATGGCTTTCAGCCTGTTATTAGTAGGAGGACTTGTGGTGGGGGACAGGAAACGTGCAGCTGATTCATCACCAATGAATTTCACCTGCTTTTTGGAACTCTACTATTAATTCTCTGGTTACAATTACATGGTCAAAATTCTGACGTGAATTATTACCATCTTGGTAAAGGGATATCATCCTGCTGACGGTCCAAAGTGAACAATGAGGTCATCAGGTCATTTCAGCCAGCCATGACACCCACCATCTCAGATTGGTCTGAAATAGTTTCTGGAGTTAGAAACAAAATACCATTCCTGAAACATTTTTGTTGACATTTTTAAATCGCAGAAAAATTCAGCGAACTGATTGCAACCAAATTGGCCATTTGAATATATAGGATTTAGATCATATTCAGTAAATATAATACCCAACATCCAAGTTGGACCAAACTACTTCTTACAAAGACAAGAAGAATCCATTTATTTTTTACAAAAAGACACCCAAGTACCCTATGACAATCCAACAACCAGTATACACTATCAGTTCTCTATATTTGACAAGATGTATGGAGTAATTAGGCCGATTTCAAGTTTTCATAACAATCTGAAATCGGTATTTTTGGGTGCCGATTTGCCGTTTTTTTCTTTTCTTTTTACACCTGTATTTAACCTTTATTTAACTAGGCAAGTCAGTTAAGAACACATTCTTATTTTCAATGACGGCCTAGGAACAGTGGATTAACTGCCTCGATTAGGGGCAGAAAGAGAGATTTTCACCATGTCAGCTCGGGGGATCCAATCTTGCAACCTTACAGTTCCAACGCAATAACGACCTGCCTCTCTCTCGTTGCACTCCACAAGGAGACTGCCTGTTACGCAAATGCATTAAACCACGGTAAGTTGCTAGCTAGCATTAAACGTATCGTATAATAAACAATCATAATCACTAGTTAACTACACATGGTTGATGATATTACTAGATATTATCTAGCGTGTCCTGCGTTGCATATAATCTGACTGAGCATACAAGCATCTAAGTATCTGACTGAGCGGTGGTAGGCAGAAGCAGGTGCGTAAACATTCATTCAAACAGCACTTTCGTGCGTTTTGCCAGCAGCTCTTTGTTGTGCGTCAAGCATTGCGCTGTTTATGACTTCAAACCTATCAACTCCCGAGATGAGGCTGGTGTGACCGAAGTGAAATGGCTGGCTAGTTAGCGCGCGCTAATAGCATTTCAAACTTCACTCGCTCTGAGCCTTGGGGTGGTTGTTTCCCTTGCTCTGCATGGGTAATGCTTCTTCGATTTCGTGGCTGTTGTGTTGTCGTTGTGTTGCTGGTTCGAGCGAGGAGAGGGACGGAGGCTATACTGTTACACTGGCAATACTAAATTGCCTATAAGAACATCCAATAGTCAAATGTATATGAAATACAAATGGTATAGAGAGAAATAGTCCTATAATAACTACAACCTAAAACGTCTTTTACCTGGGAATATTGAAGACTCATGTTAAAAAGGAACGACCAGCGTTCATATGTTCTGAGCAAGGCACTAAACATTAGCTTTCTTATATGGCACATATTGCAATTTTACTTTCTTTTCCAACACTTTGTTTTTGCATTATTTAAACTAAATTGAACATGTTTCATTATTTATTTGAGACTAGAATGATTTTATTTATGCATTATATTAAGTTAAAATATGTGTTCATTGGTCATTATTACAAATATATAAATAAAATATGCCAATTAATCGTTTTTTTTGGTCCTCCAATAATCGGTATCGCGTTGAAATAAAATCATAAAATCGGTCAACCTCTATTTTTTTCCCTGTTAGGGTTCAATCTGATCCCCCTCTAAGCTCTTTAGAAGCCTGCAGGAGAGTCTCAGCGGAGCAACGAGGAGTCTAACCAGTGACCTCACCGTACCAACGCTCCATGCTGTAATGTGATTGGAGGAGCCTTCAGTGGTACTCAGCCAGACTGAGCGCGTGTGTGTTAGTCTCAGCCAACTACTGTGCCTCCAGAGGGAAAAACATCAGGGCCTTTAATATTTCATAGCAGCTTTTCACTGTCTTGGCATTTTGAGAAGGGGGGTATTACAAGCAGAACCCCCTTGTGTGTGGTGGTGGAGGACAAGTGTGTGTGTGTGTGTGTGTGTGTGTGTGTGGAGGTGTGTGGGGGGGGGGGTATTACAAGCAGAACCCCCTTGTGTGTGGTGGTGTGTGTGGGGGGGGATTCAACAATATTGCCTTAAACCAAACTAAATAATTAAACCATAAAAACCTGTGTGTGTGTCCACCAGCAGAAAATCTCTAACATACAGTCCCTAATCAGAAGTCGCATTGTCACAGAGAGCATTCAGTTCTCTATCCCGACGAGCTCTCGGTCCTATTCAAACACATCCTCCGGTTCTTATGAAACAGAAAGTTATTTCACACAGCGCATGGCACAGGGCAAGGTCCCCTTTTATGAGCCCCAATTGGCTGAAAAGGAGTCAGTGGGTTGCTGTTGCCACAGCCCGTAAACGAGCAGCCATTTCCTGGGGCTTTGCACATCAGTGAGTCCTGTGGCCATCATAAAGAATTAAGGTTAATGGGGGGCTGGGTTAGCTCAGCTCACTCTCTAGTGTTCTGTGTGCGTGTGTTTAACTGTCCTTGTGGGGACCAGAAGTCCTCACAAGGATCGTAAAACAAGGAAACATTTGGGGAAGTGGGGACATTTTTCCAGTCCACGAGGAAAAATGTTATTGTCGGCTTAGGGGTTACATTTAAGGTTCAAATTAGGGTTATAATTAAGGCTATGGGATACAGGTAGGTTTAGGAGTTCGGTATAGTTCTTAGGGTTATGGGTTAAAGGTTAGGCTTGGGCGTGGATTTGAGTTTAGTGTAGTATTTTCAAAAAGTGTATCAAATACATTCTAATATTCAACTACTAGTTGTTTTTTTTAACATAACCTTTAGTTATCTGAATAATTGTTTTGAAATGTATTGAAAAGTAATAGAAAAAGTATTTGAACCCAGGTTTGTTTGGTGTGTGTGTGTGTACAGACTGGGCTGAGGTGATGTAACTGCGTCTCAGGCCCATGCTCTACAGTGGGTGTATTCCTTTGGGGTTTAGGCTGGGGGTTGACACTGGACAGACAAAAACATCCTATTCCTCAATCCTTCACTGGGACCCTACTTTCGTCACTGCACCCCCGCAACAGCTTTCTGGTCTGGACCAACTCAGGTCCAGGAAACACAAGACACACAGATTCAGATGCAGACTCAATGTGCTGTTCTAACGTGAGGGATTCCACTAGCACAGTCCAGGGAGGGAGGAAGGGACCATACAACAAGCCCTAGGCAAAAACGCCAACAACTTCACATACAGCTGCCGAGTCACTGTTCAAGACATTTACCACAGCAATAGAAGCGAGTGAAACGTTGCCCAGAACAACCCCCAGCCATAACATGCCACCGTCCCCGAGCGACTACCATGTTGTTGGAGGGGCCATACCAGGCCCCAGACGACCTCACACTCTTCAAATATGCTTTATGAGTATGTGGAGCGCGTTGTGTTTCAAATATGTTCCAGGATGGCAGTGGAGGAATGGCTTTGACCCGGTATGCCCTGCCGGTGGTGGTGGGCGAGGACTCTGACAAGACATGAAAGATGGATCGGGTGCTGGGGAATGGAAAACACCAAATGGGTTCAGGGAGGATCCAGAGTCCAAGCCCTCCATGGACCCAGGCCAGCAGAACAGCCAGGCCCTAGGTATGGCTGTGTGACTGACACTCTCAGCAATCCCATACTGAACAGGCCATATACAAAATTTATATAATTTCAGTGACAAACAAGTACATGACCTTCTAGAGTATATCTAGGGGGAAAACTAGTGAGAAGTGGTGAGTCACTAGGCCTAGCTAATGGAGCATGGTTATTCATGTTTATCCCCAGTCCTGATTCCATTCAGCTAGACCTAGCTAATGGAGCATGGTTATTCATGTTTATCCCCAGTCCTGATTCCATTCAGCTAGACCTAACTAATGGAGCATGGTTATTCATGTTTATCCCCAGTCCTGATTCCATTCAGCTAGACCTAGCTAATGGAGCATGGTTATTCATGTTTATCCCCAGTCCTGATTCCATTCAGCTAGACCTAGCTAATGGAGCATGGTTATTCATGTTTTTATCTGATTCCATTCAGTCCTGATTCCATTCAGCTAGATTCCATTAGCTAATGGAGCATGGTTATTCATGTTTATCCCCAGTCCTGATTCCATTCAGCTAGACCTAGCTAATGGAGCATGGTTATTCATGTTTATCCCCAGTCCCCTGATTCCCTGATTCCATTCAGCTATTCCATTCACCTAGCTAATGGAGCATGGTTATTCATGTTTATCCCCAGTCCTGATTCCATTCAGCTAGGCCTATGCAGCGTTACAGTATAGCTCGGTATACACCCGACACTTACATGCAACTCCAGCTATCAGAATACGAAGACAGCATTGAAAAGACGGGTCCTAGGCCAACAACAGTTGCATTGCCTAGAGTTACTCTAACCGGTTTAGAACCCCTTCAGCTTTGCTTGCCTGCTAGTTACAGAGGTCAGCTGGCTAGATAGCTACAGTAGTTGGCCACTGCCATTAAGTTGTTGTGTTATCAGATGCAGCCTGTTCCACCGTTTGCAGAATGCATTCAGGCATTTGAATAAAGCGTGACAAAGGGAAATCTGTTAACAATGTGGACATTTAAATGTAGGTGGTGAACTGATGTGGAAAGGGGTTATAAGTTGAATTTGCTTTGGGGGAACTGGGTGGAGGGTACTGTGGCTCTCCAACAGAGACTGACCCGGAGCCCTCTCACAACCCTGGAGGAGATGGGAGACCTGCACCCTAAATCCCCCTGCCTCACCCACATCGCCTGCTGTTGTGTGTGTTGTCTATGTTTGTGTAGTATGGAGAAGAAAGGGCCCAGATTTGTGGGTTGGTACAGCTGCTGCTGCTGGGGTGGAGGGGTTAGGGGTTGTGTGAGAGGGGGTTCTCAGATTTAAGGGGTTGGTGGGGTGTGTGTGAAGGGTGTGTGTGTGTGTGCCTCAGATCAGAGACTCCGACTGGCCCAGGCTGAGCTGCACTAATCTGAGGGGGCAAAACAAACACTTTGAAGCACAAACAGTCACACACTGGCTACGGTTCTGTGCTCCAAGCGCCTCTGAACACACACACACCCCCCTCTGTGGACCAAGGCCAAAACTTTGGCCACGGAATTCTTCAACTCACTCAGCACACGGCTACAGTGAGTCAAAAGGAAGTTGGACTGGTAGAAAAACATCCACCAGGCTACATCGTTGTACTTATTTAAGATATTTAAATGAATGACAGTTTATTCACTAATAATCCTAATCCTGGTTGGTCTAGCCTATAGGCTATGCTTTGATATAGAATCTAGTTAGACTAAACATTCTATTTCTGCTCCCTCATAATGACTAACTACAGTCGAGCAACACAACAAAGACTACCATGCCCGTCTCTAATGTCCATAAACTACAGACACTGATCTACAATAACAAAATGGCCATGTCATCATACAGAAATATGAGAGAGAGAGCAGAGAGAGCGAGAGAGAGCAGGAGAGAGAGCAGAGAGAGCAGGGAGAGAGCAGAGAGAGAGAGAGAGAGAGAGAGCAGGGAGAGAGAGCAGGGAGAGAGAGCAGGGAGAGAGAGCAGAGAGAGAGCAGGACAAAAGGGGGGTAAAGAATGACAGACTGTCTCAATAGATCAGGGCGGCTCAGAGTGTCTGCTGCCCCCCCACCCCTCCGTCTGTCCCCCTGGCCCGACTACTTCCCCTCTCCTCCTCTCCACCCTCCAAGCATTGTGTGCCCCATCATAAAAGCTTGTGGCCAGCCAAAGTGTCCATTCTGACTGGAAGCAGTCAGTGGTAACCTGGTAAATGCCACTGCATCAGCAAGCAAAACATGTGGGGGGGGGGGGGCAGGCCTAAATGATACCACACACTTCCTGAATTCTACCTTTACAGCTTCCATGTCTGGGGGAAATCCTAAGGGTGTGTGCACCTGCCCTGCCAGTCATTCACCTGCTAGCTAGTTAGATATTTCCTCTCTTCCCCTCAGCTCAAAACAGCAGGCAAACACATCCTGTTTCAGTGAGCACAGCTGGAGTAGAGACAATGTGTGTGTGCCTGCCTGCGTCTGGGGTGGTCTCAACACCAACATCAAACACACGGGGAAAAGGCTGTTGGTTCAGCCAAGATGAAATACTAACTGAAAGTTATATAGGTTCAACCATTAGATCGGCAGGGAGGATCTAGCCTGGACCAAAATACCTTGTGCTTCATTTGATTTCAACTGATAAAAGGTATTGCAGACCACCCTGGATGTTGCTTTATGGTCTTTGCTTAATGCTTAACCTAATATTGCCAAGGAAACCCTAGCCTGAGCAATGCAACCAAAACATATAGACAAGGAGACACTAGCCTGAGCACTGCAACCAAAACAAACAGACAAGGAGACACTAGCCTGAGCACTGCAACCAAAACAAACAGACAGAGACACTAGTCCTGAGCACTGCAACCAAAACAAACAGACAGAGACACTAGCCTAGCAACTGAGACACTAGCCTGAGCACTGCAACTAAAAACAAACAGACAAGGAGACACTAGCCTGAGCACCACAACTAAAACAAACAAACAGACAAGGAGACTAGCCTGAGCATGCAACTAAAAACAAACAAACAGAGACACTAGCCTGAGCACCGCAACTAAAAACAAACAGACAGAGACACTAGCCTGAGCACCGCAACTAAAAACAAACAAACAGAGACACTAGCCTGAGCAACGCAACTAAAAACAAACAAACAGAGCAGCCTGAGGCAACTTAGCCTGAGCACTGCAACTAAAAACAAACAGAGAGACACAGCCTGAGCACTGCAACTAAAACAAACAGACAGGAGACACTAGCCTGAGCACCGTCTCAACTAAAACAAACAGAGAGAGACACTAGCCTGAGCACCGCAACTAAAAACAAACAGAGAGACACTAGCCTGAGCACTGCAACTAAAAACAAACAGACAAGGAGACACTAGCCTGAGCACCGCAACTAAAACAAACAGAGAGAGACACTAGCCTGAGCACCGCAACTAAAAACAAACAGAGAGACACTAGCCTGAGCACTGCAACTAAAAACAAACAGACAAGGAGACACTAGCCTGAGCACCGCAACTAAAACAAACAGACAGAGACACTAGCCTGAGCACCACAACTAAAAACAATTTAGAGACACTAGCCTGAGCACCGCAACTAAAAACAAACAAACAGAGACACTAGCCTGAGCAACGCAACTAAAAACAAACAAACAGAGACACTAGCCTGAGCACCGCAACTAAAAACAAACAAACAGAGACACTAGCCTGAGCACCGCAACTAAAAACAAACAAACAGAGACACTAGCCTGAGCACTGCAACTAAAAACAAACAAACAGAGAGACACTAGCCTGAGCACTGCAACTAAAAACAAACAAACAGAGAGAGACACTAGCCTGAGCACCGCAACTAAAAACAAACAAACAGAGACACTAGCCTGAGCACCGCAACTAAAAACAAACAAACAGACAGAGACACTAGCCTGAGCACCGCAACTAAAACAAACAAACAGACAGAGACACTAGCCTGAGCACCGCAACTAAAAACAAACAAACAGAGACACTAGCCTGAGCACTGCAACTAAAAAAACAAACAGACAAGGAGACACTAGCCTGAGCACTGCAACTAAAACAAACAAACAGACAAGGAGACTAGCCTGAGCACCGCAACTAAAAACAAACAAACAGACAAGGAGACACTAGCCTGAGCACTGCAACTAAAACAAACAAACAGACAAGGAGACACTAGCCTGAGCACTGCAACTAAAACAAACAAACAGACAAGGAGACACTAGCCTGAGCACCTGCAACTAAAACAAACAAACAGACAAGGAGACTAGCCTGAGCACCGCAACTAAAAACAAACAGACAGAGACACTAGCCTGAGCACCGCAACTAAAAACAAACAAACAAGAGACACTAGCCTGAGCACTGCAACTAAAACAAACAAACAGAGACACTAGCCTGAGCACCGCAACTAAAAACAAACAAACAGAGACACTAGCCTGAGCACCGCAACTAAAAACAAACAAACAGAGACACTAGCCTGAGCACCGCAACTAAAAACAAACAAACAAGGAGACTAGCCTGAGCACTGCAACTAAAAACAAACAAACAGAGACACTAGCCTGAGCACTGCAACTAAAACAAACAGACACTAGGCACTGACTAAAACAAATAGAGAGCTAGCCTGAGCACCGCAACTAAAAACAAACAGACAAGGAGACACTAGCCTGAGCACTGCAACTAAAACAAACAAGAGAGAGACAAGCCTGAGCACTGCAACTAAAACAAACAGACAGAGAGACACTAGTCTGATCACTGCAACTAAAACAAACAAGAGAGAGACAAGCCTGAGCACTGCAACTAAAAACAAACAGACAGAGACACTAGCCTGAGCACCGCAACTAAAACAAACAGACAGAGACACTAGCCTGAGCACCGCAACTAAAAACAAACAGAGAGACACTAGCCTGAGCACCGCAACTAAAAACAAACAGACAGAGACACTAGCCTGAGCACCGCAACTAAAAACAAACAGACAGAGACACTAGCCTGAGCACCGCAACTAAAAACAAACAAACAGAGAGACACTAGCCTGAGACAACTAAAAACAAACAAACAGACAAGGAGAAGCAGCACTGCAACTAAAACAAACAACAGAGACACTAGCCTGAGCAAAAACTAAAAACAAACAAACAAGGAGACACTAGCCTGAGCACCGCAACTAAAAACAAACAAACAGAGACACTAGCCTGAGCACCGCAACTAAAAACAAACAAACAGAGACACTAGCCTGAGCACTGCAACTAAAAACAAACAAACAGAGACACTAGCCTGAGCACTGCAACTAAAAACAAACAAACAGAGACACTAGCCTGAGCACCGCAACTAAAAACAAACAGACAGAGACACTAGCCTGAGCACCGCAACTAAAAAAAACAAACAGAGACGCAACTAAAAACAAACAAACAGAGACACTAGCCTGAGCACCGCAACTAAAAACAAACAAACAGAGACACTAGCCTGAGCACCGCAACTAAAAACAAACAAACAGAGACACTAGCCTGAGCACTGCAACTGCAAAAACAAACAAACAAGGAGACACTAGCCTGAGCACCGCAACTAAAAACAAACAAACAGAGAGAGACACTAGCCTGAGCACCGCAACTAAAAACAAACAAACAGACAAGGAGACTAGCCTGAGCACTGCAACTAAAAACAAACAAACAGAGACACTAGTCTGAGCACCGCAACTAAAAACAAACAGACAGAGAGACACTAGCCTGAGCACTGCAACTAAAAACAAACAAACAGAGAGACACTAGCCTGAGCACTGCAACTAAAAACAAACAAACAGAGAGAGACACTAGCCTGAGCACCGCAACTAAAAACAAACAGAGAGAGACACTAGCCTGAGCACCGCAACTAAAAACAAACAAACAGAGACACTAGCCTGAGCACCACAACTAAAAACAAACAAACAGACAAGGAGACTAGCCTGAGCACTGCAACTAAAAACAAACAGACAGAGACACTAGCCTGAGCACCGCAACTAAAAACAAACAAACAGAGACACTAGCCTGAGCACTGCAACTAAAAACAAACAAACAGAGACACTAGCCTGAGCACCGCAACTAAAAACAAACAAACAGAGACACTAGCCTGAGCACCGCAACTAAAACAAACAAACAGAGACACTAGCCTGAGCACCGCAACTAAAAACAAACAAACAGACAAGGAGACTAGCCTGAGCACTGCAACTAAAAACAAACAAACAGAGACACTAGCCTGAGCACTGCAACTAAAACAAACAGAGAGACACTAGCCTGAGCACCGCAACTAAAACAAACAGACAGAGACACTAGCCTGAGCACCGCAACTAAAAACAAACAGACAAGGAGACACTAGCCTGAGCACTGCAACTAAAACAAACAAGAGAGAGACAAGCCTGAGCACTGCAACTAAAACAAACAGAGAGAGAGACACTAGCCTGAGCACTGCAACTAAAACAAACAAGAGAGAGACAAGCCTGAGCACTGCAACTAAAACAAACAGAGAGAGACACTAGCCTGAGCACTGCAACCAAAACAAACAGACAGAGACACTAGCCTGAGCACCGCAACTAAAAACAAACAGAGAGACACTAGCCTGAGCACCGCAACTAAAACAAACAGACAGAGACACTAGCCTGAGCACTGCAACTAAAAACAAAAACAGACACTAGCCTGAGACAACTAAAAACAAACAAACAGAGAGACACTAGCCTGAGCACCGCAACTAAAAAAAACAAACAGACAAGGAGACTAAGCCTGAGCACAACGCAACTAAAAACAAACAGACAAGAGAGACACTAGCCTGAGCACCGCAACTAAAAACAAACAGACAAGAGACACTAGCCTGAGCACCGCAACTAAAACAAACAAACAGAGACACTAGCCTGAGCACTGCAACTAAAAACAAACAAACAGAGACACTAGCCTGAGCACTGCAACTAAAAACAAACAAACAGAGACACTAGCCTGAGCACCGCAACTAAAACAAACAAACAGAGACACTAGCCTGAGCACCGCAACTAAAAACAAACAGACAGAGACACTAGCCTGAGCAACGCAACTAAAAACAAACAAGACAGAGACACTAGCCTGAGCACCGCAACTAAAAACAAACAAACAGAGACACTAGCCTGAGCACCGCAACTAAAACAAACAAACAGAGACACTAGCCTGAGCACTGCAACTAAAAACAAACAGACAAGGAGACACTAGCCTGAGCACCGCAACTAAAAACAAACAAACAGAGAGAGACACTAGCCTGAGCACCGCAACTAAAAACAAACAAACAGACAAGGAGACTAGCCTGAGCACTGCAACTAAAAACAAACAAACAGAGACACTAGTCTGAGCACCGCAACTAAAACAAACAAACAGGAGACACTAGCCTGAGCACTGCAACTAAAAACAAACAAACAGAGAGAGACACTAGCCTGAGCACTGCAACTAAAAACAAACAAACAAGAGAGACACTAGCCTGAGCACCGCAACTAAAAACAAACAGACAAGGAGACACTAGCCTGAGCACCGCAACTAAAACAAACAAACAGAGACACTAGCCTGAGCACCACAACTAAAAACAAACAAACAGACAAGGAGACTAGCCTGAGCACTGCAACTAAAAACAAACAAACAGAGACACTAGCCTGAGCAACTAAAAACAAACAAACAGAGACACTAGCCTGAGCACTGCAACTAAAAACAAACAAACAGAGACACTAGCCTGAGCACCGCAACTAAAAACAAACAAACAGAGACACTAGCCTGAGCACCGCAACTAAAAACAAACAAACAGAGACACTAGCCTGAGCACTGCAACTAAAAACAAACAGACAGAGACACTAGCCTGAGCACCGCAACTAAAAACAAACAAACAGAGACACTAGCCTGAGCACCGCAACTAAAAACAAACAAACAGACAAGGAGACTAGCCTGAGCACTGCAACTAAAAACAAACAAACAGACAGAGACACTAGCCTGAGCACTGCAACTAAAACAAACAGAGAGACACTAGCCTGAGCACTGCAACTAAAACAAATAGAGAGACACTAGCCTGAGCACCGCAACTAAAAACAAACAGACAAGGAGACTAGCCTGAGCACTGCAACTAAAACAAACAGACACGAGCCTGAACACCGCAACTAAAAACAAACAAGAGAGACACTAGCCTGAGCACCGCAACTAAAAACAAACAGACAAGGAGACACTAGCCTGAGCACTGCAACTAAAACAAACAAGAGAGACAAGCCTGAGCACTGCAACTAAAACAAACAAGAGAGAGACAAGCCTGAGCACTGCAACTAAAACAAACAAGAGAGAGACAAGCCTGAGCACTGCAACTAAAACAAACAAGAGAGAGACAAGCCTGAGCACTGCAACTAAAACAAACAGAGAGAGACAAGCCTGAGCACTGCAACTAAAACAAACAGAGAGAGAGACACTAGCCTGAGCACTGCAACTAAAACAAACAAGAGAGAGACAAGCCTGAGCACTGCAACTAAAACAAACAAGAGAGACAAGCCTGAGCACTGCAGCTAAAACAAACAGAGACAAGCCTGAGCACTGCAGCTAAAAACAAACAGAGAGAGACAAGCCTGAGCACTGCAACTAAAACAAACAGAGAGACACTAGCCTGAGCACCGCAACTAAAACAAACAGACAAGGAGACTAGCCTGAACACTGCAACTAAAACAGAGAGACACTAGTCTGATCACTGCAACTAAAACAAACAGAGAGAGAGACACTAGCCTGAGCACTGCAACTAAAAACAAACAGAGAGAGACAAGCCTGAGCACTGCAACTAAAACAAACAGAGAGAGACAAGCCTGAGCACTGCAACTAAAACAAACAAGAGAGAGACAAGCCTGAGCACTGCAACTAAAACAAACAGAGAGAGACAAGCCTGAGCACTGCAACTAAAACAAACAGAGAGAGACACTAGCCTGAGCACCGCAACTAAAACAAACAGACAAGGAGACTAGCCTGAACACTGCAACTAAAACAAACAAGAGAGACACTAGCCTGAGCACTGCAACTAAAACAAACAGAGACACTAGCCTGAGCACTGCAACTAAAACAAACAGAGAGACAAGCCTGAGCACTGCAACTAAAACAAACAGAGAGAGACAAGCCTGAGCACTGCAGCTAAAACAAACAGAGAGACACTAGCCTGAGCACTGCAACTAAAAACAAACAAACAGAGACACTAGCCTGAGCACTGCAACTAAAACAAACAGACAGAGACACTAGCCTGAGCACTGCAACTAAAACAAACAGAGAGAGACACTAGCCTGAGCACCGCAACTAAAAACAAACAGAGAGACACTAGCCTGAGCACTGCAACTAAAAACAAACAGACAAGGAGACACTAGCCTGAGCACCACAACTAAAACAAACAAACAGACAAGGAGACTAGCCTGAGCACTGCAACTAAAAACAAACAAACAGAGACACTAGCCTGAGCACCGCAACTAAAAACAAACAGACAGAGACACTAGCCTGAGCACCGCAACTAAAAACAAACAAACAGAGACACTAGCCTGAGCAACGCAACTAAAAACAAACAAACAGAGACACTAGCCTGAGCACCGCAACTAAAAACAAACAAACAGAGACACTAGCCTGAGCACTGCAACTAAAAACAAACAGAGAGACACTAGCCTGAGCACTGCAACTAAAAACAAACAGACAAGGAGACACTAGCCTGAGCACCGCAACTAAAACAAACAGGAGACACTAGCCTGAGCACCGCAACTAAAAACAAACAGAGAGACACTAGCCTGAGCACTGCAACTAAAAACAAACAGACAAGGAGACACTAGCCTGAGCACCGCAACTAAAACAAACAGAGAGAGACACTAGCCTGAGCACCGCAACTAAAAACAAACAGAGAGACACTAGCCTGAGCACTGCAACTAAAAACAAACAGACAAGGAGACAGTAGCCTGAGCACCGCAACTAAAACAAACAGACAGAGACACTAGCCTGAGCACCACAACTAAAAACAAACAAACAGAGACACTAGCCACCGCAACTAAAAACAAACAAACAGAGACACTAGCCTGAGCAACGCAACTAAAAACAAACAAACAGAGACACTAGCCTGAGCACCGCAACTAAAAACAAACAAACAGAGACACTAGCCTGAGCACCGCAACTAAAAACAAACAAACAGAGACACTAGCCTGAGCACTGCAACTAAAAACAAACAAACAGGAGACACTAGCCTGAGCACTGCAACTAAAAACAAACAAACAGAGAGAGACACTAGCCTGAGCACCGCAACTAAAAACAAACAAACAGAGACACTAGCCTGAGCACCGCAACTAAAAACAAACAAACAGACAGAGACACTAGCCTGAGCACCGCAACTAAAACAAACAAACAGACAGAGACACTAGCCTGAGCACCGCAACTAAAAACAAACAAACAGAGACACTAGCCTGAGCACTGCAACTAAAACAAACAAACAGACAAGGAGACACTAGCCTGAGCACTGCAACTAAAACAAACAAACAGACAAGGAGACTAGCCTGAGCACCGCAACTAAAAACAAACAAACAGACAAGGAGACACTAGCCTGAGCACTGCAACTAAAACAAACAAACAGACAAGGAGACACTAGCCTGAGCACTGCAACTAAAACAAACAAACAGACAAGGAGACACTAGCCTGAGCACTGCAACTAAAACAAACAAACAGACAAGGAGACTAGCCTGAGCACCGCAACTAAAAACAAACAGACAGAGACACTAGCCTGAGCACCGCAACTAAAAACAAACAAACAGAGACACTAGCCTGAGCACTGCAACTAAAAACAAACAAACAGAGACACTAGCCTGAGCACCGCAACTAAAAACAAACAAACAGAGACACTAGCCTGAGCACCGCAACTAAAAACAAACAAACAGAGACACTAGCCTGAGCACCGCAACTAAAAACAAACAAACAGACAAGGAGACTAGCCTGAGCACTGCAACTAAAAACAAACAAACAGAGACACTAGCCTGAGCACTGCAACTAAAACAAACAGAGAGACACTAGCCTGAGCACTGCAACTAAAACAAATAGAGAGACACTAGCCTGAGCACCGCAACTAAAAACAAACAGACAAGGAGACACTAGCCTGAGCACTGCAACTAAAACAAACAAGAGAGAGACAAGCCTGAGCACTGCAACTAAAACAAACAGACAGAGAGACACTTGCCTGAGCACTGCAACTAAAACAAACAAGAGAGAGACAAGCCTGAGCACTGCAACTAAAACAAACAGACAGAGACACTAGCCTGAGCACTGCAACCAAAACAAACAGACAGAGACACTAGCCTGAGCACCGCAACTAAAAACAAACAGAGAGACACTAGCCTGAGCACCGCAACTAAAACAAACAAACAGAGACACTAGCCTGAGCACTGCAACTAAAAACAAACAGACAGAGACACTAGCCTGAGCACCGCAACTAAAAACAAACAAACAGAGAGACACTAGCCTGAGCACCGCAACTAAAAACAAACAAACAGACAAGGAGACTAGCCTGAGCACTGCAACTAAAACAAACAAACAGAGACACTAGCCTGAGCAACGCAACTAAAAACAAACAAACAGAGAGACACTAGCCTGAGCACCGCAACTAAAAACAAACAAACAGAGACACTAGCCTGAGCACCGCAACTAAAAACAAACAAACAGAGACACTAGCCTGAGCACTGCAACTAAAAACAAACAAACAGAGACACTAGCCTGAGCACTGCAACTAAAAACAAACAAACAGAGACACTAGCCTGAGCACCGCAACTAAAAACAAACAAACAGAGACACTAGCCTGAGCACCGCAACTAAAAACAAACAAACAGAGACACTAGCCTGAGCAAGCAACTAAAAACAAACAAACAGAGACACTAGCCTGAGCACCGCAACTAAAAACAAACAAACAGAGACACTAGCCTGAGCAAACTAAAAACAAACAAACAGAGACACTAGCCTGAGCACTGCAACTAAAAACAAACAAACAGAGAGAGACACTAGCCTGAGCACCGCAACTAAAAACAAACAAACAGAGAGACACTAGCCTGAGCACCGCAACTAAAAACAAACAAACAGACAAGGAGACTAGCCTGAGCACTGCAACTAAAAACAAACAAACAGAGACACTAGTCTGAGCACCGCAACTAAAAACAAACAAACAGAGAGACACTAGCCTGAGCACTGCAACTAAAAACAAACAAACAGAGACACTAGCCTGAGCACCGCAACTAAAAACAAACAAACAGAGACACTAGCCTGAGCACCGCAACTAAAAACAAACAAACAGAGACACTAGCCTGAGCACCGCAACTAAAAACAAACAAACAGAGACACTAGCCTGAGCACCGCAACTAAAAACAAACAAACAGAGACACTAGCCTGAGCACCGCAACTAAAAACAAACAAACAGAGACACTAGCCTGAGCACTGCAACTAAAAACAAACAAACAGAGAGAGACACTAGCCTGAGCACCGCAACTAAAAACAAACAAACAGAGAGAGACACTAGCCTGAGCACCGCAACTAAAAACAAACAAACAGACAAGGAGACTAGCCTGAGCACTGCAACTAAAAACAAACAAACAGAGACACTAGTCTGAGCACCGCAACTAAAAACAAACAAACAGAGAGACACTAGCCTGAGCACTGCAACTAAAAACAAACAAACAGAGAGAGACACTAGCCTGAGCACTGCAACTAAAAACAAACAAACAAAGAGAGACACTAGCCTGAGCACCGCAACTAAAAACAAACAGAGAGAGACACTAGCCTGAGCACCGCAACTAAAAACAAACAAACAGAGACACTAGCCTGAGCACCACAACTAAAAACAAACAAACAGACAAGGAGACTAGCCTGAGCACTGCAACTAAAAACAAACAAACAGAGACACTAGCCTGAGCACCGCAACTAAAAACAAACAAACAGAGACACTAGCCTGAGCACTGCAACTAAAAACAAACAAACAGAGACACTAGCCTGAGGCAACTAAAAACAAACAAACAGAGACACTAGCCTGAGCACCGCAACTAAAAACAAACAAACAGAGACACTAGCCTGAGCACTGCAACTAAAAACAAACAGACAGAGACACTAGCCTGAGCACCGCAACTAAAAACAAACAAACAGAGACACTAGCCTGAGCACCGCAACTAAAAACAAACAAACAGACAAGGAGACTAGCCTGAGCACTGCAACTAAAAACAAACAAACAGACAGAGACACTAGCCTGAGCACTGCAACTAAAACAAACAGAGAGACACTAGCCTGAGCACTGCAACTAAAACAAATAGAGAGACACTAGCCTGAGCACCGCAACTAAAAACAAACAGACAAGGAGACTAGCCTGAGCACTGCAACTAAAACAAACAGACACGAGCCTGAACACCGCAACTAAAAACAAACAAAGAGACACTAGCCTGAGCACCGCAACTAAAAACAAACAGACAAGGAGACACTAGCCTGAGCACTGCAACTAAAACAAACAAGAGAGACAAGCCTGAGCACTGCAACTAAAACAAACAAAGAGAGACAAGCCTGAGCACTGCAACTAAAACAAACAAGAGAGAGACAAGCCTGAGCACTGCAACTAAAACAAACAAAGAGAGACAAGCCTGAGCACTGCAACTAAAACAAACAAGAGAGAGACAAGCCTGAGCACTGCAACTAAAACAAACAAGAGAGAGACAAGCCTGAGCACTGCAACTAAAACAAACAAGAGAGAGACAAGCCTGAGCACTGCAACTAAAACAAACAAGAGAGAGACAAGCCTGAGCACTGCAGCTAAAACAAACAGAGAGACAAGCCTGAGCACTGCAGCTAAAAACAAACAGAGAGAGACAAGCCTGAGCACTGCAACTAAAACAAACAGAGAGACACTAGCCTGAGCACTGCACCTAAAACAAACAGACAAGGAGACTAGCCTGAGCACTGCAACTAAAACAAACAGAGACACTAGCCTGAGCACTGCAACTAAAACAGAGAGACACTAGTCTGAGCACTGCAACTAAAACAAACAGAGAGAGAGACACTAGCCTGAGCACTGCAACTAAAACAAACAGAGAGAGACACAAGCCTGAGCACTGCAACTAAAACAAACAGAGAGAGACAAGCCTGAGCACTGCAACTAAAACAAACAAGAGAGAGACAAGCCTGAGCACTGCAACTAAAACAAACAGAGAGAGACAAGCCTGAGCACTGCAACTAAAACAAACAGAGAGACACTAGCCTGAGCACCGCAACTAAAAACAAACAGACAAGGAGACTAGCCTGAGCACTGCAACTAAAACAAACAAAGACAAGCCTGAGCACTGCAACTAAAACAAACAGACAAGGAGACTAGCCTGAGCACTGCAACTAAAACAAACAGAGACAAGCCTGAGCACTGCAACTAAAACAAACAGAGAGAGACAAGCCTGAGCACTGCAGCTAAAAACAAACAGAGAGACACTCCAGCCTGAGCACCGCAACTAAAAACAAACAAACAGAGACACTAGCCTGAGCACTGCAACCAAAACAAACAGACAGAGACACTAGCCTGAGCACTGCAACCAAAACAAACAGACAGAGACACTAGCCTGAGCACCGCAACTAAAAACAAACAGAGAGACACTAGCCTGAGCACTGCAACTAAAAACAAACAGACAAGGAGACACTAGCCTGAGCACCACAACTAAAACAAACAAACAGACAAGGAGACTAGCCTGAGCACTGCAACTAAAAACAAACAAACAGAGACACTAGCCTGAGCACCGCAACTAAAAACAAACAGACAGAGACACTAGCCTGAGCACCGCAACTAAAAACAAACAAACAGAGACACTAGCCTGAGCAACGCAACTAAAAACAAACAAACAGAGACACTAGCCTGAGCACCGCAACTAAAAACAAACAAACAGAGACACTAGCCTGAGCACTGCAACTAAAAACAAACAGAGAGACACTAGCCTGAGCACTGCAACTAAAAACAAACAGACAAGGAGACACTAGCCTGAGCACCGCAACTAAAACAAACAGAGAGAGACACTAGCCTGAGCACCGCAACTAAAAACAAACAGAGAGACACTAGCCTGAGCACTGCAACTAAAAACAAACAGACAAGGAGACACTAGCCTGAGCACCGCAACTAAAACAAACAGAGAGAGACACTAGCCTGCACCGCAACTAAAAACAAACAGAGAGACACTAGCCTGAGCACTGCAACTAAAAACAAACAGACAAGGAGACACTAGCCTGAGCACCGCAACTAAAACAAACAGACAGAGACACTAGCCTGAGCACCACAACTAAAAACAAACAAACAGAGACACTAGCCTGAGCACCGCAACTAAAAACAAACAAACAGAGACACTAGCCTGAGCAACGCAACTAAAAACAAACAAACAGAGACACTAGCCTGAGCACCGCAACTAAAAACAAACAAACAGAGACACTAGCCTGAGCACCGCAACTAAAACAAACACACAGAGACACTAGCCTGAGCACTGCAACTAAAAACAAACAAACAGAGAGACACTAGCCTGAGCACTGCAACTAAAAACAAACAAACAAGGAGACACTAGCCTGAGCACCGCAACTAAAAACAAACAACAGAGACACTAGCCTGAGCACCGCAACTAAAAACAAACAAACAGACAGAGACACTAGCCTGAGCACCGCAACTAAAACAAACAAACAGACAGAGACACTAGCCTGAGCAAACTAAAAACAAACAAACAGAGACACTAGCCTGAGCACTGCAACTAAAAAACAAACAGACAAGGAGACACTAGCCTGAGCACTGCAACTAAAAAAACAAACAGACAAGGAGACTAGCCTGAGCACCGCAACTAAAAACAAACAAACAGACAAGGAGACACTAGCCTGAGCACTGCAACTAAAAAAACAAACAGACAAGGAGACACTAGCCTGAGCACTGCAACTAAAAAAACAAACAGACAAGGAGACACTAGCCTGAGCACTGCAACTAAAAAAACAAACAGACAAGGAGACACTAGCCTGAGCACCGCAACTAAAAACAAACAGACAGAGACACTAGCCTGAGCACCGCAACTAAAAACAAACAAACAGAGACACTAGCCTGAGCACTGCAACTAAAAACAAACAACAGAGACACTAGCCTGAGCACCGCAACTAAAAACAAACAAACAGAGACACTAGCCTGAGCACCGCAACTAAAAACAAACAAACAGAGACACTAGCCTGAGCACCGCAACTAAAAAAAACAAACAGACAAGGAGACTAGCCTGAGCACTGCAACTAAAAACAAACAAACAGAGACACTAGCCAGCACTGCAACTAAAACAAACAGAGAGACAAGCCTGAGCAGACTAAAAGGAGACACTAGCCTGAGCACCGCAACTAAAAACAAACAGACAAGGAGACACTAGCCTGAGCACTGCAACTAAAAAAACAAACAGACTAAAACAAACAGAGAGAGAGACACTAGCCTGAGCACTGCAACTAAAACAAACAGAGAGAGACACAAGCCTGAGCACTGCAACTAAAACAAACAGACAGAGACACTAGCCTGAGCACTGCAACCAAAACAAACAGACAGAGACACTAGCCTGAGCACCGCAACTAAAAACAAACAGAGAGACACTAGCCTGAGCACCGCAACTAAAACAAACAAAGAGAGACACTAGCCTGAGCACTGCAACTAAAAACAAACAGACAGAGACACTAGCCTGAGCACCGCAACTAAAAACAAACAAACAAGGAGACACTAGCCTGAGCACCGCAACTAAAAAAAACAAACAGACAAGGAGACTAGCCTGAGCACTGCAACTAAAACAAACAAACAGAGACACTAGCCTGAGCAACGCAACTAAAAACAAACAAACAGAGAGACACTAGCCTGAGCACCGCAACTAAAAACAAACAAACAGAGACACTAGCCTGAGCACCGCAACTAAAAACAAACAAACAGAGACACTAGCCTGAGCACTGCAACTAAAAACAAACAAACAGAGACACTAGCCTGAGCACTGCAACTAAAAACAAACAAACAGAGACACTAGCCTGAGCACCGCAACTAAAAACAAACAGACAGAGACACTAGCCTGAGCACCGCAACTAAAAACAAACAAACAGAGACACTAGCCTGAGCAACGCAACTAAAAACAAACAAACAGAACACAGCCTGAGCACCGCAACTAAAAACAAACAAACAGAGACACTAGCCTGAGCACCGCAACTAAAAACAAACAGACAAGAGACACTAGCCTGAGCACTGCAACTAAAAACAAACAGACAAGGAGACACTAGCCTGAGCACCGCAACTAAAAACAAACAGACAAGGAGACACTAGCCTGAGCACCGCAACTAAAAAAAACAAACAGACAAGGAGACTAGCCTGAGCACTGCAACTAAAAACAAACAAACAGAGACACTAGTCTGAGCACCGCAACTAAAAACAAACAAACAGAGAGACACTAGCCTGAGCACTGCAACTAAAAACAAACAACAGAGAGAGACACTAGCCTGAGCACTGCAACTAAAAACAAACAAACAAGAGAGACACTAGCCTGAGCACCGCAACTAAAAACAAACAAGAGACACTAGCCTGAGCACCGCAACTAAAAACAAACAAACAGAGACACTAGCCTGAGCACCGCAACTAAAAACAAACAAAAACAGACAGACAGCAACTAAAAACAAACAAACAGAGACACTAGCCTGAGCACCGCAACTAAAAACAAACAAAAGAGACACTAGCCTGAGCACTGCAACTAAAAACAAACAAACAGAGACACTAGCCTGAGCACCGCAACTAAAAACAAACAGACAGAGACACTAGCCTGAGCACCGCAACTAAAAACAAAAAACAAACAGACAGAAGACACTAGCCTGAGCACCGCAACTAAAAACAAACAGACAGAGACACTAGCCTGAGCACTGCAACTAAAACAAACAGAGAGACACTAGCCTGAGCACAACAATAGAGAGACACTAGCCTGAGCACCGCAACTAAAAACAAACAGACAAGGAGACACTAGCCTGAGCACTGCAACTAAAACAAACAGACAAGCCTGAGCACACTAAAACAAACAGACAGAGAGCCTGAGCACTGCAACTAAAACAAACAAGAAAACAAACAGCAACTAAAACAAACAGACAGAGACACTAGCCTGCAGCACCGACAACTAAAACTAAAAACAAACAGAGAGACACTAGCCTGAGCACCGCAACTAAAACAAACAAACAGAGAGCCTGAGCACTGCAACTAAAAACAAACAGACAGAGACACTAGCCTGAGCACCGCAACTAAAACAAACAGACAAGGAGACACTAGCCTGAGCACCGCAACTAAAAAAAACAAACAGACAAGGAGACTAGCCTGAGCACTGCAACTAAAACAAACAAACAGAGACACTAGCCTGAGCACCGCAACTAAAAACAAACAGACAAGGAGACACTAGCCTGAGCACCGCAACTAAAACAAACAGACAAGAGACACTAGCCTGAGCACCGCAACTAAAAACAAACAGACAAGAGACACTAGCCTGAGCACTGCAACTAAAAACAAACAAACAGAGACACTAGCCTGAGCACTGCAACTAAAAACAAACAGACAAGGAGACACTAGCCTGAGCACCGCAACTAAAAACAAACAGACAGAGACACTAGCCTGAGCACCGCAACTAAAAACAAACAGACAAGGAGACACTAGCCTGAGCACCGCAACTAAAAACAAACAGACAGAGACACTAGCCTGAGCACCGCAACTAAAAACAAACAGACAGAGACACTAGCCTGAGCACCGCAACTAAAAACAAACAGACAGAGACACTAGCCTGAGCACCGCAACTAAAAACAAACAGACAAGGAGACACTAGCCTGAGCACCGCAACTAAAAACAAACAGACAAGGAGACACTAGCCTGAGCACCGCAACTAAAAACAAACAGACAAGGAGACTAGCCTGAGCACTGCAACTAAAAACAAACAAACAGAGACACTAGTCTGAGCACCGCAACTAAAAACAAACAAACAGAGAGACACTAGCCTGAGCACTGCAACTAAAAACAAACAAACAGAGAGAGACACTAGCCTGAGCACTGCAACTAAAAACAAACAAACAAAGAGAGACACTAGCCTGAGCACCGCAACTAAAAACAAACAGACAGAGACACTAGCCTGAGCACCGCAACTAAAAACAAACAGACAGAGACACTAGCCTGAGCACCGCAACTAAAACAAACAGACAAGGACACTAGCCTGAGCACGCAACTAAAAACAAACAGACAGAGACACTAGCCTGAGCACCGCAACTAAAAACAAACAGACAAGGAGACACTAGCCTGAGCACCGCAACTAAAAACAAACAGAGAGAGACACTAGCCTGAGCACCGCAACTAAAAACAAACAGACAAGGAGACACTAGCCTGAGCACCGCAACTAAAAACAAACAGACAAGGAGACACTAGCCTGAGCACTGCAACTAAAAACAAACAGACAGAGACACTAGCCTGAGCACCGCAACTAAAAACAAACAGACAGAGACACTAGCCTGAGCACCGCAACTAAAAAAAACAAACAGACAAGGAGACAGCCTGAGCACTGCAACTAAAAAAAACAAACAGACAGAGACACTAGCCTGAGCACTGCAACTAAAACAAACAGACAAGGAGACACTAGCCTGAGCACCGCAACTAAAACAAACAGACAAGGAGACACTAGCCTGAGCACCGCAACTAAAAACAAACAGACAAGGAGACACTAGCCTGAGCACCGCAACTAAAAACAAACAGACAAGGAGACACAAGCCTGAGCACCGCAACTAAAAACAAACAGACAAGGAGACACTAGTCTGAGCACCGCAACTAAAACAAACAGACAAGGAGACACTAGCCTGAGCACCGCAACTAAAACAAACAGACAAGGAGACACTAGCCTGAGCACCGCAACTAAAACAAACAGACAAGGAGACACTAGCCTGAGCACCGCAACTAAAACAAACAGACAAGGAGACACTAGCCTGAGCACCGCAACTAAAACAAACAGACAAGGAGACACTAGCCTGAGCACCGCAACTAAAAACAAACAGACAAGGAGACACTAGCCTGAGCACCGCAACTAAAACAAACAGACAAGGAGACACTAGCCTGAGCACCGCAACTAAAACAAACAGACAAGGAGACACTAGCCTGAGCACCGCAACTAAAAACAAACAGACAAGGAGACACTAGCCTGAGCACCGCAACTAAAAACAAACAGACAAGGAGACTAGTCTGAGCACCGCAACTAAAAACAAACAGAGAGACAGACAGCAACTAAAAACAAACAGAGAGAGACACTAGCCTGAGCACCGCAACTAAAACAAACAGACAAGGAGACACTAGCCTGAGCACCGCAACTAAAACAAACAGACAAGGAGACACTAGCCTGAGCACCGCAACTAAAACAAACAGACAAGGAGACACTAGCCTGAGCACCGCAACTAAAACAAACAGACAAGGAGACACTAGCCTGAGCACCGCAACTAAAACAAACAGACAAGGAGACACTAGCCTGAGCACCGCAACTAAAACAAACAGACAAGGAGACACTAGCCTGAGCACCGCAACTAAAAACAAACAGACAAGGAGACTAGCCTGAGCACCGCAACTAAAAACAAACAGACAAGGAGACTAGCCTGAGCACCGCAACTAAAACAAACAGACAAGGAGACTAGTCTGAGCACCGCAACTAAAAACAAACAGACAAGGAGACACTAGCCTGAGCACCGCAACTAAAACAAACAGACAGAGACACTAGCCTGAGCACCGCAACTAAAAACAAACAGACAAGGAGACACTAGCCTGAGCACCACAACTAAAACAAACAGACAAGGAGACACTAGCCTGAGCACCACAACTAAAACAAACAGACAAGGAGACTAGTCTGAGCACCGCAACTAAAAACAAACAGACAAGGAGACACAAGCCTGAGCACCGCAACTAAAACAAACAGACAAGGAGACACTAGCCTGAGCACTGCAACTAAAACAAACAGACAAGCCTGAGCACCGCAACTAAAAACAAACAGACAAGGAGACACTAGCCTGAGCACCGCAACTAAAAACAAACAGACAAGGAGACACTAGCCTGAGCACCGCAACTAAAAACAAACAGAGAGACACTAGCCTGAGCACCGCAACTAAAAACAAACAGAGAGACACTAGCCTGAGCACCGCAACTAAAAACAAACAGACAAGGAGACACAAGCCTGAGCACCGCAACTAAAAACAAACAGAGAGAGACAAGCCTGAGCACCGCAACTAAAACAAACAGAGAGAGAGAGACAAGCCTGAGCACTGCAACTAAAACAAACAGAGAGAGAGAGACAAGCCTGAGCACTGCAACTAAAACAAACAGAGAGAGACAAGCCTGAGCACTGCAACTAAAACAAACAGAGAGAGACAAGCCTGAGCACTGCAACTAAAACAAACAAGAGAGAGACAAGCCTGAGCACTGCAACTAAAACAAACAAGAGAGAGACAAGCCTGAGCACTGCAACTAAAACAAACAGAGAGAGACAAGCCTGAGCACTGCAACTAAAACAAACAAGAGAGAAACAAGCCTGAGCACTGCAACTAAAACAGACAAGAGAGAGACAAGCCTGAGCACTGCAACTGAAACAAACAGAGAGAGACAAGCCTGAGCACTGCAACTAAAACAAACAGAGAGACAAGCCTGAGCACTGCAACTAAAACAAACAAGAGAGAGACAAGCCTGAGCACTGCAGCTAAAACAAACAAGAGAGAGACAAGCCTGAGCACTGCAGCTAAAACAAACAAGAGAGAGACAAGCCTGAGCACTGCAGCTAAAACAAACAAGAGAGAGACAAGCCTGAGCACTGCAGCTAAAACAAACAAGAGAGAGACAAGCCTGAGCACTGCAGCTAAAACTAACTAAAACAGACAGACACCCACTTTCTGGTTGACTCGCTCAACACAGGCGTTTAATCTCAGTCTGTCTGAGACAGACCCCTCAGCGCCATCACAATGTCTCCTCACACACACCCACACATTTTAAAGCAGGTACCTGAGTCACAGTCCAGACAGTATTGTTCTCTAGCGATGTGATACACACTGGTTCACTGAGAGTTTGTCTGTCTGTGTTGTAATTACCATTGGCTGCTCAACTCATTGTTTGATTTGTCTGACAGAAAGTGGATACTGCTGTCTGAGACATCTCTCTTTCTGTTCCTTTGTGTGTGTGTGTGTGTGTGTGTAGTCCTTGCAGATGTGTACAGATGGACACAGTGTTGCCTGTCTGCTCTGCCTGGTAGCTCCAGCGTGTACCATCACCATACCTCATCCAGAAGCAGTAGGGTTTTGTGTGACGATTCCCCAGTGTATGTGGGCACCGGGTCATCTGCATTTTTGGCTTGTTGACTGCTTCTGTGTGTCCAAGCAGAGGGCATCATGGGTATTGTGTGCATGCGTGTGTGTGTGCGCTGTGCCAGGTCTGGTCATGGTATTAAGTGTGAATGCCCCAATCGTGGTCTCCACGCTCCCTCCATGCGCTGAGTGTGTGCGGGGCTTATAGTGTGTGTGTGTGTGTGAGTGTGTGTGAGGCGTGGTTAGTCAGCCCAGAGGAATGTGCTGCGGCTGGTTGCTGGGGCCTTGGGGAGGGTGTGGGCTGCTGTTTGGTTAGCAACTGCTGCTCTGTGTGGAGGCAGCAGGAGTTAGGTTATATTAGTGAGAGAAAGCTCTACTCTGCTTTGCCTTGGCCTGACCACTATCTGTCTGTGGGGGAGAGGAACACTAACTCTTCACACAGACAACAAGCCTGCTTTGTGTCCTATTGGCCACGACTACAACCATGACTACCACCACCACCATACTGAACAAAAATATTAAACTCAATAATTTCAACCATTTTACTGAGTTAGCGTTCATATAAGGAAATCAGTCACTTTAAATACTGTACATTGATCTGTATGTCAGATTTAAAAATATATATATATTACCTTTATTTAATGTCAGTTAAGAACAAATTCTTATTAACAATGACGGCCTACCAGGGAACATTGGGTTAACTGCCTTGTTCAGGGGCAGAACGACAGATTTTTACCTTGTCAGCTCGGGGATTCGATCTTGCAACCTTTTGGTTACTGGCCCAATACTCTAACCACTAGGCTACCTACCGCCCACATGACTGGGCAGGGGCACAGCCATAGGCCAACCACCGGGGAGGCGGGCCCAGATAATCAGAAGGAGGTTTTTTTTTATTACATACAGAAACACTCCTCAGTTTCATCAGCTGTCAGGTGGATGATTGATCCTGATAGGCCACACCTGTCAGGTGGATGATTGATCCTGATAGGCCACACCTGTCAGGTGGATGGTTGATCCTGATAGGCCACACCTGTCAGGTGGATGATTGATCCTGATAGGCCACACCTGTCAGGTGGATGGCCACACCTGTCAGGTGGATGATTGATCCTGATAGGCCACACCTGTCAGGTGGATGATTGATCCTGATAGGCCACACCTGTCAGGTGGATGATTGATCCTGATAGGCCACACCTGTCGGGTGGATGGTTGATCCTGATAGGCCACACCTGTCGGGTGGATGATTGATCCTGATAGGCCACACCTGTCGGGTGGATGATTGATCCTGATAGGCCACACCTGTCGGGTGGATGATTGATCCTGATAGGCCACACCTGTCGGGTGGATGATTGATCCTGATAGGCCACACCTGTCGGGTGGATGATTGATCCTGATAGGCCACACCTGTCGGGTGGATGATTGATCCTGATAGGCCACACCTGTCAGGTGGATGATTGATCCTGATAGGCCACACCTGTCAGGTGGATGATTGATCCTGATAGGCCACACCTGTCAGGTGGATGATTGATCCTGATAGGCCACACCTGTCAGGTGGATGATTGATCCTGATAGGCCACACCTGTCAGGTGGATGATTGATCCTGATAGGCCACACCTGTCAGGTGGATGGTTGATCCTGATAGGCCACACCTGTCAGGTGGATGGTTGATCCTGATAGGCCACACCTGTCAGGTGGATGATTGATCCTGATAGGCCACACCTGTCAGGTGGATGGTTGATCTTGGCAAAGGAGAAATGCTCACTAACACGGATGTAAAACAAATGTGTACAAAATCTGAGAGAAATAAGCTTTTTGAGCGTCTGGTGAATTTCTGGGATATTTTATTTCAGCTCATGAAACCAACACTTTCCATGTTGCATTTATATATATATATATATTTATTTTTCAGTACTTTCCATGTTGCGTTTATATATATTTTTATCAGTACCTTCCATGTTGCGTTTATATATATATATATTTCAGTACTTTACATGTGTGCGCCAAGGTTACTGTTCATTTTTAGATTTTAATTCATAAAACTGTTAGTTTTTAGACCTGATTTGCTTTAGTTTGGTTTTAAAACATTTTCTATTATTTAGTGACAGGGACAGAAAGCATGCTGGGAGGCAAGAAGACGTGTTGTATAGTGATTTTGGAGGATGTCACTTCTTGCAATGGGGACGGGCAGTTCAAATGATAACGCCAAGCTCAATGTGACTTATAGAGTGGAGTGAAACTGAAGCCCATGCTGACGACAATCCAATGCTTTTTAACTTGTCTCAGAGGCTGCGGATTCCGTTCCCCCAGAGCAGAAGACCCCTGGGTTTATTTACATCTACTTTATGCCCACATCGCTGTGGTCACTCTCCCTTCACATTTCTCACTGTCAAACCGTGAATGATAATTCTTCAAGTTTTACCGGTGAAATGTCCACGCAGCATCTGCATATTAACCATGTGATCTCAAATCACTTTCATGGGAATATTCATTCAGATCAACTTGAGCTATACAGTGTCTTTTTGAATGAGGTACAGTGAGCACATTTTGGAGCAGATTGTGTTAAACTGCAGCCAAGCCTACCTGTTTTTAGTTTCAATCAAAGCACATATTTTGCCTCGTGACACACTTGAGTTTTGGCCACATCCTGAAATATAAGAAATGAGGTGGTGTTTCTTGTCTTACAGTAACTTCATACTATGCAGTTATATTTGGCAGGGGCGGCAGGTAGCATTGGGCCAGTAACCGAAAGGTCACTGGTTAGAATACCGGAAACAACAAGGTGAAAAATCTGCCGCTGTGCACTTGAGCCAGGTAATTAATCCTAATTGCTCCAAGGGTGCTGTACAACGTTGACCCAGGCCGCGACCCCATTCCCTGTGGGTGTTTCTCAAGGGGAGTTGGGATATGCAAGAAACACATCTCCAAAACACACTTGTGTGTAACAGGACAAATATAAGCACCCCACAAATAGTACATTTTTTATTCATTTCTGTTATGAAGAATACTCTGACTATGGGATCTGGAGCAGTGGCGCCCCGGAGCAGTGGCGCCCCGGGGCAGTGGCGCCCCGGGGCAGTGGCGCCCACGGGGCAGTGGCGCCCACGGGGCGCCCACGGGGCAGTGGCGCCCACGGGGCAGTGGCGCCCCGGAGCAGTGGCGCCCCGGAGCAGTGGCGCCCCGGAGCAGTGGCGCCCCGGAGCAGTGGCGCCCCGGAGCAGTGGCGTCCCGGAGCAGTGGCGTCCAGGAGCAGTGGCGCCCCGGGGCAGTGATACACAAGTGAGGCCTTTTTGAAACGTCTCCATCTCCTGGCTGCATTAACCCACCAGATTCAGCAGCTTGAAAACCACAGATTTTGAGAATAGTTTTTTTTTTTAGATTAACATAATTCATGATGGTTTATATTTTAGCTTTGTTCGTTTTTGGAGTCAATGTTAATAGCTTAAGTATAGTTTGAGTTTTTCCAAACAGGGATAATTATTTGATTTCAGTTAACTAAATATTTACTATAACAACCTTGGTGTTAGAGGTCAACCGATTAATCGGAATCAGTCGGAAAGCTCCGATATGACAATTTTTTTATTTATATTTTTTTACACATTTATTTAACTAGGCAAGTCAGTTAAGACCACATTCTTATTTTCAATGATGGCCTAGGAACGGTGGGTTAACTGCCTGTTCAGGGGCAGAACGACAGATTTGTACCTCGTCAGCTTGGGGATTCGAACTTGCAACCTTTCGGTTACTAGTCCAACGCTCTAACCACTAGGCTACCCTGCCGCCCCGCTAATTGTCGTTGTTTTACTGGTTTGAGCCCAGGTAGGAGCGAGGAGAGGGACGGAAGCTATACTGTTACACTGGCAATACTAAAGTGCCTATAAGAACATCCAATAGTCAAAGGTATATGAAATACAAATGGTATAGAGAGAAATAGTCCTATAATTCCTATAATAACTACAACCTAAAACTTCTTGCCTGGGAATATTGAAGACTCATGTTAAAAGGAACCACCAGCTTTCATATGTTCTCATGTTCTGAGCAAGGAACTGAAACGTTAGCTTTCTTACATGGCACATATTTTACATGGAAAATATTGCACTTTTACTTTCTTCTCCAAAACTTTGTTTTTGCATTATTTAAACCAAATTGAACATGTTTCATTATTTACCTCTAGTGCGTGTGTACATAGTTGATTTCACTGTAGGTCACTTCGGTGGTATAGTGCATTCTCAAATATTTTCTAAAATCGCAACTAGGCCAGTTTATTCATCATGACATGCTTTATCTAATAGACACCATCACCCACGCTTCTATTGCTGTACAACAGCACTGTAGACCACTTGTGGTGGGGGACACCAATCTGTTAATTATTTTGTTATCAGCTCAAGTTCCTCGCTCTGTTCTTCCTGCTTCCTCTCCCGTCTCTCTCCCCCCTCTGTTCTTCCTGCTTCCTCTCCCGTCTCTCTCTCCCCGCCTCCTCTCCCTTAGTGTTGTCACAATACCAGAATTGACTTCCATACCAGGTTAAGAAACAATACTCAACACTCTTTACCAAAACAATACCACAGTAAATAAATAAGGCCTATCAGCCAAAGTCACAGAATGGCCCTTAATCCAGACACAAACTGAGGGACTGTCTTTCTCCTGCTCAAACATGCTGCCGTGTGAGTCGGTGGCAGCAGCCTGCAGCCCTGCAGCCAAAGGGACGTGTGTGGACAAGACAGACTGGTGCTCCCGGGTCCTGGCCCCGAACCAAGAGTGAGAGAGACAATTCTGTGCCGTCTGTTACAGTTCTGCTCTCTCAGCTCTGCTCCACAGTAAAGGCCTACAGTTTGGGACGGGTCAAGAGGGAAGACCAGTTAAAATACAGTCAATACTCACAACTAATTGACAATTGTTCCTAATTTTCAAGTAGGATTGTCAATTCCATTCTATTTTAATGTATTGAATGGAAATGTATTGAGATGGAATTGACTCTGCAAGTGTCTTCCTCCTAATCTTTTAAACTGTTGATTTTATTTATTTAACTAGGCAAGTCAGTTAAGAACAAATTCTTATTTACAATGACGACCTAGCAGGGAACAGTGGGTTAATTGCCTTGTTCAGGGGCAGAACGACAGATTTTTACCTCGTCAGCTCGGGGATTCTATCGAGCAACCTTTCGGTTACAGGCCCAACGCTCTAACCACTAGGCTACCCGCTGGTTACTGGCCCAACGCTCTAACCACTAGGCTACCCGCTGGTTACTGGCCCAACGCTCTAACCACTAGGCTACCCGCTCTAACCACTAGGTTACTGGCCCAACGCTCTAACCACTAGGCTACCCACTGGTTACTGGCCCAACGCTCTAACCACTAGGCTAGGCTACCCGCTGGTTACTGGCCCAACGCTCTAACCACTAGGCTACCCGCTGGTTACTGGCTCTAACCACTAGGCTACCCGCTGGTTACTGGCCCAACGCTCTAACCACTAGGCTACCCGCTGGTTACTGGCCCAACACTCTAACCAAGGCCACTGGCCCAACGCTCTAACCACTAGGCTACCTGCCGCCCAACACTCTAACCACTAGGCTACCTGCCGCCTCGGAATTGTTGATGCAAACATCTAACATAATAAAAACATCCAAATCAAGCAGTTTAAACTAAGGATGGCTGTTTGTTTTCAATGGGCTGCATCTCAATACAATGGGCTGCATCTCAATACAATGGGCTGCATCTCAATACAATGGGCTGCATCTCAATACAATGGGCTGCATCTCAATACAATGGGCTGCATCTCAATACAATGGGCTGCATCTCAATACAATGGGCTGCATCCTCCATGTCGGCCTTCCGCATCTGTGGTGGAAAGTGGCAAAGCTTCAGTGCCGTTTGTCAGACCAGGGGATATCCCTAAAAATTGGGACTTCTCACGAAAAACGTTTGTAGCGAGCGTAAAGTTTGACCTAATAACTGACATGACCACTACGGTGAGCCTCTCACCAACACCATGGTGTTCTCCGTTTGGTTCAAGACCCCCACAAGCTACGGACTCGTCTGAGGTCGGTACCGCCGATGTGCCAACCTCTGTCTGTAGCATCTGAGATTTATTTCAACCTTTATTTAACCAGGTAGGCTAGTTGAGAACAAGTTCTCATTTACAACTGCAACCTGGCCAAGATAAAGCATTGCAGTGTGAACAGACAACACAGAGTTACACATGGAGTAAACAATAAACAAACAGATACGACCCCACTATGTAAAGGGGAGACCCATGAAAACGACAGTGTTGTCCCATTGTGCTTTAGGAAGGCCACACCTCGCCTACAGTTCACTAAAGCACATTTCAAAAGGACAGGGAGAGAACACTAGTCCTCTCCCCACTCACACAGAGCAGGCTCCGTCACTTAACAGGGAGAGAACACTAGTCCTCTCCCCACTCACACAGAGCAGGCTCCATCACTTAACAGGGAGAGAACACTAGTCCTCTCCCCACTCACACAGAGCAGGCTCCGTCACTTAACAGGGAGAGAACACTAGTCCTCTCTCCCCACTCACACAGAGCAGGCTCTGTCACTTAACAGGGAGAGAACACTAGTCCTCTCCCCACTCACACAGAGCAGGCTCCGTCACTTAACAGGGAGAGAACACTAGTCCTCTCCCCACTCACACAGAGCAGGCTCCGTCACTTAACAGGGAGAGAACACTAGTCCTCTCCCCACTCACACAGAGCAGGCTCCGTCACTTAACAGGGAGAGAACACTAGTCCTCTCCCCACTCACACAGAGCAGGCTCCGTCACTTAACAGCCACCTCCACTGGCTCTGAGAAAGTCACTCTAAAATGACTTGACAGATGTGAGAATGTTTGTTTTAGGCGGAAATGGGCCTCTAAGCAGGCCTCTCATACCGAAGTTCCTGCCAGTGCCATCCGCATTGCTCAGGCGAGAGAGTGTGAGGCATCAAAGCTATAAGTACACACTGCAGAATGACTAAGACATGAATTTGGCCCAGAGCCTTAGTTTCTCAGAACTACCCATTATTTAAAAAGCAAAAAAATGACTGTCCAAAACCACAAAAGTGTAGAGGCGCCAAGAAGCATGCCGAGCAATAATAAGACAAACTCTGGGTAGAAAACTGCCATTTGTTGCGCAACATTTTAGAAAAGAAAAATGTAACAGGAAATAAGACTACTGGTTTCCAAACAAACAAATCATTATTTTGATGTTTTGTATTCAGACAATCAGGAGGGAAAAAATAATCATGAGGCCTAAAACTGCACTTTGACCCGCCATGACCCGCCAGGCAAGCTATAGGCTAGACCCGCCATGACCCGCCAGGCAAGCTATAGGCTAGACCCGCCAGGCAAGCTATAGGCTAGACCCGCCAGGCAAGCTATAGGCTAGACCCGCCAGGCAAGCTATAGGCTAGACCCGCCAGGCAAGGCTAGACCCGCCATGACCCGCCAGGCAAGCTATAGGCTAGACCCGCCATGACCCGCCAGGCAAGCTATAGGCTAGACCCGCCATGACCCGCCAGGCAAGCTATAGGCTAGACCCGCCATGACCCGCCAGGCAAGCTATAGGCTAGACCCGCCATGACCCGCCAGGCAAGCTATAGGCTAGACCCGCCATGACCCGCCAGGCAAGCTATAGGCTAGACCCGCCATGACCCGCCAGGCAAGCTATAGGCTAGACCCGCCATGACCCGCCAGGCAAGCTATAGGCTAGACCCGCCATGACCCACCAGGCAGGCAAGCTATAGGCTAGACCCGCCATGACCCACCAGGCAAGCTATAGGCTAGACCCGCCATGACCCACCAGGCAAGCTATAGGCTATAGACCCGCCATGACCCACCAGGCAAGCTATAGGCTAGACCCGCCATGACCCACCAGGCAAGCTATAGGCTAGACCCGCCAGGCAAGCATGACCCGCCAGACCCGCCAGGCAAGCTATAGGCTAGACCCGCCATGACCCCCAGGCAAGCTATAGGCTAGACCCGCCATGACCCGCCAGGCAAGCTATAGGCTAGACCCGCCATGACCCGCCAGGCAAGCTATAGGCTAGACCCGCCATGACCCGCCAGGCAAGCTATAGGCTAGACCCGCCATGACCCGCCAGGCAAGCTATAGGCTAGACCCGCCATGACCCGCCAGGCAAGCTATAGGCTAGACCCGCCATGACCCGCCAGGCAAGCTATAGGCTAGACCCGCCATGACCCGCCAGGCAAGCTATAGGCTAGACCCGCCATGACCCGCCAGGCAAGCTATAGGCTAGACCCGCCATGACCCGCCAGGCAAGCTATAGGCTAGACCCGCCATGACCCGCCAGGCAAGCTATAGGCTAGACCCGCCATGACCCGCCAGGCAAGCTATAGGCTAGACCCGCCATGACCCGCCAGGCAAGCTATAGGCTAGACCCGCCATGACCCGCCAGGCAAGCTATAGGCTAGACCCGCCATGACCCGCCAGGCAAGCTATAGGCTAGACCCGCCAGGCAAGCTATAGGCTAGACCCGCCAGGCAAGCTATAGGCTAGACCCGCCAGGCAAGCTATAGGCTAGACCCGCCAGGCAAGCTATAGGCTAGACCCGCCAGGCAAGCTATAGGCTAGACCCGCCAGGCAAGCTATAGGCTAGACCCGCCAGGCAAGCTATAGGCTAGACCCGCCAGGCAAGCTATAGGCTAGACCCGCCAGGCAAGCTATAGGCTAGACCCGCCCAAGCTATAGGCTAGACCCGCCAGGCAAGCTATAGGCTAGACCCGCCATGACCCGCCAGGCAAGCTATAGGCTAGACCCGCCATGACCCGCCAGGCAAGCTATAGGCTAGACCCGCCATGACCCGCCAGGCAAGCTATAGGCTAGACCCGCCATGACCCGCCAGGCAAGCTATAGGCTAGACCCGCCATGACCCGCCAGGCAAGCTATAGGCTAGACCCTCCATGACCCGCCAGGCAAGCTATAGGCTAGACCCGCCATGACCCGCCAGGCAAGCTATAGGCTAGACCCGCCATGACCCACCAGGCAAGCTATAGGCTAGACCCGCCATGACCCACCAGGCAAGCTATAGGCTAGACCCGCCATGACCCACCAGGCAAGCTATAGGCTAGACCCGCCATGACCCACTAGGCAAGCTATAGGCTAGACCCGCCATGACCCACCAGGCAAGCTATAGGCTAGACCCGCCATGACCCACCAGGCAAGCTATAGGCTAGACCCGCCATAACCCACTAGGCAAGCTATAGGCTAGACCCACCATGACCCACCAGGCAAGCTGTAGGCTAGAATTCTCTCTGATTACACAGCTTCTTAGAGGAGATTGCTGCTGTTAAACCCATTTGAAATGTTATCTAACAACTCAGGGCCTCCACACCGGACACCGAGGCTTTAGTGTTTAACACAGCTCCTGTTTCAATATGAAATAATTGTGCTTCATTTAGATCAGGTCAGTTGCGCAACTTCCTCAGGTTTAGGATTTGGGGTCTCGATCTGGTAGGTCGGTTGCTCAACTTCCTCAGGTTTAGGATTTGGGGTCTCGATCTGGTAGGTCGGTTGCTCAACTTCCTCAGGTTTAGGATTTGGGGTCTCGATCTGGTAGGTCGGTTGCTCAACTTCCTCAGGTTTAGGATTTGGGGTCTCGATCTGGTAGGTCGGTTGCTCAACTTCCTCAGGTTTAGGATTTGGGGTGGAGATCAGTGAGTACCTTGATCTGATGTGTTACTGGGGAATCCCATGTATAGACTTCCCTCAATGGACCTTTCCATGGATTTCATCACAGAAGGATCCAAAACATCATAAATAGATTTATTTTTGGCCAATCTGGCATGAACTGCCCTACTCTAAAAACAGAAAGCCTAAATGGGTAATAACCATTGTTCATAGTAAATTATTCAAAGTATGCCTATTTACTGGGAGTTCAATTCTCAATTGAATGTAACAATATGACAACATTTTACAGACATGTTTTAATGATCATTTGTCAAATAGGGTCTCCCCACAAACACCTGTCCTATAGGCTACACATGTTACCGTTCCATACAAGTCCACCACCATCAACTCTATCAAGCCAGCTGTGACTCAGTGAAATCCAGAGCGAGCTCATCAGCTGTGAGGATAGTAATGATGAGGCGCTGGGGAATTCATGTGTTCGCCAGGAGAGCTCCCCCATGACCACCTCGACAGGCCTGAGCAAGCAGCTGCTGTCAGCCCCACCACAGGGGAATAAATAGGAACAGACCTCCCGGGCAATGTGGGCCGTTATTCAGGGGCAGGAAGTCCCCCTAAGCACTGCTCTTGGATCAGATTTCCCCATTCCAGTCCCAGCATTGACTATATGACACTGGTCTGTGACAAGGGCTTTTGCACTACAGCCAGGGTATTAGGGAGATATTAGCATATTATACTTCCGGGCCGGATATCTTCAGTGCTACAAGCCTGGCTAAGAGGATATTCAATTGACTGAAGAATGCACAACACTTGTGATGGTCAAACAAGAATGTGGGAGTGTCTGATTAGCTAAATATATCCAACTTCAGCCCACACCACCGCCCCAGCAGCTTGCTAACCAACAGTCCATGTCAGACAAAAGTGGAGATGAGATTTTGAAGGCCGATTCATTGATTAACTGCTGGAATTTATGGGACAACATGAAAGTTTCAGCCAATCACAGGTCTGCTTTGTTGTGAGGTTCTGAAATACCAACAGTGACAGCAGCAGGGTCACAGAAGTTACCCAAACTTAAGCATGACATACATTACGGTGGCTGCAAATAAACCAAACATCGATACCGTACACTGAAGGATATGAAAGCTCTCTGTACAATAAACACGGATGAGTTCACAAACAACACATTGACTGAGCTGACAAGGAGGTGTAAATAGAAGATAGCTTTTCAGCATTACAGTGACATGACAAGCTTACAAGGATGCAGCTGAAGAAATAGGCTAGGCCTAATTGATGTTTTTTTAAGGAGAGTAGGTTTGGGTATTACAGTGTAAGGGTTGAAATCTGTCAAGACAGCAGTGGATGTATTGCACTGCATGGCGAAAACGATGATTCAGTCTCGCCTACGCACCATCCTAGTAGAAAGCGCCCCAGATTAAGGCCAAATTATATAACTTCGTCACCCATTTGTGTTTAGAATTGAACAGCTGTCTATTCCGCTATGCAGATTCGCCTCGTTTCCTGCATCATAAATATATCTACCGAGGGTAGTGTGTAGTTTGCCAGCTAGGACAGTGAACTAGAATTCGTTGTGCAACAAAAGTGGCATGCAATGATTATTGTTGAAAAGAAACATGGGCAACCCTCAAAACATTCAACACTCGCTAGCTAGCTACATTTGCTACCTAGCTATGTTTACTGTACTGTGATTGCTGATGCAGACAAGAAGCAGCTCACTGTATAACTTGCTCAGTTAGCAAGCTGGCTAGTTACCTACCCATGGTTTGTGCAGGATGCCCAAAAGCCAAACTATTCTTGAATGAGAAATATTCAATGGCTACAATATCAAAGTGTTTGCGAGGAAGAGAAAGCTACAACTGGAAAGTCCAACCTAACTACCTAGCCAGATTTGTGTTTGAAAACTGTCACATTCAATCGATTCCATTTCTTGCGCAAACATTGCAATGTATGTTTCTAGTCGCCTACCTTGGTATAGTAATACATTTCGTATTGATATTCTGTGTCGTGATGGCTTTTTCCAATTCATCCAGTTGCCCTGTTTTCTTCAACTTCTTCACCAGGCTTTTCACAGCTTTTTCACACCATTTCTCCTCTTGTCCGTTCTGTTCGCCTTTTTTCCAACCCAAAAGCCTTTTCACAATGGGGGGAGTAAAAGGCAGAATTGACATCTTGAGGTCAGTAAAGTCCTTCCAGTACTGTGGTCCTTGGTTTCGCAAGATACAGATGTAAATATTTTGTAAAACTATCCAAAGGACAAAATGAAGTGGGCACTTGAACAACGACTTTGTTAAATGTACACATATGCTGCACAAACAAAGTTCAATTGTAGCTACCAATTTTAGCGCACAGACTGGCTCAGCGATTACCGCACCACTCCACCACTACACTGTTGCACACGATTCAAATCAGTAACACTCCGCTGCGAAACGTAGTTCGCTCTAGTCGATTCGAAATGCATTCTTCATCCTCGCCTAAATTAAAGCCGTAGGTGAAAACCAAAGAACATTTGTCATTTTGGACTAAGGATTTTGAATTTAAAAAAATATATGTAATATGGCCTCCTCTCCTATGCGTTGGTATACGTGTGATTATCAACGAAGTTTGGCCAAGTTCATAGTCATCCGCCGTCGTAGGCTCCGTCTGAAGTCTACCTAAAAAATCTGCTTCAAATGTAAACGCAGGACGACTACCCTCCGTAGACTCCCCATTCAGACTGCAAAGTAGATCTGTGAAAGCCCGTAGGCTGCAGCTGACCAAAATGTGCTGCATCTGCATTGCATGGGCCCTGCCTTTCGCCGGCCCTGCCCCACCGGCTTGGTCCCAGTCCCTGGTCCCAACCCATACCAATTGCCAAGAGTTGTGATAAAAACTCCACATAACGCTCACGTCTGACACATTATGTAACATTCCACAATGCATGCAGCACCATCACTTAATAAAACATAGAGACCTATAGAAGATCACAAGGTTCCTTTCATCAATGTGAACTGACATTGTACACAGCAACCTTGTGCATACTGCATAAAGTGTGTAATCCCTGCTCATTATTAGAAAAAAATAACATAAACAATATTTGAGTCCAGAACTCAGGAGAGGCTTTGCTCTTGTCTAACCATTTGGAAACCTTTTGAAGGGGTCCACTGCCAATGTGTTCCAGATTACTGGACAGAATCCACACAACACACCACTGAAGTACCTGTCATACTTTCCTCTTCTTAGAACACAATCCTAAAACTGGGATTGCTACAAGACTGTTGCAGTCAAATCAAATTGTATTTGTCACACATGCCGATGAACAAAAGGTGTAAACTGTTACTGTGAGATGCCCAACTTACAAGCCCTTTCCAAATAATGCAAAGTTGAACACTAAGAAATATTTGCAAAAAAGGAAATAGTAAGACAATAAAATAACAGTAATGACACTATATACAAGGAGAACCCGTACCCAGTCAATGTGCAGAGGTACGAGGTAGTTGAGGTAATAATGAGACTATATACAAGGAGAACCCGTACCCAGTCAATGTGCAGAGGTACGAGGTAGCTGAGGTAATAATGAGACTATATACAAGGAGAACCCGTACCCAGTCAATGTGCAGAGGTACGAGGTAGCTGAGGTAATAACGAGACTATATACAAGGAGAACCCGTACCCAGTCAATGTGCAGAGGTACGAGGTAGCTGAGGTAATAACGAGACTATATACAAGGAGAACCCGTACCCAGTCAATGTGCAGAGGTACGAGGTAGTTGAGGTAATAACGAGGCTATATACAAGGAGTACCAGCACTGAGTCAATGTGGAGGGGTACGAGGTAGTTGAGGTAATAACGAGACTATACACAAGGAGTGCCAGCACTGAGTCAATGTGGAGGGGTACGAGGTAGTTGAGGTAATAACGAGGCTATATTACAAGGAGTACCTGTACTGAGTCAATGTGGAGGGGTACGAGGTAGTTGAGGTAATAACGAGGCTATATACAAGGAGTACCAGTACTGAGTCAATGTGGAGGGGTACGAGGTAGTTGAGGTAATAACGAGACTATACACAAGGAGTGCCAGCACTGAGTCAATGTGGAGGGGTACGAGGTAGTTGAGGTAATAACGAGGCTATATTACAAGGAGTACCTGTACTGAGTCAATGTGGAGGGGTATGAGGTAGTTGAGGTAATAACGAGGCTATATACAAGGAGTACCTGTACTGAGTCAATGTGGAGGGGTACCAGTACTGAGTCAATGTGGAGGGGTAGTGGAGGGGATTGAGGTAATATGTAGAGTACATGTAGGTGGGGTAAAAGTGACTTGGCAATCAGTATAAACAGCGGTGTGTGTTGCATTGTCAGTCTAGTATGTGTGAGTGTGTGGGTATAGCCCAGTGAGTGTGTGGGTATAGCCCAGTGAGTGTGTATTGTCAGTGTAGTATGTGTGAGTGTGTGGGTATAGCCCAGTGAGTGTTGTATTGTCAGTCTAGTATGTGTGGGTATAGTCCAGTGAGTGTGTGGGTATAGCCCAGTGTGTGTGTGGGTATAGCCCAGTGTGTGTGTGTGGGTATAGCCCAGTGTGTGTGTGGGTATAGCCCAGTGTGTGTGGGTATAGCCCAGTGTGTGTGTGGGTATAGCCCAGTGTGTGTGTGGGTATAGCCCAGCGTGTGTGTGGGTATAGCCCAGCGTGTGTGTGGGTATAGCCCAGTGTGTGTGTGGGTATAGCCCAGCGTGTGTGTGGGTATAGCCCAGCGTGTGTGTGGGTATAGCCCAGCGTGTGTGTGGGTATAGCCCAGCGAGTGTGTGGGTATAGCCCAGCGAGTGTGTGGGTATAGCCCAGTGAGTGTGTGGGTATAGCCCAGTGAGTGTGTGGGTATAGCCCAGTGAGTGTTGCATTGTGAGTGTAGTATGTGTGAGTGCGTGGGTATAGCCCAGTGAGTGTGTATTGTCAGTGTAGTATGTGTGAGTGTGTGGGTATAGTCCAGTGTGTGTGTGGGTATAGCCCAGTGTGTGTGTGGGTATAGCCCAGCGTGTGTGTGGGTATAGCCCAGTGAGTGTGTGGGTATAGCCCAGTGAGTGTTGTATTGTCAGTGTAGTATGTGTGAGTGTGTGGGTATAGTCCAGTGTGTGTGTGGGTATAGCCCAGTGTGTGTGGGTATAGCCCAGCGTGTGTGTGGGTATAGCCCAGCGTGTGTGTGGGTATAGCCCAGCGTGTGTGTGGGTATAGCCCAGCGTGTGTGTGGGTATAGCCCAACGTGTGTGTGGGTATAGCCCAGCGTGTGTGTGGGTATAGCCCGGTGTGTGTGGGGGTATAGCCCAGTGTGTGTGTGGGTATAGCCCAGTGTGTGTGTGGGTATAGCCCAGCGTGTGTGTGGGTATAGCCCAGTGTGTGTGTGTGTATAGCCCAGTGAGTGTTGTATTGTCAGTGTAATATGTGTGAGTGTGTGGGTATAGCCCAGCGTGTGTGTGGGTATAGCCCAGTGTGTGTGTGTGGGTATAGCCCAGCGTGTGTGTGGGTATAGCCCAGCGTGTGTGTGGGTATAGCCCAGCGTGTGTGTGGGTATAGCCCAGTGTGTGTGTGGGTATAGCCCAGTGAGTGTGTGGGTATAAAGCCCAGTGTGTGTGTGGGTATAGCCCAGTGTGTGTGTGGGTATAGCCCAGCGTGTGTGTGTGGGTATAGCCCAGCGTGTGTGTGGGTATAGCCCAGCGTGTGTGTGGGTATAGCCCAGCGTGTGTGTGGGTATAGCCCAGCGTGTGTGTGGGTATAGCCCAGCGTGTGTGTGGGTATAGCCCAGTGTGTGTGTGGGTATAGCCCAGCGTGTGTGTGGGTATAGCCCAGCGTGTGTGTGGGTATAGCCCAGTGTGTGTGTGGGTATAGCCCAGTGTGTGTGTGGGTATAGCCCAGTGAGTGTGTGGGTATAGCCCAGCGTGTGTGTGGGTATAGCCCAGTGAATGTGTGGGTATAGCCCAGTGAGTGTGTGGGTATAGCCCAGTGAGTGTTGCATTGTGAGTGTAGTATGTGTGAGTGCGTGGGTATAGCCCAGTGAGTGTGTATTGTCAGTGTAGTATGTGGGTATAGTCCAGTGTGTGTGTGGGTATAGCCCAGTGTGTGTGTGGGTATAGCCCAGCGTGTGTGTGGGTATAGCCCAGTGAGTGTGTGGGTATAGCCCAGTGAGTGTTGTATTGTCAGTGTAGTATGTGTGAGTGTGTGGGTATAGTCCAGTGTGTGTGTGGGTATAGCCCAGTGTGTGTGGGTATAGCCCAGCGTGTGTGTGGGTATAGCCCAGCGTGTGTGTGGGTATAGCCCAGCGTGTGTGTGGGTATAGCCCAGCGTGTGTGTGGGTATAGCCCAACGTGTGTGTGGGTATAGCCCAGCGTGTGTGTGGGTATAGCCCAGTGTGTGTGGGGGTATAGCCCAGTGTGTGTGTGGGTATAGCCCAGTGTGTGTGTGGGTATAGCCCAGCGTGTGTGTGGGTATAGCCCAGTGTGTGTGTGTGTATAGCCCAGTGAGTGTTGTATTGTCAGTGTAATATGTGTGAGTGTGTGGGTATAGCCCAGTGTGTGTGTGGGTATAGCCCAGCGTGTGTGTGGGTATAGCCCAGCGTGTGTGTGGGTTTAGCCCAGCGTGTGTGTGGGTATAGCCCAGCGTGTGTGTGTGGGTATAGCCCAGCGTGTGTGTGGGTATAGCCCAGCGTGTGTGTGGGTATAGCCCAGCGTGTGTGTGGGTATAGCCCAGCGTGTGTGTGGGTATAGCCCAGCGTGTGTGTGGGTATAGCCCAGCGTGTGTGTGGGTATAGCCCAGCGTGTGTGTGGGTATAGCCCAGCGTGTGTGTGGGTATAGCCCAGCGTGTGTGTGGGGGTATAGCCCAGTGTGTGTGTGGGTATAGCCCAGTGTGTGTGTGGGTATAGCCCAGCGTGTGTGTGGGTATAGCCCAGCGTGTGTGTGGGTATAGCCCAGTGTGTGTGTGTGGGTATAGCCCAGTGTGTGTGTGGGTATAGCCCAGCGTGTGTGTGGGTATAGCCCAGCGTGTGTGTGGGTATAGCCCAGCGTGTGTGTGGGTATAGCCCAGCGTGTGTGTGGGTATAGCCCAGCGTGTGTGTGGGTATAGCCCAGCGTGTGTGTGGGTATAGCCCAGCGTGTGTGTGGGTATAGCCCAGCGTGTGTGTGGGTATAGCCCAGTGTGTGTGTGGGTATAGCCCAGCGTGTGTGTGGGTAAAGCCCAGCGTGTGTGTGGGGGTATAGCCCAGTGTGTGTGTGGGTATAGCCCAGTGTGTGTGTGGGTATAGCCCAGCGTGTGTGTGGGTATAGCCCAGCGTGTGTGTGGGTATAGCCCAGCGTGTGTGTGTGGGTATAGCCCAGTGTGTGTGTGGGTATAGCCCAGTGTGTGTGTGGGTATAGCCCAGCGTGTGTGTGGGTATAGCCCAGTGTGTGTGTGGGTATTGCCCAGTGTGTGTGTGGGTATAGCCCAGCGTGTGTGTGGGTATAGCCCGGTGTGTGTGTGGGTATAGCCCAGCGTGTGTGTGGGTATAACCCAGTGTGTGTGTGGGTATTGCCCAGCGTGTGTGTGGGTATAGCCCAGCGTGTGTGTGGGTATAACCCAGTGTGTGTGTGGGTATTGCCCAGCGTGTGTGTGGGTATAGCCCAGTGTGTGTTGCATTGAGTCAGTGCAAAGAAAAAGAGGGTCAATGTAAATAGTCAGGGCAGATACTGTATATGATTAACTGTTCAGCAGTCTTATGGACTGGGGCTAGAAGCTGTTCAGGAGCCTTTTGGTTGGATTGGGGGGGGTATAGAGAGATAGGAGAATAGTTCTGTAGTGTACTGTTGTTACTGTGGGGGGGGTATAGAGAGATAGGAGAATAGTTCTGTAGTGTACTGTTGTTATTGGGGGGTATAGAGAGATAGGAGAATAGTTCTGTAGTGTACTGTTGTTATTGTGGGGGGGGTATAGAGAGATAGGAGAATAGTTCTGTAGTGTACTGTTGTACTGTTGTTATTGTGGGGGGGGTATAGAGAGATGTTGTTACTGTGGGGGGTATAGAGAGATAGGAGAATAGTTCTGTAGTGTACTGTTGTTATTGTGGGGGGGGTATAGAGAGATAGGAGAATAGTTCTGTAGTGTACTGTTGTTACTGTGGGGGGGGGGGGTATAGAGAGATAGGAGAATAGTTCTGTAGTGTACTGTTGTTACTGTGGGGGGGTATAGAGAGATAGGAGAATAGTTCTGTAGTGTACTGTTGTTACTGTGGGGGGGGGGGGTATAGAGAGATATGAGAATAGTTCTGTAGTGTACCTTTGTTACTGTGGGTGGGGGTGGGGGGTGTATAGAGAAGAGAGTAGGTCTATAGTATCGTGTTGATATTGTGGAGGGGGGTGTAAAGAGAGAGGGGAGAGTAGGTCTGTAGTATAGTGTTGATATTGTGGGGGGGGGTGTTGAGAGAGAGGAGAGTAGGTCTGTAGTATAGTGTTTATATTGTGTGTGGGGGGGTGTAAAGAGAGGAGAGTAGGTCTGTCGTATAGAGTTGATATTGTTGGGGGGTAGCGAGAGAGAGGAGGGTAGGTCTGTAGTATAGTGTTGTTATTGTGGGGGGGTGTAGAGAGAGGAGAGTAGGTCTGTAGTAGAGTGTTTTTATTGTTGGGGGGTAGCGAGAGAGAGGAGGGTAGATCTGTAGTATAGTGTTGTTATTGTGGGGGGGTGTAGAGAGAGGAGAGTAGGTCTATAGTAGAGTGTTTTTATTGTGGGGGGGTGTAGAGAGAGGAGAGTAGGTCTGTAGTATAGTGTTGTTATTGTGTTAAGGATAATGGGGGGAGGGGTAGAGACGGGGATTTACCAGTGTAGACTGAACATGTAGTGCATCACACTGGTATGGACTTTACAGTAGTATCTCTCCTTTCTCCCAGCCTCCAGCAGTAGTATCTCTCCTTTCTCCCAGCCTCCAGCAGTAGTATCTCTCCTTTCTCCCAGCCTCCAGCAGTAGTATCTCTCCTTTCTCCCAGCCTCCAGCAGTAGTATCTCTCCTTTCTCCCAGCCTCCAGCAGTAGTAGTTTCTCTCCTTTCTCCCAGCCTCCAGCAGTAGTTTCTCTCCTTTCTCCCAGCCTCCAGCAGTAGTATCTCTCCTTTCTCCCAGCCTCCAGCAGTAGTATCTCTCCTTTCTCCCAGCCTCCAGCAGTAGTTTCTCTCCTTTCTCCCAGCCTCCAGCAGTAGTATCTCTCCTTTCTCCCAGCCTCCAGCAGTAGTATCTCTCCTTTCTCCCAGCCTCCAGCAGTAGTTTCTCTCCTTTCTCCCAGCCTCCAGCAGTAGTATCTCTCCTTTCTCCCAGCCTCCAGCAGTAGTTTCTCTCCTTTCTCCCAGCCTCCAGCAGTAGTATCTCTCCTTTCTCCCAGCCTCCAGCAGTAGTATCTCTCCTTTCTCCCAGCCTCCAGCAGTAGTAGTATCTCCCCTTTCTCCCAGCCTCCAGCAGTAGTAGTATCTCCCCTTTCTCCCAGCCTCCAGCAGTAGTAGTATCTCTCCTTTCTCCCAGCCTCCAGCAGTAGTATCTCTCCTTCCTCCCAGCCTCCAGCAGTAGTATCTCTCCTGTCTCCCAGCCTCCAGCAGTAGTATCTCTCCTGTCTCCCAGCCTCCAGCAGTAGTTTCTTGTCTTTCTCCCAACCTCCAGCAATAGTTTCTATCCTTTCTCCCAGCATCCAGCAGTAGTATCTCTTCTGTCTCCCAGCCTCCAGTAGTAGTTTCTCTCCTTCTCCCAGCCTCCAGCAGTAGTATCTCTCCCTTCTCCCAGCCTCCAGCAGTTGTAGTATCTCTCCTTTCTACCAGCCTCCAGCAGTAGTTTCTCTCCTTTCTCCCAGCCTCCAGCAGTAGTTTCTCTCCTTTCTCCCAGCCTCCAGCAGTAGTATCTCTCCTTTCTCCCAGCCTCCAGCAGTAGTTTCTTGTCTTTCTCCCAACCTCCAGCAATAGTTTCTATCCTTTCTCCCAGCATCCAGCAGTAGTTCTCTTCTATCCTCTTCTTCTCCCAGCCTCCAGCAGTAGTATCTCTCCTTTCTACCAGCCTCCAGTAGTAGTATCTCTCCTTTCTCCCAGCCTCCAGCAGTATTATCTCTCCTTTCTACCAGCCTCCAGCAGTAGTTTCTCTCCTTTCTCCCAGCCTCCAGCAGTAGTTTCTCTCCTTTCTACCAGCCTCCAGTAGTAGTATCTCTCCTTTCTCCCAGCCTCCAGCAGTAGTTTCTCTCCTTTCTCCCAGCCTCCAGCAGTAGTTTCTCTCCTTTCTACCAGCCTCCAGTAGTAGTATCTCTCCTTTCTCCCAGCCTCCTGCAGTTGTTTCTCTCATTTTAGTATGGTGAAGGCAGGCATGCACACAACCTGCCCCAGCTTGTCCAGGCCAGGCTAACATAACCCTAGCTCAAGCAAGATACATTTAACATTTAATGGGCAGTACTCACACACGCACACACACACAAACACGCACACACATATGCACACACACGCACACATGCACGTACAAGCACAAACACCCGCACATGTGAAGGGTGTATAATAATCAGAGAGCGGGGTCGCGACGTTCAGATACACAGTTGAAGTCAGAAGTTTACATACACCTTAGCCAAATACATTTAAACTCAGTTTTTTACAATTCCTGATATTTAATCCTAGTAAAAATTCCCTGTTTTAGGTCAGTTTATTTTAAGAATGTGAAATGTCAGAATAATAGTAGAGAGAATGATTTATTTCAGCTTTTATTTCTTTCATCACATTCCCAGTGGGTCAGAAGTTTGCATACACTCAATTAGTATTTGGTAGCATTGCCCTTAAATTGTTTAACTTGGATCAAACGTTTCAAATCAAATCAAATTTTATTTGTCACATACCCATGGAGCAGGTAGCCTTCCACAAGCTTCCTAAAATAAGTTGTGTGAATTTTGGCCCATTCCTCCTGACAGAGCTGGTGTAACTGAGTCAGGCTTGTAGGCCTCCTTGCTCGCACACTCTTTTTAAATTCTGCCCACAAATGTTCTATAGGAATGAGGTCAGGCCACTCCAATACCTTGACTTTGTTGTCCTTAAGTCATTTTGCCACAACTTTGGAACTATGCTTGGGGTCATTGTCCATTTGGAAGACCCATTTGCGGCCAAGCTTTAACTTCCTGACTGATGTCTTAAGATGTTGCTTCAATATATCCACACCATTTTCCTGCCTCATGATGCCAGGTATTTTGTGAAGTGCACCAGTCCCTCCTGCAACAAAGCACCCCCACAACATGATGCTGCCACCCCCGTGCTTCACTGTTGGGATGGTGTTCTTCGGCTTGCAAGCCTCCCCCTTTTTCCTCCAAAGATAATGATGGTCATTATGGCCAAACAGTTCTATTTTTGTTTCATCAGACCAGAGGACATTTCTCCAAAGAGTATGATCTTTGTCCCCATAAGCAGTTGCAAACCGTAGTCTGGCTTTTTATGGAGGTTTTGGAGCAGTGGCTTCTTCCTTGCTGAGCGGCCTTTCAGGTTATGTCGATATAGGACTTGTTTTATTGTGGATATAGATACCTTTGTACCTGTGTCCTCCAGCATCTTCACAAGGTCCTTTGCTGTTGTTCTGGGATTGATTTGCACTTTTCGCACCAAAGTACGTTCATCTCTAGGAGACAGAACGCGTCTCCTTCCTGAGCGGTATGATGGCTGTGTGGTCCCATGTGTTTATACTTGCGTACTATTGTTTGTACAGATGAATGTGGTACCTTCAGGCATTTGGAAATTGCTCCCAAGGATGAACCAGAATTGTGGAGGTCTACAATGTTTTTTTCTGAGGTCTTGGCTGATTTCATTTGGTTTTCCCATGATGTCAAGCAAAGAGGCACTGCGTTTGAAGGTAGGCCTTGAAATACATCCACAGGTACCACTCCAATTGACTCAAATGATGTCAATTAGCCTATCAGAAGCTTCTAAAGCCATGACATCATTTTATGTAATATTCCAAGCTGTTTAAAGGCACAGTCAACTTAGTGTATGTAAACTTCTGACCCACTGGAATTATGATACAGGGAATTATAAGTCAAATAATCTGCCTGTAAACAATTGTTGGAAAAATTACTTGTGTCATGCACACAGTAGATGTCCTAACCGACTTGCCAAAACAACTGTTTGTTAACAAGAAATTTGGGGAGTGGTTGAAAAACGAGTTTTAATGTCTCCAACCTCAGTGTATGTAAACTTCCGACTTCAACTGTATACAGATATACACCGTGCCAGCCAAAACGTTGGACACACCTACTCATTTATTTTTATTTCTACTATTTTCTAAATTGTAGAATAAATGAAATAACACATATGGAATCATAAAGTAAGCAAAAAAGTGTTAAACAAAACAAATCAAATTATATTTCATATTTTAGATTCTTCAAAGTGGCCACCCTTTGCCTTGATGACAGCTTTGCACACTCTTGGCAATCTCTCAACAAGCTTCATGAGGAATGCTTTTCCAACAGTCTTGAAGGAGTTCCCACATATGCTGAGCACTTGTTGGCTGCTTTTCCTTCACTCTGCGCTCCAACTCATCCCAAACCATCTCAATTGGGTTGAGGTCGAGTGATTGTGGAGAACTGATCATCTGATGCAGCACTCCATCACTCTCCTTCTTGATATAATAGCCCTTACACAGCATGGAGGTGTGTTGGGTCATTGTCCTGTTGAAAAACAAATTATAGTCCCACTAAGCACAAACCAGATGGGATGTCTGTGGTAGCCATGCTGGTTAACTGTGACTTGAATTCTAAATAAATCACTGACACTGTCACCAGCAAAGCACCCCCACAACATCACACCTCCTCCACCATGCTTCACGGTAGAACCACACATGTGGAAATCCCCTCCTCTGCGTCTCATAAAGACATGGCGGTTGGAACCAAAACTCGCAAATTTGGGCTCTTCAGACCAAACAACAGATTTCCACCGGTCTAATGTCCATTGCTCGTGTTTCTTGGTCCAAGCAAGTCTCTTCTTCTTATTTGTGTCCTTTAGCAGTGGTTTCTTTGCAGCAATTTGTCCTTGAAGGTCTGATTCACACAGCCTCATCTGAATAGTTGATTTTGAGATGGGTCTGTTACTTGAACTCTGTGAAGCATTTACAGTGCCTTGCGAAAGTATTCGGCCCCCTTGAACTTTGCGACCTTTTGCCACATTTCAGGCTTTAAACATAAAGACATAAAACTGTATTTTTTTGTGAAGAATCAACAACAAGTGGGACACAATCATGAAGTGGAACGACATTTATTGGATATTACAAACTTTTTTAACAAATCAAAAACTGAAAAATAGGGCGTGCAAAATTATTCAGCCCCTTTACTTTCAGTGCAGCAAACTCTCTCCAGACGTTCAGTGAGGATCTCTGAATGATCCAATGTTGACCTAAATGACTAATGATGATAAATACAATCCACCTGTGTGTAATCAAGTCTCCGTATATATGCACCTGCACTGTGATAGTCTCAGAGGTCCGTTAAAAGCGCAGAGAGCATCATGAAGAACAAGGAACACACCAGACAGGTCCGAGATACTGTTCTGAAGAAGTTTAAAGCCGGATTTGGATACAAAGAGATTTCCCAAGCTTTAAACATCCAAAGGAGCACTGTGCAAGCGATAATATTGAAATGGAAGGAGTATCAGACCAGTGCAAATCTACCAAGACCTGGCCGTCCCTCTAAACTTTCAGCTCATACAAGGAGAAGACTGATCAGAGATGCAGCCAAGAGGCCCGTGATCACTCTGGATGAACTGCAGAGATCTACAGCTGAGGTGGGAGACTCTGTCCATAGGACAACAATCAGTTGTATATTGCACAAATCTGGCCTTTATGGAAGAGTGGCAAGAAGAAAGCCATTTCTTAAAGATATCCATAAAAAGTGTTGTTTAAAGTTTGCCACAAGCCACCTGGGAGACACACCAAACATGTGGAAGAAGGTGCTCTGGTCAGATGAAACCAGAATTGAACTTTTTGGCAACAATGCAAAACGTTATGTTTGGCGTAAAAGCAACACAGCTCATCACCCTGACCACACCATCCCCACTGTCAAACATGGTGGTGGCAGCATCATGGTTTGGGCCTGCTTTTCTTCAGCAGGGACAGGGAAGATGGTTAAAATTGATGGGAAGATGGATGGATCCAAATACAGGACCATTCTGGAAGAAAACCTGATGGAGTCTGCAAAAGACCTGAAACTGGGACGGAGATTTGTCTTCCAACAAGACAATGATCCAAAACATAAAGCAAAATCTACAATGGAATGGTTCAAAAATAAACATATCCAGCTGTTAGAATGGCCAAGTCAAAGTCCAGACCTGAATCCAATCGAGAATCTGTGGAAAGAACTGAAAACTGCTGTTCACAAATGCTCTCCATCCAACCTCACTGAGCTCGAGCTGTTTTGCAAGGAGGAATGGGAAAAAATGTCAGTCTCTCGATGTGCAAAACTGATAGAGACATACCCCAAGCGACTTACAGCTGTAATCGCAGCAAAAGGTGGCGCTACAAAGTATTAACTTTGTGATCAAGACAAAGGAGATGATTATGGACTACAGGAAAATGAGGTCCGAGCACGCCCCCATTCTCATCGACGGGGCTGTAGTGGGGCAGGTTGAGAGCTTCAAATTCCTTGGTGTCCACATCACCAACAAACTAACATGGTCCAAACACACCAAGACAGTCGTGAATAGGGCACAACAAAACCTATTCCCCTCAGGAGATTTGGCATGGGTCCTCAGATCCTCAAAAGGTTTTACAGCTGCACCATCGAGAGCATCCTGACGGGTTGCATCACTGCCTGGTATGGCAACTGCTCGGCCTCCGACCACAAGGCACTACAGACGGAAGTGCGTACGGCCCAGTACATCACCTGGGCCAAGCTTCCTGCCATCCAGGACCTCTATACCAGGCGGTGTCAGAGGAAGGCCCTAAAAATTGACAGACTCCAGCCACCCAAGTCATAGACTATTCTCTCTGCTACCACACGACAAGCGGTACCAGAGCACCAAGTCTAGGTCCAAGAGGCTTCTAAACAGCTTCCACCCCCAAGCCATAAGACTCCTGAACAGCTAATCAAATGGCTACCCGGACTATTGGCATTGCCCCCCCCTGCTGCTAATCTCTCTTATTATCTACGCATAGTCACTTTAATAACTCTACCTACATGTACACAATTACCCAAATTACCTCGACACCGGTGCCCCCGCACATTGACACAGACTATGTACCGGTACCCCCTGTCTATTGCCCCGCTATTGTTATTTACTGCTTCTCTTTAATTATTTGTTATTCTTATCTCTTACTGTTTTAGGGATTTTCTTAAAACGGCATTGTTGGTTAAGGGCTTGTAAGTAAGCATTTCACTGTAAGGTTGTATTCGGCGCATGTGAGAAATACAATTTGATTTGATTTGAGATGTAACTCAGGTTCTTCCTTTCCTGTGGCGGTCCTCTTGAGAGCCAGTTTCATCTTAGCGCTTGATGGTTTTTGCAACTGCACTTGAAGAAACTTTCAATGTTCTTGAAATGTTCCGTATTGACAGACCTTCATGTCTGAAAGTAATGATGGTCTGTCACTTCTCTTTGCTTATTTTAGCTGTTCTTGCCAGAATATATTCTTGGTCTTTTACCAAATAGGGCTACCTTCTGTACACCACCCCTACCTTGTCACAACACAACTGATTGGCTCAAATGCATTAAGAAGGAAAGAAATTCCACAAATTAACTTAACAAGGCACACCTGTTAATTGAAATGCATTCCAAGTGACTACCTCATGAAGCTGGTTGAGAGAATGCCAAGAGTGTGCAAAGCTGTTATTAAGGCAAAGGGTGGCTACTTTGAAGAATCTTAAATATAAAATATATTTTGATGTGTTAAACACTTTTTTTGGTTACCACATGATTCCATATGTGTCATTATTCTACAATGTAGAAAATAGTAAAAATAAAGAAAAACCCTTGAATGAGTAAGTGGGTCCAAACTTTTGACTGGTTCTGTCTGTAAGTAGCAGCACTGCTGAGAGGATTAGTAGGGTGATTTCTCAAGGTGGAAGTGTTTCAAATCGTTTGCTATATTCCGCCCACTGTCATTTTCTGTAGTCATATCTATTAGCTTCATCACTGTACCAGTCGTCTGTACTTTTGCCTTAGAATCAGAAAAAGAAAGAACTGTCCGTGTGCAGATTAATCTCCTCCAAGCTCCAACCGTTGATCAATCCAACAATTGACAGTTCACAGTCTTCCGAGAATAGTAACATTGACCCGCTGTTGCTATTTTAGTGTGTGTGTACTGGCGCATTGACCAGTGTCCAACTTGTCTTCCCCCCTTAACACACTGCAGAGCCTGTTGTAAAAACACAGCTCCCTTAAAGCTCAGCACGACAGCCTCTTTCCCTTGGATCTATTTCCATGAGACGGTAATGTAGATTTTGACTTCAGCTTCAGGCGTGTCCTCTTCCTTCAAACCTGCAGTCAAAAGATCCTCCCAACCTTCAATAAATACAATTCTATCAACATAACAGCCAGTTCCACAGTAAGACTGTTGGACTTCTTCTTCTTTAAGGGGAAATCTGCGATTACTACATCCTTTTTTGGACTTTTAAATTCATGATATATGTCCATTGGTTCTTGAAGATTAGAATTTATAAATGCCTTTTGAGCCTAGATGAATTGTCTAGCCCATCAGAATATACGCTTATTTTTTTACTCCTTTGTTGGTAAATAATGTAATTGTAAACAAACACTCTCCAGTCTTAAAACATGGTGGAAACTGTCATTAGGATCTCATGGAAGGTCAGTCCATAACTTTGTCTATGAATTTGAGAGTGATTCCATTTCTCCAGACTCATCCCTCAGCTGTTTACCAAATCAGTGATGGGGTCACACTTTGTTATTGTTTGAACTGCAGATTGCACCTTTAAGTATAACATCTGTTTTATATTATCTTTGTGTTATCAGTTATCCTGATTACATGGATCATGTCTGAAATAAATAAGCGACAACTCATACCATCCAGAAACATGTTTTTATCTGTACTAAGTGTTTAAGGGTATCCCACAGGAGTCAGTTGCAGGCCCTCTTTGTTTTCTCTGTTTGCAGTGAAGCAGCAACACCTCCGAGTCTGTGGTTACAACCAAGCTGCCTGCAGCTAGAGACAGCATATACAATAATAAGAGCACCTACTTTCTCCCAGCACTCACTGTGTGATGTGTTATATTGACAGGCTGAAGAGAGAGAGAGAGAGAGAGAGAGAGAGAGAGAGACAGACAGACACAGAGAGAGAGAGAGAGAGAGAGAGAGAGAGAGAGAGAGAGAGACAGAGAGAGAGAGACAGACAGAGAGACAGACAGAGAGAGACAGAGACAGAGAGAGACAGAGAGAGGGAGAGCTCTACCGTGTGTCTCATGTAGCCGTCTCACACTAGGCCTGGCACCTGTTCATGCCCTCCGGGACTGGGACGGCCAAGACAGCTGCTTGGGTTTGGAGTGTGGGGTGGATGGGGATGGATGTGGGGGGTGGATGGGGATGGATGTGGGGGATGGGCTAAACAGATGGGCTGCAGTAGACGGGAGCGGGATGGGGTGGGAGCAGGGTAGGGGGATGCTGTGAAGAATTACCCAGCACAAAAGGCACGTCGGCAGAGCTGAATGGGTAATGACCATGTACAATCCGATGGACGATAATGGCATTGTGGTGGACTGGACTCTGGGGACACTTGGGGATGAGGATGGGGCGGGTGTGTGTGTGTGTGTGTCATGTCAGCTGGTGTTCCAGAGCAGGATGAGACGGCAGAATAAAAGGAAGCTGGGTCTGTGCTGCTGCTCTGATAGGATGAAAACACTGGAGCGAACCTGATAAACCCACTTTGTTCGGGTGTACATCGCTTGCTTACACATCACATCAAGTTTGTGCTGCAAACAACTAAACTAAAAGTATAGTACTTCACTTCATCATTATTCCATTTCAAATGACAAAATATAGTAAAACTTTCATTACTTGTCATATAAAACAGTGAAGCCTTCAGCAGAATCAAAGGCCCTCAAGGCCCAAAACCGGTTTCCAACAACCAGAGAGCTTTTGTCGTCATGTAACTAAACAATGTAGCGTGAAATAGATTTTAGAGCATGTTATCTCAGTGTCCAGGAAGTGTCATAGTGAACAGTTTTAATGTAGGGTGAAATTTATTTTAGAGATGTTATCTCAGTGTCCAGGAAGTGTCATAGTGAACAGTTTTAATGTAGGGTGAAATTTATTTTAGAGATGTTATCTCAGTGTCCAGGAAGTGTCATAGTGAACAGTTTTAATGTAGGGTGAAATTTATTTTAGAGACGTTATCTCAGTGTCCAGGAAGTGTCATAGTGAACAGTTTTAATGTAGGGTGAAATAGATTTTGGAGATGTTATCTCAGTGTCCCGGAAGTTTCATAGTGAACAGTTTAGTATCTAACGCAGCTAACATCAGTGATATTACCATGCCAACATTTGATCATTGACCCCCATCTCAGGTTGTTGATGCTGATGCTAGTGTTATTGTGGGTGTGTTTTCTGTTATGTGCTGTGTGTGTTTGTGTGTCTGTGTTTGTATGTGTGTGTCTGTGTTGGTGTGTGTGCGTGTTTGTATGCTTATGAGCTACCTGTATGAGACACCACAGCTTGTTCTTCCAGTCCGTTTCTGACATGATGGGGCTCAGGGCGAACTGTGAACTGTGAACTGTTGAGAGCTGTCAAGCAGTGTCTTCACAAATGTCATTGGCAATACTATGACATGATGTTTTCTCCCTCTTAAAAGCCATCAATCTCTCGACAGCGTCTGACAGCTCCACGTCTGTGGCAGCACATGATGTACACCCACGTCTTTCTCCTGGGCCTCAAGGTCGTTCACTCCCTCCTCTCTCTGTTTATTTCAGTACGGAGCCACTTTACCTCTGCATAATGACGATGGTGTGACTGACTCATCGTTTACACCAGTTGATCCATTCCAGTACAGGAAGTGATACTTCATTTATACTTCTTGACTAACAAATCTTTGTAAACTTACAGTGTTATGCAATTTTGTGTGTAGGGCTATGAATAACCATAACAATGGTTGGGGGTAAACTTACTCTAATGGGCTGTCGTAAAGCCTTGAGCAGTTTGCAGAACGGAAAGTATTACGAAACTTCCAGAAAATGTTATGCTTCTATTGGTTTGATGGTTGGTCCTATATCATGTGATATTGACCTAATAATATAAGAAAGTATGCAGTAAGAATGGGAACATTTAGGTTATTACGTAGGTCAAATAATCAATCATCAGTTACCTAGTTCAATCATCATCTTGCCAGGTAAACAGGGTCCTAACCTTTTAGTTGTGAGACTGGACACAACATCCACATACTATGTACTGTAATACACACACAGCAACACAGTGTTGTTTTAGACCAGGATGTCTCAGTCTGTCCCCTCAGAGCTCATCTCAGTCTGCTGACAGGACTGTTCTGGAGTACTGGATGTGTTGTGGGTGGTGAAGTTCACCTGAGTCAGACAGACAAGTTAAGCATGCACGCACGCACGCACGCACGTGCAGAGCCATACAGAGCCCTACAGAGCCTTACAGAGATCTACAGAGACCTACAGAGTCCTACAGAGCCACACAGAGCCTTACAGAGATCTACAGAGCCCTACAGTCCTACAGAGCCATACAGAGCCCTGCAGAGCCTTACAGAGCCCCACAGAGCCTTACAGAGATCTACAGAGATCTACAGAGTCCTACAGAGCCCCACAGAGCCTTACAGAGTCCTACAGAGCCCTGTAGTCCTACAGAGCCATACAGAGTCCCACAGAGTCCTACAGAGCCCTATGAGTCCCACAGAGCCATACAGAGCCCTACAGAGCCTTACAGAGATCTACAGAGCCCTACAGTCCTACAGAGCCATACAGAGCCCCGCAGAGCCCTACAGAGCCCAACAGAGCCTTACAGAGATCTACAGAGTCCTACAGAGCCCTACAGAGCCTTACAGAGATCTACCGAGATCTACAGAGTCCTACATATCCCTACAGAGTCCTACAGAGCCCCATGTATGGTCCTGCTGACCATGCCAACTATAACATGACTCATGTCCAACATGACTTTCGGTCAATACGAGTGGCCGGATCATTTCCTGTTGTTTAGGATAGAGTAGGACAGAGTGGCGGGATCATTTCCTGTTGTTTAGGATAGAGTAGGACAGAGTGGCGGGATCATTTCCTGTTGTTTAGGATAGAGTAGGACAGAGTGGCGGGGTCATTTCCTGTTGTTTAGGATAGAGTAGGACAGAGTGGCGGGGTCATTTCCTGTTGTTTAGGATAGAGTAGGACAGAGTGGCAGGATAGAGTAGGGATCATTTCCTGTTGTTTAGGATAGAGTAGGACAGAGTGGCGGGGTCATTTCCTGTTGTTCAGGATAGAGTAGGACAGAGTGGCGGGATCATTTCCTGTTGTTTAGGATAGAGTAGGACAGAGTGGCGGGGTCATTTCCTGTTGTTTAGGATAGAGTAGGACAGAGTGGCGGGGTCATTTCCTGTTGTTTAGGATAGAGTAGGACAGAGTGGCGGGATCATTTCCTGTTGTTTAGGATAGAGTAGGACAGAGTGGCGGGATCATTTCCTGTTGTTTAGGATAGAGTAGGACAGAGTGGCGATAGAGTAGGACAGATCATTTCCTGTTGTTTAGGATAGAGTAGGACAGAGTGGCGGGATCATTTCCTGTTGTTTAGGATAGAGTAGGACAGAGTGGCGGGGTCATTTCCTGTTGTTCAGGATAGAGTAGGACAGAGTGGCGGGATCATTTCCTGTTGTTCAGGATAGAGTAGGACAGAGTGGCGGGGTCATTTCCTGTTGTTTAGGATAGAGTAGGACAGAGTGGCGGGATCATTTCCTGTTGTTCAGGATAGAGTAGGACAGAGCACTGTTACTGACAGTGGTCAGGAAAGAGATGTTGTCACCCTTTATCTATTTGGGGTGGTAGGTAGCCTTGTGTTTAGAGCATTGGGTACCTGGGTCAAATCCCCGAGTTGACAAGATAAAAATGTGTTGTTTTGCCCCTGAACAAGGCAGTTAACCCACTGTTCCCTGGTAGGCTGTCATTGTAAATAACAATTTGTTCTTAACTGACCTGCCTAGATAAATGATTGACGGAAAAAAAAAATGTGTTGTTCTGTTGCGCAACAACTGGAGCAGTCATGTGTTCGGTATTTTAATGGGGCACGCCTTCAACACAGAGACTTATCCTATATGGCTGCTGTTTATGGTTTTCATGTTGCATTTTACTGTCACTCAAATTAAACCAGGAAGCCAGAGTTGAATGTATCACTGTTTAGTTGTACTTATTTTTGTATAGTCCAATGATTTTTCAATCTCCTAGTTTAAATAAGCAATTTATACTGTGGAAAAACACCATTAGATATTCCTCATCATTTTTTTGAATAAACATAGTTTTCTCTGTCAGAACTCATGAGGAAGAGACATCGTTTCATAATGAATAGGCCTAGGTTATAATCTGGTGTAAATATATGATTATAATATGTTAGAAATGAATTGCTCCAATCTGTATTGATCAAAACTGTATTTTCCAATTCCTCCATTTTGTGATTATTGATGATAGCTGATATCATCAATAATCAAACATTTAAGTGGGAGAGACATTTTATTTTTTAACAACACATGCCTTTTCTCGTTCAGTTTGCTTTGTGTTTGTGTCCTCTGGAGTTGCAGTGGTGTCAACAAAGAGGTCATCTAGCGCCTCCCAGTGGCTAAAGTTGGATACTGCAGCTCTCAACATGCGTTCTTGAAAGGTTGCTGTTTAAAAATATATTTTCCTTTGTCATGTAGTCTCAGTAGGTTATAGATAAGATAGTTTACAGGTTTAAAACTATTGTTTAGCTTCCTTAAAGTCCCCAGCACGAGTCATTCATTAATTGCTGCAATTGTTAAAATGTATGTATTTGTCTAAAAACAGACATTACCGCTGTATCAGAACTAAGTGCTAAGGCAAAAACAAAATGCTGCACCTCTCGGGGTCCCCAGATCTGGATTGAGAAACGCTGCAGTAAACATATATTTACCATTTTGAACCATTAGCACTTTTTGGTTCTACATTAATGGTCTTTAGACTCTAACTAGACCAAGGTACATTCAGCCAACACAAAAACAAGACAGTTTGAGTAGCAGTTCCAGGCTCCTCACCTTCTGTAAAAGTCCCTCTCTGCACCATAAACATAATTGAACTTCATATCATGTTTAATAATAATCCCTCATCTGCATTTCTATGACCTAAAGCCTTTGGTCCCTTTGAGATATTACATCCATAGATGACACCTTGTATTTCAGCGGTTGTGAAAAATGACTGAGAACATTGTTATTGTTTGTATTCTCAGTAAATTCGACAAGCCTACACACATATTGTCATATAATGGAATATTTTGTTTTTCTGCAACATAGAATTTTGTTCTTAGATATGAGACCGTATTATATTGCCAGAGTTGAGCAAATGGAGATGTCATTAAGAAAATCATTTTGGTAAACCGGTGTTTGGTCCTTGTTGTGTCGGTCGTTGTCAAACACATGTTAGAAACACAGGCTTTCTGACACTGAGGTGTCCCCAACAACAACATGAAATGACTATAACAATGTCTTCAGATCATCTATGGGTTGTAAAACCAGGGTTGTTTGGTACACAACGATGTGAGCATAACGTTAGCATTCATATGTTCGACTTCATCACAGAGCATTGACTTCTTCCAAGGTCCTTTGTTCTTAATAGGTTTCATCAAAAGGTGATTCCAGGGGCAGTGAAATGTAAACAAACACATTCAACCTCTATCAACATGCTAATGTTAGCCCGGGTTGAAGATCTACCCCCGAGGCTGTTCTGTTTGGCTAAGCCACTTCGTCTCATTTATCTCCCCCTTCCTGCCCAGGGCCACGCGTGTGTGTGGCACCCCCATGTCATCATGTCCTTAGGGCTCTGAAATAATCTCAGTGGGGTACTCTCCATCAAAGCCAGCCACGGGATCACTGAGTAGTTACATGTGTGCCTGACAACGCCTAAAATCACTGTTTGGATACATGTGTGCCCGACAACGCCCAGTAAGAAGTATGGAAGGTCTGTCACTCATAGCCTGGATTTATCAGGCTCGCCATAGGATACTTACGTCTCTGTATCCATGTGTTATACTTGGTCATGCAGCATCACTCTCTACCATGCGTCATTTCTCTCTAGCGTTTATTGCAAATGGAAAATACGCAGTCTATTGTAGATAGAAAATGCACAGCAGAGAAGGAAATCGGAGCAAATGCGCCATGAGACAAATCGAGGCAATAATGTAGTTCGTCAACCACAAGATGGCAGCAGAGAGTGATAGTTGCCCTGAAAATAGGGCCTGGATTAAATTAATAATAAATAAATAAGAGAGTGATAGTTGCCCTGAAAACAGGGCCTGGATTAAATTAATAATAAATAAATAAATAATTTCGTTTATTTAACCAGGTAGGCTATTTGAGAACAAGTTCTCATTTGCAACTGCGACCTGGCCAAGATAAAGCACAGCAGTTCGACACATACAACAACACAGAGTTACACATGGAATAAACAAAACATAGTCAATAATACAGTAAAAAAAGAAAGAAAAAAAAGTCTATATACAGTGAGTGGAAATGCGGTAAGATAGGGTAGTTAAGGCAATAAATAGTCCATGGTGGTGAAGTAACTACAATGTAGCAATTAAACACTGGAATGGTAGATGTGCAAGTAGAGATACTGTGGTTCAAAGGAGCAAGATAAATAAATACAGTTTGGGGATGAGGTAGATAGATGGGCTAAATACAGATGGGCTATGTACAGGTGCAGTGATCTGAGCTGCTCTGACAGCTACAGTGCCTTGCGAAAGTATTCGGCCCCCTTGAACTTTGCGACCTTTTGCCACATTTCAGGCTTCAAACATAAAGATATAAAAAAAAATTTTTTTGTGAAGAATCAACAACAAGTGGGACACAATCATGAAGTGGAATGACATTTATTGGATATTTCAAACTTTTTTAACAAATCAAAAACTGAAAAATTGGGCGTCCAAAATTATTCAGCCCCCTTAAGTTAATACTTTGTAGCGCCAACTTTTGCTGCGATTACAGCTGTAAGTCGCTTGGGGTATGTCTCTATCAGTTTTGCACATCGAGAGACTGACATTTTTTCCCATTCCTCCTTGCAAAACAGCTCGAGCTCAGTGAGGTTGGATGGAGAGCATTTGTGAACAGCAGTTTTCAGTTCTTTCCACAGATTCTCGATTGGATTCAGGTCTGGACTTTGACTTGGCCATTCTAACACCTGGATATGTTTATTTTTGAACCATTCCATTGTAGATTTTGCTTTATGTTTTGGATCATTGTCTTGTTGGAAGACAAGTCTCCGTCCCAGGCTCAGGTCTTTTGCAGACTCCATCAGCTTTTCTTCCAGAATGGTCCTGTATTTGGCTCCATCCATCTTCCCATCAATTTTAACCATCTTCCCTGTCCCTGCTGAAGAAAAGCAGGCCCAAACCATGATGCTGCCACCACCATGTTTGACAGTGGGGATGGTGTGTTGTGGTTGATGAGCTGTGTTGCTTTTACGCCAAACATAACGTTTTGCATTGTTGCCAAAAAGTTCAATTTTGGTTTCATCTGACCAGAGCACCTTCTTCCACATGTTTGGTGTGTCTCCCAGGTGGCTTGTGGCAAACTTTAAACAACACTTTTTATGGATATCTTTAAGAAATGGCTTTCTTCTTGCCACTCTTCCATAAAGGCCAGATTTGTGCAATATACGACTGATTGTTGTCCTATGGACAGTCTCCCACCTCAGCTGTAGATCTCTGCAGTTCATCCAGAGTGATCATGGGCCTCTTGGCTGCATCTCTGATCAGTCTTCTCCTTGTATGAGCTGAAAGTTTAGAGGGACGGCCAGCTCTTGGTAGATTTGCACTGGTCTGATACTCCTTCCATTTCAATATTATCGCTTGCACAGTGCTCCTTGGGATGTTTAAAGCTTGGGAAATCTTTTCGTATCCAAATCCGGCTTTACACTTCTTCACAACAGTATCTCGGACCTGCCTGGTGTGTTCCTTGTTCTTCATAATGCTCTCTGCGCTTTTAACGGACCTCTGAGACTATCACAGTGCAGGTGCATTTATACGGAGACTTGATTACACACAGGTGGATTGTATTTATCATCATTAGTCATTTAGGTCAACATTGGATCGTTCAGAGATCCTCACTGAACTTCTGGAGAGAGTTTGCTGCACTGAAAGTAAAGGGGCTGAATAATTTTGCACGCCCAATATTTCAGTTTTTGATTTGTTAAAAAAGTTTCAAATATCCAATAAATGTCATTCCACTTCATGATTGTGTCCCACTTGTTGTTGATTCTTCACAAAAAAATACAGTTTTATATCTTTATGTTTGAAGCCTGAAATGTGGCAAAAGGTCGCAAAGTTCAAGGGGGCCGAATACTTTCGCAAGGCACTGTAGTGCTTAAAGCTAGTGAGGGAGATATGAGTCTCCAGCTTCAGTGATTTTTGCAGTTCGTTCCAGTCATTGGTAGCAGAGAACTGGAAGGAAAGGCGACCAAAGGAGGAATTGGCTTTGGGGGTGGCCAGTGAGATATACCTGCTGGAGCACGTGCTACGAGTGGGTGCTGCTATGGTGACCAGTGAGCTGAGATAAGGCGGGGCTTTACCCAGCAGAGACTTGTAGATGACCTGTAGCCAGTGGGTTTGGCGACGAGTATGAAGCGAGGGCCAACCAACGAGAGTGTACAGGTCGCAGTGGTGGGTAGTGTATGGGGCTTTGGTGTCAAAATGAATGGCACTGTGATAGACTGCATCCAATTTGTTGAGTAGAGTGTTGGAGGCTATTTTATAGATGACATTGCCGAAGTCGAGGATTGGTAGGATGGTCAATTTTACGAGGGTATGATTGGCAGCATGAGTGAAGGATGCTTTGTTGCGATATAGGAAGCCGATTCTAGATTTCATTTTGGATTGAAGATGTTTAATGTGAGTCTGGAAGGAGAGTTTACAGTCTAACCAGACACCCAGGTATTTGTCGTTGTCCACGTATTCTAAGTCAGAGGCGTCCAGAGTAGTGATGCTGGACGTGCGGGCAGGTGCGGGCAGTGATCGATTGAATAGCATGCATTTAGTTTTACTTGCATTTAAGAGCAATTGGAGGCCACGGAAGGAGAGTTGTATGGCATTGAAGCTCGTCTGGAGGTTAGTTAACACAGTGTCCAAAGAGGGGCCAGAAGTATACAGAATGGTGTCGTATGCGTAGAGGTGGATCAGAGAATCACCAGGAGCAAGAACAACATCATTGATGTATACAGAGAAGAGAGTCGGCCCGAGAATTGAACCCTGTGGCACCCCCATAGAGACTGCCAGAGATCCGGACAACAGGCCCTCCGATTTGACACACTGAACTCTATCAGAGAAGTAGTTGGTGAACCATGCGAGGCAATCATTTGAGAAACCAAGGCTGTCGAGTCTAAGAATGTGGTGATTGACAGAGTCGAAATCCTTTGCCAGGTTGATGAATACGGCTGTCTCTTATCGATGGTGGTTATGATGTCGTTTAGGACCTTGAGCGTGGCTGAGGTGCACCCATGACCAGCTCATGGCTCACAGCGCAGCGCTCTGCTCACGGCGCAGCGCTCTGTACAGTCGGCTCAATCGGAAATTACCTTTAATCGTTTAGCGCGCTGTAACGCAGATCTGACGTGGATCGGAGTGAATCCCGGCCTAGGTTCAATATCTCGGTCTGGACTACAGTGGTCCTTTTCTGACATTTTCAATTGTAAATCCATATTGTATTAGGGGTTATGGGTGTCCTGAACCTGCTAGAATAACCTTCAAATAAATCAAACCCGGAGTGGTAGTGTTGGGATGAAACAAAGTCCTGCACCACCTGGTAGCTCTGTCTATAGAACCATGGATGAAACAAAGTCCTACACCACCCGGTAGCTCTGTCTATAGAACCATGGATGAAACAAAGTCCTGCACCACCCGGTAGCTCTGTCTATAGAACCATGGATGAAACAAAGTCCTGCACCACCCAGTAGCTCTGTCTATAGAACCATGGATGAAACAAAGTCCTGCACCACCCGGTAGCTCTGTCTATAGAACCATGGATGAAACAAAGTCCTGCACCACCCGGTAGCTCTGTCTATAGAACCATGGATGAAACAAAGTCCTGCACCACCCGGTAGCTCTGTCTATAGAACCATGGATGAAACAAAGTCCTGCACCACCTGGTAGCTCTGTCTATAGAACCATGGATGAAACAAAGTCCTGCACCACCCGGTAGCTCTGTCTATAGAACCATGGATGAAACAAAGTCCTGCACCACCCGGTAGCTCTGTCTATAGAACCATGGATGAAACAAAGTCCTGCACCACCTGGTAGCTCTGTCTATAGAACCATGGATGAAACAAAGTCCTGCACCACCCGGGAGCTCTGTCTATAGAACCATGGATGAAACAAAGTCCTGCACCACCTGGTAGCTCTGTCTATAGAACCATGGATGAAACAAAGTCCTGCACCACATGGTAGCTCTGTCTATAGAACCATGGATGAAACAAAGTCCTACACCACCCGGTAGCTCTGTCTATAGAACCATGGATGAAACAAAGTCCTGCACCACCTGGGAGCTCTGTCTATAGAACCATGGATGAAACAAAGTCCTGCACCACCCGGGAGCTCTGTCTATAGAACCATGGATGAAACAAAGTCCTGCACCACCCGGTAGCTCTGTCTATAGAACCATGGATGAAACAAAGTCCTGCACCACCCGGTAGCTCTGTCTATAGAACCATGGATGAAACAAAGTCCTGCACCACCCGGTAGCTCTGTCTATAGAACCATGGATGAAACAAAGTCCTGCACCACCCGGTAGCTCTGTCTATAGAACCATGGATGAAACAAAGTCCTGCACCACCGGTAGCTCTGTCTATAGAACCATGGATGAAACAAAGTCCTGCACCACCCGGTAGCTCTGTCTATAGAACCATGGATGAAACAAAGTCCTGCACCACCCGGTAGCTCTGTCTATAGAACCATGGATGAAACAAAGTCCTGCACCACCCGGTAGCTCTGTCTATAGAACCATGGATGAAACAAAGTCCTGCACCACCCGGTAGCTCTGTCTATAGAACCATGGATGAAACAAAGTCCTGCACCACCCGGTAGCTCTGTCTATAGAACCATGGATGAAACAAAGTCCTGCACCACCCGGTAGCTCTGTCTATAGAACCATGGATGAAACAAAGTCCTGCACCACCCGGTAGCTCTGTCTATAGAACCATGGATGAAACAAAGTCCTGCACCACCCGGTAGCTCTGTCTATAGAACCATGGATGAAACAAAGTCCTGCACCACCCGGTAGCTCTGTCTATAGAACCATGGATGAAACAAAGTCCTGCACCACCCGGTAGCTCTGTCTATAGAACCATGGATGAAACAAAGTCCTGCACCACCCGGTAGCTCTGTCTATAGAACCATGGATGCCGACTACTGTAATGCCCACTAAGCATATATAAACTAGTCAGACAGATACACATTCACCACAAGCCCTACAGACATATCCTGTATTGACTTCTAGTATATTCTAATACTGCGGTTGTGAGTGGTTATCACAGTAAACTGGCTGTAGAAGCGCTGAGAGGTATCCTGTACCTACTTCTACAGCTACCCATCATGGTCAGGGAGAATGACAGGGTGGAACTAGTGGTACTCTAATTCTACCTAGTGAGGGAGAACTGAAG
>NC_088213.1:12308424-12318188 GCF_036934945.1 Oncorhynchus masou masou | reverse complement strand
ACAGCTCTGATCTTAGTATAGACTACCAACCCAGTATAGACATGGGGCTGCCAGCTCTGATCATAGACTACCATCCCAGTATAGACTACCAACCCAGTATAGGCATGGGGCTGCTACAGCTCTGATCATAGACAGTATAGACTAGCAACCCAGTATAGACATGGGGCCAACCCAGTATAGACTACCAGCCCAGTACAGGCATGGGGCTGCTACAGCTCTGATCATAGACTACCAACCCAGTATAGACTACCAGTATAGACATGGGGCTGCTACAGCTCTGATCATAGACTACCAACCCAGTATAGACTACCAACCCAGTAGACATGGGGCTGCTACAGCTCTGATCATAGACTAGACTAACATGGGGCTGCCAGCTCTGATCATAGACTACCAGCAGTATAGACTACCAACCCAGTATAGGCATGGGGCTGCTACAGCTCTGATCATAGACTACCAACCCAGTATAGACTACCAACCCAGTATAGACATGGGGCTGCTACAGCTCTGATCATAGACTACCAACCCAGTATAGACATACCTGCTGATCAGCTCTGATCATGGGGCTACCAGCTCTGTATAGACTACCAACCCAGTATAGACTACCAACCCAGTATAGACTACCAACCCAGTATAGACATGGGGCTGCTACAGCTCTGATCATAGAGCTCTGATCATAGACTACCAACCCAGTATAGGCATGGGGCTGCTACAGCTCTGATCATAGACTACCAACCCAGTATAGACTACCAACCCAGTATAGACATGGGGCTGCTACAGCTCTGATCATAGACTACCAACCCAGTATAGACATGGGGCTGCTACAGCTCTGATCATAGACTAACAACCCAGTATAGGCATGGGGCTGCTACAGCTCTGATCATAGACTAACAACCCAGTATAGACTACCAACCCAGTATAGACATGGGGCTGCTACAGTTCTGATCATAGACTACCAACCCAGTATAGACTACCAACCCAGTATAGACCACCAACCCAGTATAGGCATGAGGGTGCTACAGCTCTGATCATAGACTACCAACTCAGTATAGACATGGGGCTGCTACAGCTCTGATCATAGACTACCAACCCAGTATAGACTACCAACCCAGTATAGGCATGGGGCTGCTACAGCTCTGATCATAGACTACCAACCCAGTATAGACTACCAACCCAGTATAGACATGGGGCTGCTACAGCTCTGATCATAGACTACCAACCCAGTATAGACTACCAACCCAGTATATACTACCAACCCAGTATAGACTACCAACCCAGTATAGACATGGGGCTGCTACAGCTCTGATCATAGACTACCAACCCAGTATAGACATGGGGCAACTACAGCTCTGACATGGGACTACCTACCCAGTATAGACTACAAACCCAGTATAGACATGGGGCTGCTACAGCTCTGATCATAGACTACCAACCCAGTATAGACTACCAACCCAGTATAGGCATGGGGCTGCTACAGCTCTGATCATAGACTACCAACCCAGTATAGACCACCAACCCAGTATAGGCATGAGGGTGCTACAGCTCTGATCATAGACTACCAACCACGTATAGACTACCAACCCAGTATAGACATGGGGCTGCTACAGCTCTGATCATAGACTACCAACCCAGTATAGACTACCAACCCAGTATAGACATGGGTATAGACTACCAACCCTGATACCAACCCAGTATAGACTACCAACCCAGTATATGGGGCTGCTACAGCTCTATCAAACCCAGTATAGACATGGGGCTGCTAGAGCTCTGATCATAGACTACCAACCCAGTATAGGCATGGGGCTGCTACAGCTCTGATCATAGACTACCAACCCAGTATAGACATGGGGCTGCTACAGCTCTGATCATAGACTACCAACCCAGTATAGACTACCAACCCAGTATAGACTACCAACCCAGTATAGACTAGCAACCCAGTATAGACATGGGGCTGCTACAGCTCTGATCATAGACTACCAACCCAGTATAGACATGGGGCTGCTACAGCTCTGATCATAGACTACCAACCCAGTATAAGCATGGGGCTGCTATAGCTCGGATCATAGACTACCAACCCAGTATAGACTACCAACCCAGTATAGACATGGGGTTGCTATAGCTCGGATCATAGACTACCAACCCAGTATAGACTACCAACCCAGTATAGACATGGGGCTGCTACAGCTCTGATCATAGACTACCAACCCAGTATAGACATGGGACTGCTACAGCTCTGATCATAGACTACCAACCCAGTATAGACTACCAACCCAGTATAGACATGGGGATGCTACAGCTCTGATCATACACTACCAACCCAGTATAGACTACCAACCCAGTATAGACTTGGGGCTGCTACAGCTCTGATCATAGACTACCAACCCAGTATACTACACCCAGTTGCTACAGCCCTGATCATAGACTACCAGCTCTGTATAGACTACCAACCCAGTATAGACATGGGGCTGCTACAGCTCTGATCATAGACTACCAACCCAGTATAGACTACCAATCCAATTTGTAAGTCGCTCTGGATAAGAGCGTCTGCTAAATGACTTAAATGTAAATGTAAATGTAACCCAGTATAGGCATGGGGCTGCTACAGCTCTGATCATAGACTACCAACCCAGTATAGACTACCAACCCAGTATAGACTACCAACCCAGTATAGACTACCAACCCAGTATAGACATGGGGCTGCTACAGCTCTGATCATAGACTACCAACCCAGTATAGACTACCAACCCAGTATAGACTACCAACCCAGTATAGACTACCAACCCAGTATAGACTACCAACCCAGTATAGGCATGGGGCTGCTACAGCTCTGATCATAGACTACCAACCCAGTATAGACTACCAACCCAGTATAGGCATGGGGCTGCTACAGCTCTGATCATAGACTACCAACCCAGTATAGACTACAAACCCAGTATAGACATGGGGCTGCTACAGCTCTGATCATAGACTACCAACCCAGTATAGACTACAAACCCAGTATAGACATGTGGCTGCTACAGCTCAGATCATAGACTACCAACCCAGTATAGGCATGGGGCTGCTACAGCTCTGATCATAGACTACCAACCCAGTATAGACTACCAACCCAGTATAGACTACAAACCCAGTATAGACATGGGGCTGCTACAGCTCTGATCATAGACTACCAACCCAGTATAGGCATGGGGCTGCTACAGCTCTGATCATAGACTACCAACCCAGTATAGACCACCAACCCAGTATAGACATGGGGCTGCTACAGCTCTGATCATAGACTACCAACCCAGTATAGACTACCATCCCAGTATAGGCATGGGGCTGCTGCAGCTCTGGTAATGAGGCAGGTTGGGGAGAGGCAGTCCATCACTGTGTAATAACACTCCATTCATCTCCATTAGCTGTAATAATTTGTGTAATAATTTCTAATCAACTAGCCCCCGGAGGATGAATACAAGTCAGTATTGATGCGATACACTTAGCGGAGACGAAGAGGCAGAACGTCGATAGTCTGCAATGAAGAAATTCATAACGTCAAAGTAATAGGTGTGTCGTGTGTGTGTGTCGTGTGTGTGTGTGTGTGTGTGTGTGTGTGTCGTGTGTGTTCTAATAACATGCCCAGAGGCTATACATAACCTAAACAATTACTCATGTGTAGCACAGACCAGGCAAGTGTTCAAGTGCGGTCTCACTAAGATGGTTACGATAAATAATGTCATCTCAGATGCTGTATAATATATGGTGGATATTTGGCTTTGGTCCATTCGTTTATTTTTATTGTCCAAATAAATAATGACTGAATATAAAGTAATGACGTGATAAATCAGTTTGGTTCACCTTTTATTCCATCGTTATACGGAAGGACCGCATTATGGACGGAGGATATTTAGCAACTGTGTGACTGTGTTTGGAATAAACATACATTGTTCTCGCTGAAATACACGAGTTGCAGTGACTAGAGATTCAGAACATATTATGATATGTATTCGTTGGTGGAACAAGTACTCAATTGTCATACTTGAGTAAAAGTAAAAGATAGCTTAATAGAAAATGACTCAAGTAAAAGTGAAAGTCACCTAGTAAAATATTGCTTGAGTAAAAGTCTAAAAGTACTTAAGTATCAAAAGTAAAAGTACAAGTATAAACCATTTAAAATTGCATATATTAAGCGAACCAGACGGCACGGTTTTCTTGTGTTTGTTTTTCTTCAATTTACAGATAGCCAGGGGCTCACTCCAACACTCAGACATAATTTACAAACAAGGCATTTGTGTTTAGTGAGTCCACCAGATCAGAGGCAGTAGGGATGACCAGGGATGTTCTCTGTTTAGTGAGTCCTCCAGATCAGAGGCAGTAGGGATGACCAGGGATGTTCTCTGTTTAGTGAGTCCACCAGATCAGAGGCAGTAGGGATGACCAGGGATGTTCTCTGTTTAGTGAGTCCTCCAGATCAGAGGATGACCAGGGATGTTCTCTGTTTAGTGAGTCCACCAGATCAGAGTCAGTAGGGATGACCAGGGATGTTCTCTGTTTAGTGAGTCCACCAGATCAGAGGGCAGGGATGTTCTCTGTTTAGTGAGTCCTCCAGATCAGAGGCGGTAGGGATGACCAGGGATGTTCTCTGTTTAGTGAGTCCTCCAGATCAGTAGGATGACCAGGGATGTTCTCTGTTTAGTGAGGGTGACCAGGGATGTTCTCTGTTTAGAGTCCTCAGATCAGAGGCAGTAGGGATGACCAGGGATGTTCTCTGTTTAGTGAGTCCTCCAGATCAGAGGCAGTAGGGATGACCAGGGATGTTCTCTCTCTGTTTAGTGAGTCCACCAGATTCAGTAGGGATGACCCAGGGATGTCTCTGTTTAGTGAGTCCACCAGATCAGAGGCAGTAGGGATAGGGATGTCCACCAGATCAGAGGCAGTAGGTATGACTAGGGATGTTCTCTGTTTAGTGAGTCCACCAGATCAGAGGCAGTAGGGATGACCAGGGATGTTCTCTGTTTAGTGAGTCAGATCAGAGATGACCAGATCAGAGTCCACCAGATCAGAGGATGACCAGGGATGTTCTCTGTTTAGTGAGTCCACCAGATCAGAGGCAGTAGGTATGACTAGGGATGTTCTCTGTTTAGTGAGTCCACCAGATCAGAGGCAGGGATGACCAGGGATGTTCTCTGTTTAGTAGTCTTCAGATCAGAGGATAGGGATGTTCTCTGTTTAGTGAGTCCACCAGATCAGAGGCAGTAGGGATGACTAGGGAGTAGTCCACCAGATCAGAGGCAGTAGGTATGACTAGGGATGTTCTCTGTTTAGTGGTCCACCAGATCAGAGGCAGTAGGTATGACCAGGGATGTTCTCTGTTTAGTGAGTCCAGATCAGAGGATGACCAGGGATGTTCTCTGTTTAGTGAGTCCACCAGATCAGAGGCAGTAGGGATGACCAGGGATGTTCTCTTGTGTGTGAATTGGACCATTTTGCTGAGTACTTTTGGGTGTCAGGAAAAATGTATGGAGTAAAAAGTACATCATTTTCTTTAGGAATGTAGAGAAATAAAAGTAAACGTTGGCAAAAATGTTTTTATTTTTAACCTTTATTTTACTAGGCAAGTCAGTTAATTTCAATGACGGCCTAGGAACAGTGGGTTAACTGCCTGTTCAGGGGCAGAACGATATTTGTACCTTGTCAGCTCGAAGATTTGAACTTGCAACCTTTCGGTTACTAGCCCAACGCTCTAACCACTACGCTACCCTGCCGCCCCAGTAGTAGAGATACACCCCAAAAATATTTTTAAGTACTACTTAAGTAGTTTAAGTACTTTACCACTGTATGTATTCATGTTCATTAATGGACATACAGTGCATTTAATACTAATGTTCTGTATGATATCAAGTGAGAACACAATACTGAAGTCGTTTCACTTTGCTTCAGCAGTATAGCCAGTAGATGGCGATGTTGAATGTACTACAGTTACTGAGGTGGCGTGATGATCGTCAATCCTCTACCACCATCCTGAGGTAACATCTTCAGTTTGGATATTGACAAAATGCCATTATTAATTATCCAGACTCACAAATGATCAGCAAATATTATAATATGACTATAATTAGCTCACCTAGTTATCTTAAGATTAATGCACTAATTGTTAGTCACTCTGGATAAGAGGGATTGCTAAATTACATAAATATCATTTAGATCACTACAACAGTAGTGATCTACTCTATGCAAATATTGGGCCAGTTTTTGATCATTTATCTTTTACAAAATTAGAACGTAAGGACGGTTGTTGCTGCGTCCTTTTCTCAGCGAAGTCGTCATTTTCCCTCATTCAGTAATCTGACATGATGCCCAGTGTCACCACTGTAACGTCATTGGCTGGGCAGTGCGTCATTTGGGGTTTGTGGCTAGAGGTTTGTTTACGGTACGGACTACACTAAGGCGCATCCCAACGATACCTTATTCTCTATATAGTGCACTACATTATGACCAGGACCCATAGACTCTGGTTAAAAGTAGCTGACTATATAGGGAATAGGGCCCATAATTAGTCAAAAGTAGTAGTGCACTATAGTAGGGAATAGGGCCCATCAATTCTGGTCAAAAGTAGTGCACTATATAGGGAATAGGGCCCATCGATTCTGGTCAAAAGTAGTGCACTATATAGGTCAAATTCTGGTCTCAAAGTAGTGCACTATATAGGGAATAGGCCCATAGATTCTGGTCAAAAGTAGTGCACTATATAGGGAATAGGGCCCATCGATTCTGGTCAAAAGTAGTGCACTATATAGGGAATAGGGCCCATCGATTCTGGTCAAAGTAGTGCACTATATAGGGAATAGGGCCCATCGATTCCTGGTCAAAAGTAGTGTACTATATAGGAATAGGGCCCATGATTTCTGGTCAAAAGTAGTGCACTAACCACATATAGGGAATAGGGCCCATCGATTCTGGTCAAAAGTAGTGCACTATACATCCGAGGGGAATAGGGTGTGAACTCTGGTCAAAAGTAGATTTGAAAAATACACTTAAAGGGGAGAAGCATTGTTAAATAACAAAAGTAGATGCATACTCCATCGTATCAATGTCAAAACAGCTGTGCTTCTAAAGTGACATAAAACACAAGTTAATTAAGATGCGATTCTGGAAGAGGTTGAACCTCTTCAACTGGCAACACCAAACCAGGAAAAATAATTACAGGTCCTGGTTTGGTGTTCACCAATGTCGATGCAATTCAGCCACATGCCGACAGAGGGTGGAAGAATCCCATGTTCAGAATAACAGGAAGATGTGACGCATCCAGTCAGACTAAAGTAGATACATTTCAATAAACTGAGAGGATAAATTGTCCTCATGGATCTGAACTGACTGGATGTCTGACTGGATAAGTGAAGAGGATTTGAGGAAAATACATCTTGCCCACTAAAGGAAAAGGAGAAGCATTGTTATAAGCCTAACATGCTGTCAGTATGTAGGATAAATAGCCAAATGGGTTTACATAACCCTAACAATTTCAGATCAATGTCCCCAAAACAGCTGTGCTTCTAAAAAGTGACATAAACACAAGTTAATTAAGATGCAATTGCTAAAGGGGTTGTAAACCCTCTTCAACTGGCAAACCAAACTAGGAAAAATAATTTTACAGGTCCTGGTTTGGTGTTGCCTGTTTATGCTAAGCTAATAACATGTCGGTAAACTGGTTAAATTAAGACAGCAGTCTGTTTATGCTAAGCTAAGCTAATAACATGCTGTCAATAAACTGACCAGGATAAATTAAGACAGCGGCATGTTTATGCTAAGCTAAGCTAATAACATGCGGTCAGTAAACTGACCAGGATAAATTAAGACAGCGGTCTGTTTATGCTAAGCTAAGCTAATAACATGCTGTCAGTAAACTGACCAGGATAAATTAAGACAGCGGTCTGTTTATGCTAAGCTAATAACATGCTGTCAGTAAACTGACCAGGATAAATTAAGACAGCGGTCTGTTTATGCTAAGCTAAGCTAATAACATGCTGTCAATAAACTGACCAGGATAAATTAAGACAGCGGTCTGTTTATGCTAAGCTAATAACATGCTGTCAATAAACTGACCAGGATAAATTAAGACAACGGTCTTTAACTTCACCTCTATATTTATTCACATGTTCTTTACATGTTGTCACTACATGGCAGGTACATTTCTGAGTTGACATGACAGTTACACCTGCTGTGATCCAGGCAAACCTGTGGTTATGGAGCCTTTTTATGTGGGCTGTATATTTATGTATGCTAAATAAAGCCTTTAGACATTTGTTTAAAATGGACAGAAGAACCAACAGTTCTCTCTGACCAGTTTGCGATCTGAAGGAAATTCCTTCACTTTCCTTATATCTCATGAATATCCCTAACCAATTCCTATAGGTCTACATCATCATTACTTCTCAGCTTAGAAGAGTCTATGACTGCCTATGGCTAGTATGCGACTGTAGCGTCTCCCTCATATTCATTAGGATCTCTGTCTATGACTAGATGTGACTGTGGGGAGTCTATGACTAGATGTGACTGTAGTGTCTCTCTCCCATTCATTATGATCTCTGACTCTCTATGACTAGATGTGACTGTAGCATCTCTCCCATTCATTATGATCTCTGACTCTCTATGACTAGATGTGACTGTAGCATCTCTCCCATTCATTATGATCTCTGACTCTCTATGACTAGATGTGACTGTAGCATCTCTCCCGTTCATTAGGATCTCTGACTCTCTATGACTAGATGTGACTGTAGTGTCTCTCTCCCATTCATTAGGATCTCTGACTCTCTATGACTAGATGTGACTGTAGCGTTTCTCAAAAAAAAAGTTTCAATTTAACATTTATTTAACTAGGCAAGTCAGTTAAGAACAAATTCTTATTTACAATGACGGCCTACTGGGAAACAGTGGGTTAACTTGTTCAAGGGCAGAACGACAGAGTTTTACCTTGTCAGCTCAGGGATTCTATCCAGCAACTTTTTGGCTACTGGCCCAACGCTCTAACCACTAGGCTCGTGTATATACACTAGTGTAACATAAGTGCTCTACTAGTGCTTAACATAAGTGTATACACTAGTGTAACATAAGGGTGTATACACTAGTATAACACTGGTGTTACAGTGGTAAAGCAGCATGATAATATACATCTCAACTGATGATGTAGCCAAGGCCATCTACATGTGTACCTGCTCTTCAGGGTTGAAGGCTCAGCCTAGTAATGAGGTGAAGGGTTGAAGGCTCAGCCTAGTAATGAGGTGAAGGGTTGAAGGCTCAGCCTAGTAATGAGGTGAAGGGTTGAAGGCTCAGCCTGGTAATGAGGTGAAGGCTCAGCCTGGTAATGAGGTGAAGGCTCAGCCTGGTAATGAGGTGAAGGCTCAGCCTGGTAATGAGGTGAAGGGTTGAAGGCTCAGCCTGGTAATGAGGTGAAGGGTTGAAGGGTCAGCCTGGTAATGAGGTGAAGGGCTGAAGGCTCAGCCTGGTAATGAGGTGAAGGGTTGAAGGCTCAGCCTGGTAATGAGGTGAAGGGTTGAAGGCTCAGCCTGGTAATGAGGTGAAGGGTTGAAGGCTCAGCCTGGTAATGAGGTGAAGGGTTGAAGACTCAGCCTGGTAATGAGGTGAAGGCTCAGCCTGGTAATGAGGTGAAGTGTTGAAGGCTCAGCCTGGTAATGAGGTGAAGGGTTGAAGGCTCAGCCTGGTAATGAGGTGAAGGGTTGAAGGCTCAGCCTGGTAATGAGGTGAAGGGTTGAAGGCTCAGCCTGGTAATGAGGTGA
>NC_088213.1:12300205-12307924 GCF_036934945.1 Oncorhynchus masou masou | reverse complement strand
CATAGACTACCAACCCAGTATAGACATGGGGCTGCTACAGCTCTGATCATAGACTACCAACCCAGTATAGACATGGGGCTGCTACAGCTCTGATCATAGACTACCAACCCAGTATAGACATGGGGCTGCTACAGCTCTGATCATAGACTACCAACCCAGTATAGACTACCAACCCAGTATAGACATGGGGCTGCTACAGCTCTGATCATAGACTACCAACCCAGTATAGACTACCAACCCAGTATAGACATGGGGCTGCTACAGCTCTGATCATAGACTACCAACCCAGTATAGACTACCAACCCAGTATAGACATGGGCTGCTAACCCAGTATAGACTACCAACCCAGTATAGACATGGGACTGCTACAGCTCTGATCATAGACTACCAACCCAGTAGACTACCAGCCCAGCATGGGGCTGCTACAGCTCTGATCATAGACTACCAACCCAGTATAGACTACCAACCCAGTATAGACATGGGGCTGCTACAGCTCTGATCATAGACTACCAACCCAGTATAGACTACCAACCCAGTATAGACATGGGGCTGCTACAGCTCTGATCATAGACTACCAACCCAGTATAGGCATGGGGCTGCTACAGCTCTGATCATAGACTACCAACCCAGTATAGACTACCAACCCAGTATAGACATGGGGCTGCTACAGCTCTGATCATAGACTACCAACCCAGTATAGACATGGGGCTGCTACAGCTCTGATCATAGACTACCAACCCAGTATAGACTACCAACCCAGTATAGACATGGGGCTGCTACAGCTCTGATCATAGACTACCAACCCAGTATAGACTACAAACCCAGTATAGACATGGGGCTGCTACAGCTCTGATCATAGACTACCAACCCAGTATAGACTACCAACCCAGTATAGACATGGGGCTGCTACAGCTCTGATCATAGACTACCAACCCAGTATAGGCATGGGGCTGCTACAGCTCTGATCATAGACTACCAACCCAGTATAGACATGGGGCTGCTACAGCTCTGATCATAGACTACCAACCCAGTATAGGCATGGGGCTGCTACAGCTCTGATCATAGACTACCAACCCAGTATAGACTACCATCCCAGTATAGGCATGGGGCTGCTGCAGCTCTGGTAATGAGGCAGGTTGGGGAGAGGCAGTCCATCACTGTGTAATAACACTCCATTCATCTCCATTAGCTGTAATAATTTGTGTAATAATTTCTAATCAACTAGCCCCCGGAGGATGAATACAAGTCAGTATTGATGCGATACACTTAGCGGAGACGAAGAGGCAGAACGTCGATAGTCTGCAATGAAGAAATTCATAACGTCAAAGTAATAGGTGTGTCGTGTGTGTCGTGTGTGTGTGTGTGTGTGTGTGTGTGTGTCGTGTGTGTTCTAATAACATGCCCAGAGGCTATACATAACCTAAACAATTACTCATGTGTAGCACAGACCAGGCAAGTGTTCAAGTGCGGTCTCACTAAGATGGTTACGATAAATAATGTCATCTCAGATGCTGTATAATATATGGTGGATATTTGGCTTTGGTCCATTCGTTTATTTTTATTGTCCAAATAAATAATGACTGAATATAAAGTAATGACGTGATAAATCAGTTTGGTTCACCTTTTATTCCATCGTTATACGGAAGGACCGCATTATGGACGGAGGATATTTAGCAACTGTGTGAATGTGTTTGGAATAAACATGCATTGTTCTCGCTGAAATACACGAGTTGCAGTGACTAGAGATTCAGAACATATTATGATATGTATTCGTTAGTGGAACAAGTACTCAATTGTCATACTTGAGTAAAAGTAAAAGATAGCTTAATAGAAAATGACTCAAGTAAAAGTGAAAGTCACCTAGTAAAATATTGCTTGAGTAAAAGTCTAAAAGTACTTAAGTATCAAAAGTAAAAGTGCAAGTATAAACCATTTAAAATTCCATATATTAAGCTGAACCAGGCGACACGGTTTTCTTGTGTTTGTTTTTCTTCAATTTACAGATAGCCAGGGCTCACTCCAACACTCAGACATAATTTACAAACAAGGCATTTGTGTTTAGTGAGTCCACCAGATCAGAGGCAGTGAGGCATGACTAGGGATGTTGCTCTGCTTAGTGAGTCCACCAGATCAGAGGCAGTAGGGATGACCAGGGATGTTCTCTGTTTAGTGAGTCCTCCAGATCAGAGGCAGTAGGGATGACCAGGGATGTTCTCTGTTTAGTGAGTCCTCCAGATCAGAGGCAGTAGGGATGACCAGGGATGTTCTCTGTTTAGTGAGTCCTCCAGATCAGAGGCAGTAGGATGACCAGGGATGTTCTCTGTTTAGTGAGTCCACCAGATCAGAGGCAGTAGGGATGACCAGGGATGTTCTCTGTTTAGTGAGTCCTCCAGATCAGAGGCAGTAGGGATGACCAGGGATGTTCTCTGTTTAGTGAGTCCTCCAGATCAGAGGATGACCAGGGATGTTCTCTGTTTAGTGAGTCCACCAGATCAGAGGCAGTAGGGATGACCAGGGATGTTCTCTGTTTAGTGAGTCCTCCAGATCAGAGGCAGTAGGGATGACCAGGGATGTTCTCTGTTAGTGAGTCCTCCAGATCAGAAGTGGATGACCAGGGATGTTCTCTGTTTAGTGAGTCCACCAGATCAGAGGCAGTAGGGATGACCAGGGATGTTCTCTGTTTAGTGAGTCCTCCAGATCAGAGGCAGAGATGACCAGGGATGTTCTCTGTTTAGTGAGTCCTCCAGATCAGAGGCAGTAGGATGACCAGGGATGTTCTCTGTTTAGTGAGGTCCACCAGATCAGAGGCAGTAGGGATGACCAGGGATGTTCTCTGTTTAGTGAGTCCTCCAGATCAGAGGCAGTAGGGATGACCAGGGATGTTCTCTGTTTAGTGAGTCCTCCAGATCAGAGGATGACTAGGGATGTTCTCTGTTTAGTGAGTCCACCAGATCAGAGGCAGTAGGTATGACTAGGGATGTTCTCTGTTTAGTGAGTCCACCAGATCAGAGGCAGTAGGTATGACTAGGGATGTTCTCTGTTTAGTGAGTCCACCAGATCAGAGGCAGTAGGGATGACCAGGGATGTTCTCTGTTTAGTGAGTCTTCCAGATCAGAGGATGTATGCCAGGGATGTTCTCTGTTTAGTGAGTCCACCAGATCAGAGGCAGTAGGGATGACCAGGGATGTTCTCTTGTGTGTGAATTGGACCATTTTGCTGAGTACTTTTGGGTGTCAGGAAAAATGTATGGAGTAAAAAGTACATTTTCTTTAGGAATGTAGAGAAATAAAAGTAAACGTTGGCAAAAATGTTTTTATTTTTAACCTTTATTTTACTAGGCAAGTCAGTTAATTTCAATGACGGCCTAGGAACAGTGGGTTAACTGCCTGTTCAGGGGCAGAACGATATTTGTACCTTGTCAGCTCGAAGATTTGAACTTGCAACCTTTCGGTTACTAGCCCAACGCTCTAACCACTACGCTACCCTGCCGCCCCAGTAGTAGAGATACACCTAAAATATTACCCAGTACTACTTAGTAGTTTAAGTACTTTACCACTGTATGTATTCATGTTCATTAATGGACATACAGTGCATTTAATACTAATGTTCTGTATGATATCAAGTGAGAACACAATACTGAATTCGTTGCCTAACAACGATATATGGCAGTAGATGGCGATGTTGAATGTACTACAGTTGCTGAGGTGGCGTGATGATCGTCAATCCTCTACCACCATCCTGAGGTAACATCTTCAGTTTGGATATTGACAAAATGCCATTGTTAATTATCCAGACTCACAAATGATCAGCATATATTATAATATGACTATAATTAGCTCACCTAGTTATCTTAAGATTAATGCACTAATTGTTAGTCACTCTGGATAAGAGGGATTGCTAAATTACAAAAATATCATTTAGATCACTACAACAGTAGTGATCTACTCTATGCAAATATTGGGCCAGTTTTTGATCATTTTATCTTTTACAAAATTAGAACGTAAGGACGGTTGTTGCTGCGTCCTTTTCTCAGCGAAGTCGTCATTTTCCCTCATTCAGTAATCTGACATGATGCCCAGTGTCACCACTGTAACGTCATTGGCTGGGCAGTGCGTCATTTGGGGTTTGTGGCTAGAAGTTTCCCAAACGCATCCCAAACGATACCTTATTCTCTATATAGTGCACTACATTATGACCAGGACCCATAGACTCTGGTTAAAAGTAGCTGACTATATAGGGAATAGGGCCCATAGATTCTGGTCCCATAGATTCTGGTCAAAAGTAGTGCACTATATAGGGAATAGGGCCCATCGATTATGGTCAAAGTAGTGCACTATGGGGAATAGGGCCCATAGATTCTGGATCAAAAGTAGTGCACTATATAGGGGAATCATCGATTCTGGTCAAAAGTAGTGCACTATATAGGGAATAGGGCCCATCGATTCTGGTCAAAATTCACTGGCCCATCATTCTGGTCAAAAAGTAGTGCACTATATAGGGAATAGGGCCCATAGATTCTGGTCATCGATTCTGGTCAAAAGTAGTGCACTATAGGGAATAGGGCCCATCGATTCTGGTCAAAAGTAGTGCACTATATAGGGAATAGGGCCCATCGATTCTGGTCAAAAGTAGTGCACTATATAGGGAATAGGGCCCATAGATTCTGGTCAAAAGTAGTGCACTATATCGGGAATAGGGTGTAATTTGCTCCTCTCACCTATGTCGATGCAATTCAACCACATGCCGACAGAGGGTGGAAGAATCCCATGTTCAGAATAACAGGAAGACGTGACGCATCCAGTCAGACGGTAGATACATTTCCGAGGAGGACTATTGTCCTCATGGATCTGAACTGACTGGATGTCTGACTGGATAAGTGAAGAGGATTTGAGGAAAAATACATCTTGCCCACTAAAGGGAAAGGAGAAGCATTGTTACGTAACAACTCCTTATGTAGGATGCATAGCCAAATGGGACATAACCCACACACCGTATCAATGTCCCCAAAACAGCTGTGCTTCTAAAAGAGTGACATAAAACACAAGTTAATTAAGATGCAATTGCTGAAGGGGTTGAACCCTCTTCAACTGGCAACACCAAACCAGGAAAAATAATTACAGGTCCTGGTTTGGTGTTGCCAGTTGAAGGGATATTACATGTCCTGGTTAAATTAAGACAGCAGCCTGTTTTATGCTAAGCTAAATTAAGACAGCGGTCTGTTTATGCTAAGCTGTTAATAAACATGCTGTCACATCAACTTTGACCAGGATAAATTAAGACAGCTGCCTGTTTATGCTAAGCTAAGCTATTACACATGCGGTCAGTAAACCGACCAGGATAAATTAAGACAGCGGTCTGTTTATGCTAAGCTAAGCTAATAACATGCTGTCAATAAACTGACCAGGATAAATTAAGACAACGGTCTGTTTATGCTAAGCTAAGCTTAATAACATGCGGCCAGTAAACTGACCAGGATAAATTAAGACAGCGGCCTGTTTATGCTAAGCTAAGCTAATAACATGCTGTCAATAACCGACCAGGATAAATTAAGACAGCGGTCATGTTTAATATGCTAAGCTAAGCTTAATAACATGCTGTCAGTAAACTGACCAGGATAAATTAAGACAGTGCGGCCTGTTTATGCGCTAAGCTAAGCTAATAACATGCTGACAGTAAACTGACCAGGATAAATTAAGACAGCGGTCTGTTTATGCTAAGCTAAGCTAATAACATGCTATCAATAAACTGACCAGGATAAATTAAGACAGCGGTCTGTTTATGCTAAGCTAAGCTAATAACATGCTGTCAATAAACTGACCAGGATGAATTAAGACAGCGGTCTGTTTATGCTAACCTAACAATTTCACAACAACTACCTTATACACACAAGTGTAAAGGAAAAAATAAGAATATGTACATACAAATATATGAATGAGTGATGGCCGAACGGCATAGGCAAGATGCAGTAGATGGTATAGAGTACAGTATATACATATGAGATGAGTAATGTAGGGTATGTAAACATTATATAAAGTGGCATTGTTTAAAGTGACTAGTGATACATTTATTGCATCAATTTTGACCAGGATAAATTAAGACAGCGGTCTGTTTATGCTAAGCTAAGCTAATAACATGCGGTCAGTAAACTGACCAGGATAAATTAAGATCGTGCGGCCTGTTTATGCTAAGCTTAAGCTAATAGCATGCTGTCAATAAACTGACCAGGATAAATTAAGACAGCGGTCTGTTTATGCTAAGCTAAGCTAATAACATGCTGTCAGTAAACTGACCAGGATAAATTAAGACAGCGGTCTGTTTATGCTAAGCTAAGCTAATAGCATGCTGTCAATAAACTGACCAGGATAAATTAAGACAGCGGTCTGTTTATGCTAAGCTAAGCTAATAACATGCTGTCAGTAAACTGACCAGGATAAATTAAGACAGCGGTCTGTTTATGCTAAGCTAATAACATGCTGTCAATAAACTGACCAGGATAAATTAAGACAGCGGTCTGTTTATGCTAAGCTAAGCTAATAGCATGCTGTCAGTAAACTGACCAGGATAAATTAAGACAGCGGTCTGTTTATGCTAAGCTAAGCTAATAACATGCGGTCAGTAAACTGACCAGGATAAATTAAGACAGCGGTCTGTTTATGCTAAGCTAAGCTAATAACATGCTGTCAATAAACTGACCAGGATAAATTAAGACAGCGGTCTGTTTATGCTAAGCTAAGCTAATAACATGCTGTCAATAAACTGACCAGGATAAATTAAGACAACGGTCTTTAACTTCACCTCTATATTTATTCACATGTTCTTTACACGTTGTCACTACATGGCAGGTACATTTCTAGGTTGACATGACAGTTACACCTGCTGTGATCCAGGCAAACCTGTGGTTATGGAGCCTTTATGTGGGCTGTATATTTATGTATGCTAAATAAAGCCTTTAGACATTTGTTTAAAATGGACAGAAGAACCAACAGTTCTCTCTGACCAGTTTGCGATCTGAAGGAAATTCCTTCACTTTCCTTATATCTCATGAATATCCCTAACCAATTCCTATAGGTCTACATCATCATTACTTCTCAGCTTAGAAGAGTCTATGACTGCCTATGGCTAGTATGCGACTGTAGCGTCTCCCTCATATTCATTAGGATCTCTGTCTATGACTAGATGTGACTGTAGTGTCTCTCTCCCGTTCATTATGATCTCTGACTCTCTATGACTAGATGTGACTGTAGCATCTCTCCCGTTCATTAGGATCTCTGACTCTCTATGACTAGATGTGACTGTAGCATCTCTCCCGTTCATTATGATCTCTGACTCTCTATGACTAGATGTGACTGTAGCGTTTCTCAAAAAAAAAGTTTCAATTTAACATTTATTTAACTAGGCAAGTCAGTTAAGAACAAATTCTTATTTACAATGACGGCCTACTGGGAAACAGTGGGTTAACTTCCTTGTTCAAGGGCAGAACGACAGATTTTTACCTTGTCAGCTCAGGGATTCTATCCAGCAACTTTTTGGCTACTGGCCCAACGCTCTAACCACTAGGCTTGTGTATATACACTAGTGTAACATAAGGGTGTATACACTAGTGTAACATAAGGGTGTATACACTAGTATAACACTGGTGTTACAGTGGTAAAGCAGCATGATAATATACATCTCAACTGATGATGTAGCCAAGGCCATCTACATGTGTACCTGCTCTTC
>NC_088213.1:12256478-12300105 GCF_036934945.1 Oncorhynchus masou masou | reverse complement strand
TAATTAACCAACCACACAATTACCTTTAATATTGAACCATGTAAAAATGAATGAGCAAACAAACCTATATTTCATTTGAATTATTATTTAGTGCATATTTTTGAGTCTATAGGCATAACTGTAACATTCTTCACGTATACCTTGGTCTCGCATGACTGTCTATAATCTATGCTGTATTTATGTTTTGGAGCATTACATCAGAAAGAGAGGAACCCGCAGCGCCAAGCATATTGAGCACGTGAGCTAAAAATAGCATAATTGGGACCGCCCCGCGCCGCTCCGTTACGACGCGTTTCAGTATTCTGATCCGTTAAAAAAGAAATGGGAAAACATCTCGCAAGCTATATTAAGACGGTAATATAGGCTACCATTGTTGTCACTGAGGAATATATTTGGAAAGCTTTCTACCATCAGAGAAAGTGGGCGTTTGTTTGTGCTTGTGTGTATTCGTGTCCAGTGTCTGTGTGCGTGCGTGAGAATCTGTTGCGTGGGCTGTAGCTTCCACTAACATGAAAGGGAAGAAGGAAGACTAAACGAATAGAGAAAGATAAAGAGAACTGTGGAGAGAGTTGAGTTAGAGAGGAGGGAGGGGGCATTTTGAAATGCTTGGAGCCATGATTTCGTATACCGTACATTTATAGTCACTGAAAAAAGCGACAATTTTAACCCCAATATTGTGTATTTTACATTCACTTGCATGTGGTCAATTCTGAAGCAGCGGTTCAACAGCAAATTCAACGGCTATGGCTTTCTGTCAGCAGCCATGGGCTGCCGAGTGGGAGAATCTGGACGTGACGTCAATGCCTAGTAACTGACGCAGCTCTCACGAGGAAAAATAGATGCATTTATTTATTTTCTCCCTCTATAGCGTTAATTTAGTTTGATCTGAAATTCACATAGAGGAGAAATTATACAACATTGATATAATTTAGCTGTATACCATTCTACTGAGAGAGAGAGAGAGAGAGAGAGAGAGAGCGCATGAAAAGTAAAACAAAAAAAAGTGTTGGATAAATTAGACTACATTGGCAAGAATCTCTGCATTGTCATGCAATGAACGCAATAAGGCCGCCGTGTCACGTGCACCACTTTATTATAGTGGTTTAAAACGACACGGGAACGCGCATGTATACAGTGTGTGCTGGGCGAAGGGAAATATGAACGCGCATGTTTCAGCCCTACGCTTGAAATTCCTCGGAGGAACCTCTGTGAGGTTTTCTTTTTTCCTCTCAATGCGAGCTAAAAATAGCAACGGGGTTGGCTCGTGATCCAGAAATAGATAGGGGCATCACTCGTATAAAGGCATACCATTCAAGAGTACAGTGTGAACACTTAGTGTAGGAATCAAGAACAGCAGCTGATCTTGCGCTGTTATAAATATATTTCTCTGTTGTTTTGTGACACTTGAAAATAATGTTAGTGAAACGCATTTCCCCTTTCAGCGAGGGGCTCGCGCTTTGGTGAGTGATCGGTGCATTTATTTGTTCAGTTAAAGGAGCATTTAATACGCTCGACTGTTGGTTAGCGTTGTCATGCAAACGGTCCGTAGGTTATGTATAGGCTACCTGGTGTGTTGTAAGCAATGATGCCTTTGGAATAATGGTCAGAGTTATTTGGTGTGAAATGTGAGCGCTAGATGAATGCTTGATGAAAATCAAACCAGCCTTTCTTTTCAGTCGGAGAATCATGCAATGTGTAAATCGGCGCTGTTGAGCTCTTACATATGGTTGAAATGATTCTTTCCGCGAGGACTTATGAATGTATGTAAACCTCTGCCTGGGACGAAGGAAACGGATCCCAATTAGGCTACTTAATTATTTTGGGGGGACAAGAATAGGAAAGAGTCAAATGTGTTTCAGCTGCACATAACTAAAGTGAAGGCTGTCGGGTGCAGTCCACTCCGGGTGCTGCTGAAATGTTCAGAACTCAAAGCGCGACCAATGGCATACAGAAATTCTACTCAGTTTGAAAGAGGAAAGTTTCCAGGTTGACATTATGGGTGTGGAGTTAGACCACATTTAATAGAACAATATTCAGTTCTTGTTTGGAATTATGTTGCTCTCACGTCTGGTCTGGATAGCGCCATCCTCTACGATTCAGATAGCAGTTGGCTTAAGTCTGCTATGTCCCGGTCATATTCTAGGCTACATTAATTTGTGGTTTAGGCTACACCTTAAATTAATTACGTCCATGTCTCCAATGACAATTTTATTCGGATTCTTGTTTCATAAATAATTTGATTTGTGTGGTTGAACCATCGTTAGGTTATAGCCTAAAGCTATGCATGCAACCGCGGACTGATGATGTCATTAGGCCATGTTTGAATTATGCTTTGAATGGATATGGGTCCAAAACTCTGAGGGTTCATCTTGAAATGTTCAATTGTTTTAAAATCTGCGGCTGACAGTTCAGTGTAACATTCCTATGCTATAGTGGGGGAATTAAGACATTGTGCCCCACGAATGTTATCGTCATTTTGTGTTTTGACTGTGGAACAAAGATACAGACATGGCTCTGTTACATCAACGTTAGCTCTGTGAACGATTTTGGCCAAAGCTGGGGTGTACCGCCCTCCGTAATTACATTCTGGCGTTTGATTTTCAGTGGAAAGAGCGACCCTTCTCGAGTCGTGACTGCTAAAGTGAGTAGCGCGCGTACTGCGTCAGAGGCGGCAGCCACCCTGTGCTCGCGACAGAAACAAGGAATCGTGACCGATTGGAGGCGGCCACAAATTAAAGTCCCGGCCAATCAAATCGGCGCAAGAGCGGGCCTGAAGAGTTCGGGAACTTTTGGGGTTCCAATGGATCTAATTTATTGAATAATCTGTTTTTGTTATTTTCGTGCCACCGACTGTCGACTGTCTCCTACTTGCATAGGCTACTGCAGGCTATACAGGATGTATATTTGGGTGCGGTATAAAAAGGGGGTAGCCAATGGGTTATCCTAATGTCGTGCCCTGTTGTCTCCCTAGTCCACCAGTGTAGATATTGGCTACTTGAAGATTCAATCCCATCGCGCTTGTAGACAAAGCAGCTTTTAAAGGCAATATTAGCGCGGTCGTTGATCGCATTCAAGGTAAACGCTGCAGCTGCCGGCTCATTTAAAATGTCAAGCGCGCTATGAAGTGGATACCGCGGATCAGAATGAATCCCAGCCTTGATCTAAATATGGATGATCATTGGAATCTGTAATGTTAGACCTATAAGTAAGTGTTGGTTCCGTCACTGCGGGCTGTCCAGTGATGGTTCATGTTGTTGAGTAAATGTTTGGTTTGGGGAAGTTTACTTGCGGCAATGTGGGGTGAGTAGTAGGCTTTGCTGTCAGATGTCATCATCTATTATCAACATTAGGGATATGTTTCTCACCATCAAACATTTGGTTGGATCAGATCAATTTTTATTGTACTAGTTTGTTTCAGAAGCTCCCCATTTTCGCACACATTTATTTGGGCTTTGGCAAGGCGTAAAGGCTACTGTGTGGACAATGGTTTGTCCCGTTACTTTTTCACAGCGGGGAAACCAGTTAGTTTTCCTTCTCGTCTTTTTTTGTTGGATACGGGGGGTCCCTATAGAGATTGATTGCGATTGGTAGATGACAAGTTCTGCACTCTCCAATGAAAGCCTTCGCTGCTCTCTATTTACGGTATGTTGGAGCAGAGCAACGTTCTTCCTCGTGCACAGCTATCGGCAGACAACTGGAGATCGGCTCTCCATCAGGCGACATTGCGAATAAGAGGATGTACGTACACACACCGCGATTACTGCTGGTTTAGAAATAAAACACAGTGTTTTCTGTAGCCTAACGTGAATTGATATGTTCAGACGAATGTGGTTACAATGTCGGATTCCACATGCAAGAACCTTGCGCGCAAGGATAGATTGTGAGTGTTGTACCAATTGCTGGACTGATGCACTTTGTGTGGATGAGAGACCGTGGAAGACTCTTTTTACGGCAGTAGTTCGTGGAGTGATGTGGATCTGGACCCATAGATTGTCCGTCACGAATCTTTTTGCGGTCTGGGCTTGCTGTTCATAAATATCAGTCTGGGAAGCCCTTACCCCAAAAAGCATTTGTGGAGGACTCAGTCGCCGAATTGAATGTATTGTATTTATTGACGAGTGATATTATTATTGTCATATTATTGCAGATTTTAATTGTTGTTGTTGTTGTTGTCGTCAAATATCTCCCGACTCGGGGAGTGAAAATCTGCATACATTGTTGTGATTTCATAACCATGTGTGGTATTGGCCTATAGTTCAGGACAATAGGCCATACACCTGTTAGCCCTTTATAGAGGGACGGACACACACACACACACACACAGACACACAGACACACACACAGACACACACACACACACACACACAGACAGACACACACACACACACAGACAGACAGACGCGAGTTGGATAACTTTCCTATCATTGTGGATGCTTATCTTGAACTGTCTATATGAAATCTATAGAAGACTGAACTGTGTGTGTTTGTAAGATCACAGGTTACAGGTATATTATCGATTGTGTTGGAAGCAGAAGTAGTGCATGTATGTAGTGTACATTACAGCAAAGTAGGAAACTGTGTAGCAGTGACACGTACAGGTTACCTGGGAGGAGAAACTACACAACATCCACCTTTTAATAGTGTTATTTCCACTTCAGACAACTGGTTTCTTCCAGGCGTTTGTCAAATTATAAACATTAATGGCTTTCAATATAACATTAATTTTGCTGGACAAGTTACGCATGTTATTTTTTTAATTAATACCTTTTATTTTGACAGGGAATCATGCTGAGACCAAGGTGTGTTTTACAGAAACATACACATCCATACAATACAGAACACAGAGAGACTCATGTTACACGTGTTAAATGTTGCAGTTTAATGTTGTAATATTCGATCGCGGTTCAATTTTATCTGTCACCTTTTTGTACATGAGTTCCGTATTTCTCAAAACACAATTATGTTGGATAATTGTATGAGTTTGCTGTTTGAATAAAATGTTGATTTATGAAATGGGTGTTTTGTGGTCTATTCTTTGTGTTTTTGTAATATAGGAACTGTCTAGAAATAGAAAGAGGCTAGCGCCCCCTTGGTGAGTTAATAACGGACTTAGATGGAGCAGATCATTTAGATGGTGGTTAAATATCCTAACAGCTCACACCTAGGACATGTATTCCACAAGGTAGGACACGTTACTTTTGAATAAAGATACATTTGCTCCAACTAAGTTAGCTGTAGGCTACACAACAGTATATCTGGCATCTGGGTGTTTTTCATGGGGGGGTCAAAGTTCAACAGTGAGCCAAGGTGATTGTTTCCCGAGTTCAGGATCCCCCACTCTGGTCCTGGGTGTGCAGGCTTTTGTTTCACCACAGCACTGACACACCTGTCTCCACTAATCAATTGATTACAGTCATCCGAGTTGGAGACAGTTACGTTTTTATTTAATTACATTGTTTATTAGTTGTGGTAGTGGTTTGTGTTTGTGCAGGGTAAGATTACTGCTACATTGTTTTAAGGGTTTCCTCAAGTCCTGAGCAAACTAACCCCTTCTCAATCTATAAGGAATCATATGCATGCCACAAGGTATTGTGGGATCTTTTGAGACCCCCGTCACACACCTACTGAACTGCTTCTTCACCCGTCCCTATCTAACCCGGTCCTATATGAATGTGCTGTATCCCACTGGGAGTCTTTAAGTTGCATATCACTTGTCTTTATGCTCTTCTGTCAGGTGTCCTGAGCTTCACCAATGTGTTCTATGAAGAGTGTATGACTACGATGAAAATGCTCTCATGAGTCTTGCTCCACTTAAAGTGGAATTGACAGCGTTTTAAGTACTTTGCCGATATGAAACAAACAGACAATCATATCAGTCAAAGAATATAGAATTCCCAGTTTATGCTACAAAGCCAACTGTATAAGAGGTTTAAAAAAATAGGTTATATTTGACTCAGAATTCCATGACGTACAGTAAGGCATTACTGGCAGAAAAGCTCAAGTTCAATGCATGATTAATATAATTCACCAATACATTTCTTGGTTGTCCAAAAAATATTGCTATCAGGTTGTATATCACATCTGACCTGGTACATTGTTTACTGCCTCCACCCTTTCGGGGAGTTTCAATCACTCAATATTTGAAACAAGAAAGGAGGAATGTAACTAAGGCATGTACATACAACCAAACTAGCAAGGGCAATGATCACAAGTCAGCCATAAAGTGGCTAATAGACTAGCGTATCTATTTATGTCGCTATTTATTTAGCAAGCTAAAAACACAGAGCCTAACGTTAGCTAGCTAGCTTCTGGGAAGTGCTGGGAGGATGTCATGTCTTCACTTGGCCGCAGTCATGTTATTGGAGGAGTGGCTGAGTGGACAAATCTTTCCCCTCCTATCGCTTATGGGTGGCTACAGAGATGCAGGAGTCATTTGGTTAGCTAGTAAGAAATATGAATCACTTTGCTAGCTAGCTATACTGAACTTGAACAACTGTTATCCAGTTAGCATATCTCTTGCGCTCGTAAATTCACTCTGGCTATCTACTCCGATTTCAGAACACTCTCGTCTGAGCGTGCCAGAGTGCAGAATAACTGATGAATTTACTAACGCGCAACACCTGCTGAATATGACGGCACAGTCAGTCACTAAAACTCTAGATAACATGGAAACAGCCTAACCAGCTTTGCTAGGGTGAGGAAAATGGTCAGAGTGAGGTGTGGTCAGAATGTTCTCTCATTTGTGTCTGGAAGTAGCTAGCAAGCTAGCCAACTTTAGCCAGTTAGCTTGGATGCTTGACTGCCGTTGTGAGGAATGCTAGGATCAACCCTACTCCTCGGCCAGAGCATCCAGACCAGTGTCAATAGTGCAGTGTGTGTTCTGAACACCCGGAAAGTGAAACACACTGAATTTACTGGCATTCTGAATTTATGAACATTCTGAATTTATGAACATTCTGAATTTACGAACAGACACTGAATTTACGAACAGACACTGAATTTACGAACAGACACTGAATTTACGAACAGACACTGAATTTACGAACAGACAATCTGAATTTACGAACAGACACTGAATTTACGAACAGACACTGAATTCACGAACAGACAATCTGAATTTACGAACAGACACTGAATTTACGAACAGACAATCTGAATTTACGAACAGACAATCTGAATTTACGAACAGACACTGAATTTACGAACAGACACTGAATTCACGAACAGACAATCTGAATTCACGAACAGACAATCTGAATTTACGAACAGACAACAATTTCTGAATTTACGAACAGACAATCTGAATTTACGAACAGACACTGAATTTACGAACAGACACTGAATTCACGAACAGACAATCTGAATTCACGAACAGACAATCTACGAACAGACAATTACGAACAGACAATCTGAATTCACGAACAGACAATCTGAATTTACGAACAGACAATCTGAATTTACGAACAGACAATCTGAATTTACAAACAGACAATCTGAATTTACGAACAGACACTGAATTTACGAACAGACAATCTGAATTTACGAACAGACAATCTGAATTTACGAACAGACAATCTGAATTCACGAACAGACAACAATTACGAACAGACAATCTGAATTCACGAACAGACAATCTGAATTTACGAACAGACAATCTGAATTTACGAACAGACAATCTGAATTTACGAACAGACAATCTGAATTTACGAACAGACACTGAATTTACGAACAGACAATCTGAATTTACGAACAGACAATCTGAATTCACGAACAGACAATCTGAATTTACGAACAGACAATCTGAATTTACGAACAGACAATCTGAATTTACGAACAGACAATCTGAATTCACGAACAGACAATCTGAATTCACGAACAGACAATCTGAATTCACGAACAGACAATCTGAATTTACGAACAGACACTGAATTTACGAACAGACAATCTGAACAGACGAACAACTCAGACCCTACTCTGACACACTGAAGGCAATTTAACAACTCACCCTTAGTTGTCAATCAAATGTATTTGGCATCGATTAAATGGTTTAAGTTCCCATTCAGTTGTCAACCTGGGTTGGGACAAGCATGTATTGGCAGGCAGGCTGCAGAACAGTGAGCAGGCTACTATTCCCCATTGTTTCTCAGTGCAATTCTGACTGCCAACTAGCTGAAATTATTTGAGGGTTTATCTACTGTCTCTTGTTAGATTTTAGGCCATCCCCTTTGGCAAGCAATAGTTGTTGATCTTGTTGTTGTTGATGTGCATATGCAACTGAGGGAGAGAGAGCCTACCTTTTCATGGTTGTTTGATCAAAAGGACTGTAAAGATCCCAAATGTAAAAGGACTCCCGTGGTATTTACATATTTGCAGAAATCCATTCAGGTGTATTTTGTGGATTTTGGCGAATGCGTATTGATGAGCTAAAGTCACGCTGTTGCTAATGCCTGTAAACATACAGTCCAATTCAAAGTGAATGATTATAGGCCCTACTGCCTGTAAACACACAGTCCAGTTCAACGTGAATGATGGCAGGCCCAACTGCCTGTAAACACACAGTCCAATTCAAAGTGAATGATGACAGGCCCTACTGCCTGTAAACACACAGTCCAGTTCAAAGTGAATGATGACAGGCCCTACTGCCTGTAAACACACAGTCCAGTTCAAAGTGAATGATGGCAGGCCCTACTGCCTGTAAACACACAGTCCAGTTCAAAGTGAATGATGGCAGGCCCTACTGCCTGTAAACACACAGTCCAGTTCAAAGTGAATGATGGCAGGCCCAACTGCCTGTAAACACACAGTCCAGTTCAAAGTGAATGATGGCAGGCCCTACTGCCTGTAAACACACAGTCCAGTTCAAAGTGAATGATGACAGGCCCTACTGCCTGTAAACACACAGTCCAGTTCAAAGTGAATGATGGCAGGCCCTACTGCCTGTAAACACACAGTCCAGTTCAAAGTGAATGATGGCAGGCCCTACTGCCTGTAAACACACAGTCCAGTTCAAAGTGAATGATGGCAGGCCCAACTGCCTGTAAACACACAGTCCAGTTCAAAGTGAATGATGGCAGGCCCATGTCCAGGACCAGTGCGCGACCGGTCCACAAGACAGATGTTTTTATTAGGTTTTATTTACTTCTGTTGTCCAAACGCACAGAAGCTTTCCTACTCTATTTTGCTATAGAACTTTCACAAATGCCTTACTGTACGTAATTCCCAAACATTATATGAATTTGTGAAAATGGCCCTATCGAAGTGCTCGCTTGTCAGAAAATGTACAAAAAAAGGTGTCATATTCACCCTGAGGGTCTATATGAACAGATTTGAATAAGATTTGAAAATGCTGTCAGTTCCACTTGAAGGTTCCTGCCCTCTTTGTGTCTTGCCATTATCATCCCATGTGTTTACCGGTCACACAGTCTTAGGACAAACAGTTTGAACTGGGTTCTGTTTACTTGAACATTCATGCCACCATATCATGTTGTATCCTTATGAGAGCCTGACGGGGACATTGGCTACAGCGAAATCCAACAACCCCTGAGGACAGGATATATGTGTTATTGGTTTGGATAATGAACAGACGTATACAGAGCCCTCTGTAATTATTAGGACAGTGAAGCATTTCCTCTTATTTTGGCTCTAAACTCCAGACGTTTGGATTTGAAATTAAACAATGAGGTTAAAGTGCAGACAGTCAGCTTTAATGTGAGGGTATTGTCATCCATATCGGGTGAACCGTTTAGAAGTTCCATCCCTTTTTGTGATGGAACTTCTAAATCATTTAGGACACCAAAAGTATTGGGACAAATTCACTTATATGTGCATTAAAGTAGTAAAAATTTAAGTATTTGGTCCCATATTCATAGCACGCAATGACTACAACAAGCTTGTGACTCTACAAATGAGGCATTTTGTGTTTGTTTTGGAGAGGTGAGAGGTGAGCATGTCTTGGGTGTATGATATTTCTGCATCTGTAACTCTTTCACTCATTGAGGATTATCTGTAACCATGGTAACATTCACATTAATGTAGAAGTGTTTAGAATCATATCCTATTCTTATTTACAATAAGTGACTCCAAAATGACACACTACATTATTTACCATTCATTTCTATTGGGCACAACATCATCTGAAACACAACCAAAACTAACAGCAAATACATCCAACAAATGTGTAGAGTCACAAACTTGATGTAGTTGTCACGAACCTCGCCGAAGATGGTGCCTCTTCCTCTTCGGGCGGTGCTCGGCGGTCGTCGTCGCCGGCCTATTAGCTGCCGTCGATTTCTTTTCCGTTTGTTTTGATTATTGGGTAATTGGGTACACCTGTTTTGTGTTAGGGTTTGTTTGTAGGCTATTTAAGGGCACTAGGGCTGCTGGGTATCTGTGCGGGCTTGTTTCTTGTTACTCTGTTTGGATGGTGTTAATTTTGTTTGTGTCTTTATTCTCCAGACTATTTTGTCCTGTTGTTTGGACTGAGAACTTGTACACGCCTGTGTGTTGGCGTGATCGTTTTTGTTACGCCGGTGAAATAAATTGACAACGACTGAACCCTGCTCTCTGCGCCTGATTCCACCCACCACTCCTAGTTTATCGTAACAGTAGTCATTGTGTGCTATGAATATGGGACCAAATACTTTTTACTACTTTAATACACAAATTAATTTGTCACAATACTTTTGGTCTCCTAAAATGGGCCGACTATGTACTGAAAGGGCTGTAATTTCTAAACGCTTCACCCAAATATATATGAAATACCCTCAAATTAAAGCTGACAGTCTGCACTTTAAACTCATAGTCCTCCAACTGTCCCACAACGTTCTGGGAATGGTGCAGGATAGTTGCGTGGCTTTGGAACATTCTCAGCACATTTAAGAAATTCTTCTGTGGGAATTTCAGTTCTTCAGCAAAACGTTTTCTGCAGGTTTCCTCAGGGTTCTATTTCAAGTCATGTTCTCAGAACATTAAGAAAATGTTCCATTAAAAACCCCAAGAAAACATTCATAAGGTTCTAAGAATGTTATTTAACCACATATACATTCCGTTCTCAGGGTCAACAAAACTCTCTATCCTCGATCTTGTTAAGTGTGTTCAGGTGTGTTGGCCGCACCCACTAATTGGCCACAGCTGATCTTAATGAGTGCTTGTTTCCATTGAAATGAGAGCTGGTTGATTCAACTACAATGAACAGCTTTGTATGAGTTAAAAAAAAAACATGGGGTAGTAGCTCCATCCTGGTGGGCAATCGTCAAATAACGTATAATTTACGTTCGCAGAACGTTAATAAAAACTTTCAGGGAACCATCGTAAAACTTTCTCAGAAACTCCATGCAATTTAAAAATGAACATTCGTAGAACAGGCGAAATGTTCACTTCCGTTCTCAGAACATTTACAAAATGTTTGTTTTTACCAGAAAGGAAACAAATGGCTAAATAAATCAAATCAAATCAAATTTTATTTGTCACATACACATGGTTAGCAGATGTTAATGCGAGTGTAGCGAAATGCTTGTGCTTCTAGTTCCGACAATGCAGTAATAACCAACAAGTAATCTAACTAACAATTCCAAAACTACTGTCTTATACACAGTGTAAGGGGATAAAGAATATGTACATAAGGATATATGAATGAGTGATGGTACAGAGCAGCATAGGCAAGATACAGTAGATGGTATTGAGTACAGTATATACATATGAGATGAGTATGTAAACAAAGTGGCATAGTTAAAGTGGCTAGTGATACATGTATTACATAAGGATGCAGTCGATGATATAGAGTACAGTATATACGTATGCATATGAGATGAATGATGTAGGGTAAGTAACATTATATAAGGTAGCATTGTTTAAAGTGGCTAGTGATATATTTACATCATTTCCCATCAATTCCCATTATTAAAGTGGCTGGAGTTGAGTCAGTGTCAGTGTGTTGGCAGCAGCCACTCAATGTTAGTGGTGGCTGTTTAACAGTCTGATGGCCTTGAGATAGAAGCTGTTTTTCAGTCTCTCGGTCCCAGCTTTGATGCACCTGTACTGACCTCGCCTTCTGGATGATAGCGGGGTGAACAGGCAGTGGCTCGGGTGGTTGATGTCCTTGATGATCTTTATGGCCTTCCTGTAACATCGGGTGGTGTAGGTGTCCTGGAGGGCAGGACCTCACTACATTTACATTACATTTAAGTTTGCCCTTATCCGGTGATGCATTGTGCAGACCTCACTACCCTATTTGGAGAGCCTTACGGTTGAGGGCAGAGCAGTTGCCGTACCAGGCGGTGATACAGCCCGCCAGGATGCTCTCGATTGTGCATCTGTAGAAGTTTGTGAGTGCTTTTGGTGACAAGCCGAATTTCTTCAGCCTCCTGAGGTTGAAGAGGCGCTGCTGCGCCTTCTTCACGATGCTGTCTGTGTGAGTGGACCAATTCAGTTTGTCTGTGATGTGTATGCCGAGGAACCTAAAACTTGCTACTCTCTCCACTACTGTTCCATCGATGTGGATAGGGGGTGTTCCCTCTGCTGTTTCCTGAAGTCCACAATCATCTCCTTAGTTTTGTTGACGTTGAGTGTGAGGTTATTTTCCTGACACCACACTCCGAGGGCCCTCACCTCCTCCCTGTAGGCCGTCTCGTCGTTGTTGGTAATCAAGCCTACCACTGTTGTGTCGTCCGCAAACTTGATGATTGAGTTGGAGGCGTGCGTGGCCACGCAGTCGTGGGTGAACAGGGAGTACAGGAGAGGGCTCAGAACGCACCCTTGTGGGGCCCCAGTGTTGAGGATCAGCGGGGAGGAGATGTTGTTACCTACCCTCACCACCTGGGGCGGCCCGTCAGGAAGTCCAGTACCCAGTTGCACAGGGCGGGGTCGAGACCCAGGGTCTCGAGCTTGTGTCTGAGCCGTTGAATTGAGATTCTACTTTGTCTCTGTACTGACACTTAGCTTGTTTGATAGCCTTGCGGAGGGAATAGCTGCACTGTTTGTATTCAGTCATAATACCAGACACCTTGCCCTGATTGAAAGCAGTGGTTCGCGCTTTCAGTTTCACACGAATGCTGCCATCAATCCACGGTTTCTGGTTAGGGAATGTTTTAATCGTTGCTATGGGAACGACATCTTCAACGCACGTTCTAATGAACTCGCACACCGAATCAGCGTATTCGTCAATGTTGTTATCTGACGCAATACGAAACATGTCCCAGTCCACGTGATGGAAGCAGTCTTGGAGTGTGGAGTCAGCTTGGTCGGACCAGCGTTGGACAGACCTCAGCGTGGGAGCTTCTTTTTTAGTTTCTGCCTGTAGGCAGGTATCAGCAAAATGGAGTCGTGGTCAGCTTTTCCGAAGGTGGGCGGGGCAGGGCCTTATATGCGTCGCGGAATTTAGAGTAACAGTGATCCAAGGTTTTTCCGCCCCTGGTTGCGCAATCGATATGCTGATAAAATTTAGGGAGTCTTGTTTTCAGATTAGCCTTGTTAAAATCCCCAGCAACAATGAATGCAGCCTCCGGATAAATGGTTTCCAGTTTGCAAAGAGTTAAATAAAGTTCGTTCAGAGCCATCGATGTGTCTGCTTGGGGGGGATATATATACGGCTGTGATTATAATCTAAGAGAATTCTCTTGGTAGATAATGCGGTCTACATTTGATTGTGAGGAATTCTAAATCAGGTGAACAGAAGGATTTGAGTTCCTGTATGTTTCTTTCATCGCACCATGCCTCGTTAGCCATAAGGCATACACCCCCACCCCTCTTCTTACCAGAAAGGTGTTTGTTTCTGTCGGCGCAATGCGTGGAGAAACCCGTTGGCTGCACCGCTTCGGATAGCGTCTCTCCAGTGAGCCATGTTTCCGTGAAGCACAGAACGTTAGTCTCTGATGTCCCTCTGGAATGCTACCCTTGCTCGGATTTCATCAACCTTGTTGTCAAGAGACTGGACATTGGCAAGAAGAATGCTAGGAAGTGGGGCACGATGTGCCCGTCTCCGTAGTCTGACCAGAAGACCGCCTCGTTTCCCTCTTTTCCGGAGTCGTTTTTGGGTCGCTGCATGTGATCCATTCCGTTGTCCTGTTTGTAAGGCAGAACACAGGATCCGCGTCGCGAAAAACATATTCTTGGTCGAACTGATGGTGAGTTGACGCTGATCTTATATACAGTAGTTCTTCTCGACTGTATGTAATGAAACCTAAGATGACCTGGGGTATTAATGTAAGAAATAACATGTAAAAAAACAAAAAACTGCATAGTTTCCTAGGAACGCGAAGCGAGGCGGCCATCTCTGTCGGCGCCGGAAGATGCTTCGTTCCCAGAAACAATGGAAAACAAAACACATAGGTTCCCACATCTTCCAAGGAACCAAATGTGCTATCTGAATTGTGGATATAGATTCACACAGTCATAAGATATATATATATATGAGGGAGGGAGGACAGAGAGAGAGAGAGAGGGAGGACAGAGAGAGGGAGGGAGGACAGAGAGAGAGAGGGGGGAGGACAGAGAGAGAGAGGGGGGGGACAGAAAGAGAGAGGGAGGGAGGACAGAGAGAGAGAGGGAGAGAGGACAGAGAAGAGAGGGTGAGAGGGAGGGGGAGGGAGGACAGAGAGAGAGGTAGAGAGGACAGAGAAGGAGAGAGAGGACAGAGAGTGAATGTTCATTTTTATTGTTTATTTAACTTTTGTATATTATCTACTTCACTTGCTTTTCCAATGTTAACATGTGTTTACCATGCCAATAAAGCCCCTTGAATTGAATTGAGAGAGAGAGAGGGAGACAGATACACACTGACATCTGCTCAACAGATCTCTACTCCCAATCTCAAAACACAAAACAAGGATGTGTCCTATTTTTAGGTCCAGACAGGTAAATTGAGTCTGTAAACAATTTTAATGGACTGAGTGTGGTTAGCCGTGTGTGTGTGTGTGTGTGTGTGTGTGTGTGTGTGTGTGTGTGTGTGTGTGTGTGTGTGTGTGTGTGTGTGTGTGTGTGTGTGTGTGTGTGTGTGTGTGTGTGTGTGTTTAGCCGTGTGTGTGTCATCCACAGTAAACAAGTCTGGAATCAGACTGTGCTTGTGCCATTTGGTGTATTTGGCTCTATAATTATGGGGGTTTAGTGCCATTGGACCTCATAGTGCACAGCCAAATAAATGTAATAGAGGGGTTGTATTTTAATGTCGTCCTCCAAGGAAGATAGGTCCTGTGGAGAGAGAGAGAGAGAGAGAGAGAGAGGGCATAACAGCAGGGCCATAACCATGTTATGGGAAGATGGGTCCTGTGGAGATGTTCACATAGAAACATACAGGGGTTTTATTTTTTTATGGAGATGTTAATGTCGGCCTCCAGGGAAGATGGGTCCTGTGGAGATGTTCACATAGAAACATACAGGGGTTTTATTTTAATGTCGGCCTCCAGGGAAGATGGGTCCTGTGGAGATGTTCACATAGAAACATACAGGGGTTTTATTTTAATGTCGGCCTCCAGGGAAGATGGGTCCTGTGGAGATGTTCACATAGAAACATACAGGGGTTTTATTTTAATGTCGGTCTCCAGGGAAGATGGGTCCTGTGGAGATGTTCACATAGAAACATACAGGGGTTTTATTTTAATGTCGGTCTCCAGGGAAGATGGGTCCTGTGGAGATGTTCACATAGAAACATACAGGGGTTTTATTTTAATGTCGGCCTCCAGGGAAGATGGGTCCTGTGGAGATGTTCACATGGAAAAATACAGGGGTTTTATTTTAATGTCGGTCTCCAGTGAAGATGGGTCCTGTGGAGATGTTCACATGGAAACATACAGGGGTTTTATTTTAATGTCGGTCTCCAGGGAAGATGGGTCCTGTGGAGATGTTCACATGGAAACATACAGGGGTTTTATTTTAATGTCGGTCTCCAGTGAAGATGGGTCCTGTGGAGATGTTCACATGGAAACATACAGGGGTTTTATTTTAATGTCGGCCTCCAGGGAAGATGGGTCCTGTGGAGATGTTCACATAGAAACATACAGGGGTTTTATTTTAATGTTGGCCTCCAGGGAAGATGGGTAATGTGGAGATGTTCACATAGAAACATACAGGGGTTTTATTTTAATGTCGGTCTCCAGGGAAGATGGGTCCTGTGGAGATGTTCACATAGAAACATACAGGGGTTTTATTTTAATGTTGTCCTCCAGGGAAGATAGGTCCTGTGGAGATGTTCACATAGAAACATACAGGGGTTGTATTTTAATGTCGTCCTCCAAGGAAGATAGGTCCTGTGGAGATCATATTGAAACACATCTTCTTTTTTAGTTCCTAAATTGTTTGATAAGATTAGTTCAGATTTTCTCAGGGGACCCCACATGGGGCCCCTACCCCAAGTTTCCTGCTCTCTCTGTCTCCTCTACTTCCTCCTGTATGCATTGCAGCCTGCCTCAGCCTCACCTCTGAGTGCCATATCACTGTTTGTCTCAGTAGTCTGCTCTCTGTAAAACAAAGTTACAATGATAACTTAGTAGAGTATTTTTTTACCCTGCTGAGGTAGGCTCCTTTTAACGTTCTTACTTCATCCTTCTAGCTGGCTAAGTAACACTAGCCAGAGCCCTTCAACTTTACTGCAATATAAGTATAGCCACCTGACTGACATACCTAGAAGAAAATACTTAGCAGTTGTGCACTTGTTCAGTTTTTGTTTGTTTGCGGGATGTCTGTAGACAAGGCGGGACTGTTATAATTTTCTTTTTGTCCGGCTTCTCCTAAACCCACTGTCAGCAGAGCCTACTGCGAACTGGGGTAGTTCGTTGTGCGGCAAGAGGGCGGGGGTTAGCGGTTCGGAAGAGCGATGAATGTGCTGCTAAAAAGGCAAATCCGGGTGACGCAGACGAACAAAACAAAATATCACTGTTCATGATTCCACGCCTTCGCAAAAAGGACGGTGCGAATATACAGGGGTTCACATAGAAACATACAGGGGTTTTATTTTAATGTTGTCCTCCAGGGAAGATAGGTCCTGTGGAGATGTTCACATAGAAACATACAGGGGTTGTATTTTAATGTCGTCCTCCAAGGAAGATAGGTCCTGTGGAGATCATATTGAAACACATCTTCTTTTTTAGTTCCTAAATTGTTTGATAAGATTAGTTCAGATTTTCTCAGGGGACCCCACACTCAGTCAGATCAGGACTATAATCGTTCGACGCTGGGAGCAATATTTAAATGACCTGTAGGCTAATTGATTTTATTTGTGTACAAAATACATATTTTTTTATTATTATTTTTCTTCAAATGAGAAGAAACGATCGACGTCCGGACCTCAGTGTCCTCATATGTAGTTACAGTTATGTTTGTCAATACAGACAAAACGCAATTACTGATTCATGCAAGGTCTTTTTTTGTTGTACTTTTTGTGTCACACAAAATGTAGATAGGCCATGCACGCTTGAGAAGAAACTTGGCGCCGTGTGTGTGTAACAGTATAACTTTAGACCGTCCCCTCGCCCATACCCGGGCCCCTCTGCACACATCAACAACAGTCACCCACGAAGCATCGTTACCCATCGCTCCACAAAAGCCGCGACCCTTGCAGATCAAGGGGAACTACTACTTCAAGGTCTCAGAGCAGGTGACGTCATCGATTGAAACGCTATTTAGCGCGCACCGCTAACTAAACTAGCCGTTTCACATCCGTTACATGTGCAGAATGTACGGAGTAATGTATCAGCTTAGTTCTGGAGAAAGGTCTCTTATCTGTGGTGGAATGTGATTGCTTCCATGTGTTTATGACTTTATGTAAGTTACTGTATGTTAGTTTTCCGTTGTGACTGATTGCTTTAGATATTGCTTTAGAGGGAGATGTACATGTATTTTGTATAATACACGTCACACATGTTTGTCTTGTAGATTTGTACCTTCAAGTTGCAATAAAATATTAAAATACAACATCGTGCACTTCTTTTGTCAAACAAGCCATTTTCAGAACGTGTAAAAGTTGTTACCTTATTAGCTTACTTTTGAAATTGATCTATAAAATATATCTATAATTTTAGAGAATATTCACCTAATCTATTACATTTGTATATGTATAAGTGTATAAGTGTTTGCACTTGGTAGCCTCTAATTATGTCTGAAATACTAAGACATTCCGCATAAAGCGCAGATAAAAGATGTTGAGGAGTTGGATAACAATCTGAAAATAGTGTAGGCTTGTAATTTACAGGCTTTTATTGAGTGGTATCAATACAAGTGGTATAGTCTTGAAGTTAAATAATATTAAAATAAACTTAGACGATCTCCAACAAACAGCTCGGATGTCCCCCCCTGTATTAGACCGAATAACGCAATCAAGAAATACAATATGTGGTGTGAGTCTATGTGCTTTTGAAATTTTAAGTCGATGATATTTCACGTCAATCAACGGTGTTTGTAGTGGAGATAAAATAACATATTTATTATTTCACCCACCTAGATTTGACTTTACTGACGGACATGTCTGTTGGCGGTGTTTAGAGGGAGATACAGTTCGGACATCGGCTATAACCTTAATTAAGCGACGTGATGTATTTAAAATCAGATGTAGGTGAGAGTAGTATCACAACAACTCATTACAAGGGAGCTGTCGGGTAAGATGTGGTGCTGAAGTCACATATATTTATTTATATTCATTTTGGGTTGAAACTAAAGACAAACAAAAAGGCTTTATTATGCAGATCTAGTCCCTTGTCACATTTAATTGTTCAAAAGAGAAAGTATATAAAATATATGATATATTTATGAATATATTAGGATTCAGGGCAGGTAAAACAACAGGAGACATTCCAGAGAGCTGCAGCATCACATGACATGTGATCTTTATACATGTATAATGCTAAGCCTTTGTATTCGTTTTATGATTCAACCTGTGCTTCTTAGATGTTCAGGCAGCGTGACCCCCCCCTCCCCTCCTACAAACACACTGAGATTTAAACTGAGATTCGGTTCTAGTACTTCAATCTTTAAGTAGCCTACTGCCTACCAGGTATCTATAACACCTTCCAATGATCATGTTTATATTATATTTATCAAATGAAGCAGTCTTATAGTGTGCTCTCGTGTAAAATTCAGCTCAGAGGCTTTGAAATCTCTCGGACAATATAGTTAACGGTTTACTTTTTTATTTAAGCTTTCAAAACATTTTAAATCAGGAACTAGGCCTGGCTCTACTATCTTTTGTCAATACTATATTGCCCTATTTATCTATGAATGCTACATATTGAAGTATTTATCCCCTCATGGTTGAGTAATTTATGAATGGTTTTAAATCAAATCAACGTTTATTGGTCGCCTAGACAGTTGAGCAGTTATAGTGGGTGCAGCGAAATGCTTATGTCACTAGTTCTTAACAACGCAGTAGAATGTCAAACACAGTAATTATCAATTTTAAAAACAACAAAAAAGAAAGAACAAAAATAAATCGAGAAAGTTCGGGAATGAATCCAATTAACAACCCAACAGCACTGTAACAGTAATCCAAGAGCAATCTATACATATATACACCGGATGATACTACACAATATATACTAACAATGATACGTACAGCAGTAGACATATTAGTAAACTATGTCAATAATCCAGTATGTAAATAAATATGCCGTGTGTTAAACTAAAATGTAATGTATAAATATTATACAGTATTTAAATACACAGTACAAAACCCCATAGTAAAAGGACCTGTCCAGAATACAGTATTTAAATACACAGTACAAAACCCCATAGTAAAAGGACCTGTCCAGAATACAGTATTTAAATACACATTACAAAACCCCATAGTAAAAGGACCTGTCCAGAATACAGTATTTAAATACACAGTACAAAACCCCATAGTAAAAGGACCTGTCCAGAATACAGTATTTAAATACACAGTACAAAACCCCATAGCAAAATGACCTGTCCAGAATACAGTATTTAAATACACAGTACAAAACCCCATAGCAAAATGACCTGTCCAGAATACAGTATTTAAATACACAGTACAAAATCCCATAGTAAAATGACCTGTCCAGAATACAGTATTTAAATACAGAATACATTTAAATACAGTACAAAACCCCATAGTAAAATGACCTGTCCAGAATACAGTATTTAAATACACAATACAAAACCCCATAGCAAAATGAGTCCAGAATACAGTATTTAAATACACAATACAAAATCCCATAGCAAAATGAGTCCAGAATACAAATCCTATTCAGCAATGTCAAAATGTTTTAGGCAGGTCTGAAAAAATGCTGTAAAGTAAGAATGTTTTCAAAAATAGACACGTTAATAGATTATATTTATCAATTAACTAAATGAAAAGTGAGTGAACAGAGAAAAATCTACATCAAATCCATATTTGGTGTGACCACCCTTTGCCTTCAAAACAGCAGCAGATCTTCTCGGTACACTTGAACAAAGTCAGGGATTTTGTAGGTATATAGTCAGGTGTATGATTAAACAATTATACCAAACAGGTGCTAATGATCATCAATTCAATATGTAGTTTGAAACAAAATGATTAACTGAAACAGAAACAGCTGTGTAGGAGGAATCAAACTGGGTGAGGAACAGACAAACAGCTGACAAGGTGAGGTTGCTGAAGACAGTTTACAGTCAAACAGAGGCAACAAGTTATACTGCATCAGCAAGGTCTCTCCCAGGCAGACATGTCAAGACTGAGCACAGCAACAAGACACAGGGTAGTTATACTGTATCAGCAAGGTCTCTCCCAGGCAGACATGGCAAGACTGAGCACAGCAACAAGACACAAGGTACTGTATCAGCAAGGTCTCTCCCAGGCAGACATGGCAAGACTGAGCACAGCAACAAGACACAAGATCACAAGGTCTCTCCCAGGCAGACATGGCAAGACTGAGCACAGCAACAAGACACAAGGTACTGTATCAGCAAGGTCTCTCCCAGGCAGACATGGCAAGACTGAGCACAGCAACAAGACACAAGGTACTGTATGAGCACAGCAACAAGACAAGGTTATCTCATCCAAGGGCAGACATGGCAAGACTGAGCACAGCAACAAGACACAAGACATCAGTAAGGTCTCTCCCAGGCAGACATGGCAAGACTGAGCACAGCAACAAGACACAAGGTAGTTATACTGTATCAGCAAGGTCTCTCCCAGGCAGACATGTCAAGACTGAGCACAGCAACAAGACACAAGGTACTGTATCAGTAAGGTCTCTCCCAGGCAGACATGTCAAGACTGAGCACAGCAACAAGACACAAGGTAGTTATACTGCATCAGCAAGGTCTCTATGTCAAGACTGAGCACAGCAACAAGACACAAGGTAGTTATACTTATCAGCAAGGTCTCTCCCAGGCAGACATGGCAAGACTGAGCACAGCAACAAGACACAAGTAGTTTATACTGTATCAGCAAGGTCTCTCCCAAGCATGGTGGAGGTTCAAGGTCTTGCAAGTTTGGGGCTGCATTTCTGCAAATTAATTTGGTGATTAATGGTCTCCTCAATGCTGAGAAGTACCGGCAGATACTTAACCATCATGCAATACCATCAGGGAGGCATCTGAATGGCCCCAAATGTATTCTGCAGCATGACAACAACCCCAAACATACAGCGAAAGTCATTCAGAACTTTCTTCAGTGTAAAGAAGAATACTGAGTCCTGGAAGTGATGGTTCGGCCCCCACAGAGCCCTGATCTCAACATCATCAAATCTGTCTGGCATTACATTAACAGAGAGAAGCACCTGAGGCAGCCTAAATCCACAGAAGAACTATGGTTAGTTCTCCAAGAGGTTTGGGCCAACCTACTTGCCGAGTTCCTTCGAAAACTGTGTGCAAATGTACCTAGAAGAATTGATGCTGCTCTGAAGGCAAAGGGTGGTCACACCAAATATTGATGATGTAGATTTTTCTTCAGTTCACTCACTTTGCATTTTGTTAATTGATAAATATAATCTTTTAACGTGTCTGTTTTTGAAAGCATTCTTACTTTACAGCATTTTTTCACACCTGCCTAAAACGTTTGCACAGTATTGTCCATGTATGTGAAGGGTTTGTATAGACAGTATGGACAGTGTGTAAATAGAGAAGGTGTATATAGCAGTAGTTATATAGGATGAGCCATGACTTCACTCTTAGATAAAAAGGTGCTAAGTAAGACCATACAGGGTTTTTCGGTTTGTCCCCATAGTGGAACACTTTTTGTTGCTGGGTAGAACCCTTTGCAGAGGCTTCATCTAGAACCCTCTATGTGGGGTACTTCAAAGAACCCCCTGTATATGGTTCTACCTAGAACCATCTATGAAGGGTTATGCCAAAAGCCATTTGATCTTCTGAAGGTTCTTCCTATAACAGTCTATGAAGGGTTAAACCAGCCTTATTAGCCTTTACATTGGTATTATTTATGGAAATACATACAGTGCGTTCCGGAAAATATTCTGACCTCTTGATTTTTCCCCACATTTTGTGGCGTTACTCTAAAATTCTAAAATTGATTAAATTGTTTTTTTTTCGATCTCATCAATCTACACAACATCTCAAGGATGATCAATGGAAACAGGATGCACCTGAGCTCAATTTCAAGTCTCACAGCCAAGGGTCTGAATACTTATTTAAATAAGCTATTTCAGTTTTTATCAATTAGCAAATATGTCTAAAACTTGATTTTCTTTGTCATTATGGGATTTTGTGTGTAGATTGGTGAGGGAAATAGTTTATGTAATCAATTTTAGAATAAGGCTGTAATGTAACAAAATGTGGAAAAAGTCAAGGGGTCTAAATACTTTCCAAATGCTCTGTCTAACATAAGGCCTTTCTTAAAGGGCCTAGTTATACCCTAACACAGTGGTGTTAGGAAACTCCTGGTTTACAGGCCACATGAGGCCTGCAAGTCACATTATGCTGGCTTGCAAAGTGATGTGCAATTCCTATTGGAATCCAACCAGAGTTATGATATTGTTAATCACCCGCAACCTGCATTCAGAGTGACTGCCAGGGTAGGCAGTCATTCAATCATCTCAACTGGAACAACCATCTCAGTGACAGATTGGATTAGTTTAGAAAACTGTACGTTATTTGTCTTTGTGTAGCATAAAATATATTAACCAGTCAATGTACATGCAAAAACACAGATATTACAGTAAAACAAACCAATCTGAATGTCTTCCTGCAATAGAGCATGCTGGGAAATACTATGGTTCTATGTAGAATCCTTTTTTCCTTAAAAAGAATCCTTCTTGCCTTCCAAAAAATCATCAAAGAACCCGTTCTTCTAAAAACGGTTATTAGGATGTTAAAAGGTTCAAGATGAAACCCTTTGCCTTACAAAGCACCCTTCTCTTCCAAAAGGGTTCTTCTGATCAAAACGGTTCTTGGTAGAACCCTCTCCCTCCGCAAAGAACCCTTTTGTAACCCTTTTTTCTCAGAGTAGTAGAATACAGTATATACATATGAAGGTGGTAAACAGTATGGAAACATTATTAAAGTGACCAGTGTTCAATGACTCTGTGTACATAGGGCAGCGGCCTCTTTAGGTGCAGGGTAGAGTATCAGGTGGTAGTCGGCTAGTGACAGTGTCTGAGGTTCCGGGCAGTTTACTGGGTGGAGGCCGGCTAGAAGAGACTGTTTAACAGTCTGATGGCCTGGAGATAGAAGGTGTTTATCAGTCTCTCGGTCCCAGCTTTGCTGCAGCTGTACTGTACTGTCTCCGACCTTCTAAATGGTAGCGGGGTGAACAGGCCGTGGCTCGGTTGGCTGGGGTCCTTCTTGGCCTTCCTGTGACACCGGGTGCTGTAGATGTCCTGGAGGGAAGGCAGTGTGCCCCTGATGATGCGTTGGGCTGACTGCACAACCCTCCGGAGACTTTTGCGTTTTGCGGACAATGTAATTGCTGTACCAGGCGGTGATACAGCCTGACAGGATGCTCTCAATGGTGCATCTGTAAACGTTTGTGAGGTTCTTGGGGGCCAAGCCGAATTTCATCAGCCTCCTTAGGTTGAAGAGGTGCTGTTGTTTTTCACCACAGTGTCTGTGTGAAGGGACCATTTCAGGCCGTCAGTGACGTGCAAAAGCAGAAGAATTGGACTCCACTGCAGAGTCCAGTAATAATATTAATATATTAACACAGTACCAGTCAACAGTTTGGACACACCTACTCATTCCTGGGTTTTTCATTATTTGTTCTATTTTCTACACTGTAGAATAATAGTGAAGACATCAAAATATGAAATAAACACATTTGGAATCATGTAGTAACCATAAAATGGTTAAACAAATCTAAATATATTTTATGATTTAGATTCTTCCAAGTAGCTACCCAAAGTAGCCACCTTGACGACAGCTTCATGAGGTAGTCACCTGGAATGCATTTCAATTAACAGGTGTGCCTGTTCATTTCCTTCTTAATGCGTTTGAGACAATCAATTGTGTTGTGACAAGGTATGGGTGGTATACAGAATACAGCCCTATTTGGTAAAAGACCAAGTCCATATTATGGCAAGAACGGCTCAAATAAGCAAAGAGAAAAGTCAGTAAGTCCACCATTACTTTAAGACATGAAGGCCAGTCAATTCTAATTTTTTTCAACAACTTATAAAGTTTCTTCAAGTGCTATCGCAAAAACCATCAAGCGCTATGATGAAACTTTTCTCTCATAAGTCCACCATGGGAATGGAAGACCCAGAGTTATCTCTGCTGCAGAGGATAAATTCATTGGAGTTACCAGCCTAGGAAATTGCAGCCCAAATAAAAGCTTCACAGAGTTCAAGTAACAGACACATCTCAACATCAACTGTAAACCAGGCCTTCATGGTAGAATTGCTGCAAAGAGACCACTACTCAAGGACACCAATAATAAGAAGAGACTTGCTTGGGCCAAGAAACACGAACAATGGACATTAGATCAGTAGAAATCTGTCCTTTGGTCTGATGAATCCAAATCTTTTGGTTCCAAGATTTTTGGTTCCAACCGCCATGTCTTTGTGAGATGCAGAGTAGGTGAATGGATGATCTCTGCATATGTGGTTTCCATCGTGAAGCACGGAGGAGGAGGTGTGATTGTGTGGAGGTGCTTTGCTGGTGACACTGTCAGTGATTTATTTAGAATTCAAGGCACACTTAACCAGCATGGCTACCACAGCACTCTGCAGAGATACACCATCCCATCTGGTTTGGGCTTAGTGGAACTATCATTTGTTTTTTAACTGGACAATGACCCAACACACCTTCAGGCTGTAAGGGCTATTTGACCACGAAGGAGAGTGATGGAGTGCTGCATCAGATGACCAGTTCTCCACAATCACTCGACCTCAACCCAATTGAGATGGTTTGGGATGAGTTGGACCGCAGAGTGAAGGAAAAGCCACCAACAAGTGCTCAGCATATGTGGGAACTCCTTCAAGACTGTTGGAAAAGCATTCCAGGTAAAGCTGGTTGAGAATGCCAAGAGTGTGCAAAGTTGTCATCAAGGCAAAGGGTGGCTACTTTGAAGAATCTAAAATCTATTTCGATTTGTTTAACACTTTTTTGGTTACTATATGAATCCATATGTGTTATTTCATAGTTTTGATGTCTTCAATATTATTCTACAATGTAAAACAACTGTAAAAATAAAGAAAACTCCTTGAATAGGTAGGTTTGTCCAAACTTTTGACTGGTACTGTATATTATTTGTTTTATTAATACAAAAAAACTGAACATTGAACACAGACAACAATGAAAGCTATATACAGGGTTAGCCAGATCTAGTGAAATAATATTACAGCACAAACCAATCAGAAATGTGAAAATCTGGTGTCATAAATATTCATCCAGTCAGATATTATGAAAGTGTTGGTCCCGCCTTCCTCGTCCATGAACATTTAAAATAATAATAATAATGAGAATGGCTGTCGATACACATGTCATTGCTGCTCTACGAATTGACGCAAATATAAACGAATCGACAAGGAGCATGTTTTGACAGATTCCAACGTCAACAAATCGGTGCTGCAAACCAGTGAATGCGGAAGTGTCAGACGCGGAAGTAAAGCCAAATATAAAAGCACGAGCTTAAAGTTACTGGCTGTATCATGTACAAGAGGCTTTTGCGATAGATGTACGTATTGTAGACAGCCATTTGTAAATCCATACATTTGATCTCACAAATTAGTTGTGAAAGCTGTGTGCAAATATCATGTCGTCAACTGGAGAGACTTTACTACGGGCGGTGGAGACTCCGCTCTTCTGGATAGGCGCGTTGACTGCGGCCTATTTCTCAGTGTGCTCCGTATGTCGTTTGCTGTCAGGGCTCAGAGTTTGGGTGCTGGGGAATGGACGGGTGGTATCACCTGCTAAACTCGGAAAATGGGCAGGTGAGTAGCTAGCAAGCAATATTTATATAAAGACAAGGTTTGCATGACCTCACCATTTGCTTTATTGCCTGCCATTTTTCTTTGAAGGTTTCTTTAGTCGCTGATGAAAGAGAATTGTCATATGTTTCGAAAGCCGTATCTCAAGCGATGATTGACGCGCCTAAACGTTAAAACACAGTGTATGAATTGTAGTTCACATGAGCCATCAAGGCTAATGACTCAGGACTGTCTAGTGAGGTCAGGGTGCTGTCTGGTGTTTGAGAGCTAGTAGTGAGTTAAATCAATCACCCTCGACCCAGTACAATATGGTTCAGTTTATAGTGTGAATCAGACAATTTTTTCCTAGCAATCAGTAGGATATTGTAGCTAGTAGAATACATGTAGTGTTTCCCCTAGGATTTCTCTGCAGGGGTGGCAAAGTTAGCCTGGGGACCACAGTTTTAGAGGTCCTCTTGGCGTTAGGGACAACTGTGCTGTTTTTAAAGGGGATTTCCTGCAATTCTACACAATTTGCTATTGTTTGTCTTGTGTTTTCAGTGACTCAAACATAACTAAGTCAATGGGAACACAATTCCAATCTCCCTGATTGTCTAGTTTTTATTTTGGTGATGTCTAGTTCTCAAAGATTATATATATGACAAGTTTCACCATCCTGAAAAATGTTTAAGTTTTTACTGTAAATTTCGTGTTCACTGATTAAGGCATATAGGGGAAAGGCTGGCCAGCCCTATTGTCCTTTGGAACACACCGTGGCCTCTGGTTTGTAGACAACACATCAGTGTTGCGGTGGCATGACACGAGTCTTTCCTCACAGAAGTGAGGCTACATTAATGTTTACCCAACCTTATTGCTCGTGCAAGGCCATTCAGGGTTATGTTATCAGGGTTACATCAACAGGGTTACCACATCAGGATGACTACATAAAGGGTGGCAGGTAGCCTAGCGCTTAGAGCCAGTAACCGAAAGGTCCCCAGTTTGAATCCCTGAGCCGACAAGGTGAAAAATCTGTCAATGTGCCCTTGAGCAAGGCATCTAACCCTAATTGCTCCAGGGTTACCGTTGATTATGGTAGACCCTGGTTGTGACCCTACTCTCCGAGTGGGATTTGCAAAAAAAACATTTCCAGTTCACATGTGCATTAATACACACTTGTACATGTGTGAAATAGGACAAGTATAAGCACCCAGTGAATTATTATTATACACTGCTCAAAAAAATAAAGGGAACACTTAAACAACACAATGTAACTCCAAGTCAATCACACTTCTGTGAAATCAAACTGTCCACTTAGGAAGCAACACTGATTGACAATACATTTCACATGCTGTTGTGCAAATGGAATAGACAACAGGTAGAATTTATAGGCAATTAGCAAGACACCCCCAATAAAGGACTGGTTCTGCAGGTGGTGACCACAGACCACTTCTCAGTTCCTATGCTTCCTGGCTGATGTTTTGGTCACTTTTGAATGCTGGCGGTGCTTTCACTCTAGTGGTAGCATGAGACTGAGTCTACAACCCACACAAGTGGCTCAGGTAGTGCAGCTCATTCAGGATGGATGTCAGCGTAGTGTCCAGAGCATGGAGGCGCAACCAGGGGACGGGCCAGTACATCAGGAGATGTGGAGGAGGCCGTAGGAGGGCAACAACCCAGCAGCAGGACCGCTACCTCCGCCTTTGTGCAAGGAGCACTGCCAGAGCCCTGCAAAATGACCTCCAGCAGGCCACAAATGTGCATGTGTCTGCTCAAACGGTCAGAAACAGACTCCATGAGGGTGTTATGAGGGCCCGATGTTCACAGGTGGGGGTTATGCTTACAGCCCAACACCGTGCAGGACGTTTGGCATTTGCCAGAGAACACCAAGGTTTGCAAATTCGCCGCTGGTGCCCTGTGCTCTTCACAGATGAAAGCAGGTTCACACTGAGCACATGTGACAGTCTGAAGACGCAGTGGATAACGTTCTGCTGCCTGCAACATCCTCCAGCATGACCGGTGGGTCAGTCATGATGTGGGGTGGCATTTCTTTGGGGGCCGCACAGCTCTCCATGTGCTCGCCAGAGGTAGCCTGACTGCCATACCGAGATGAGATCCTCAGACCCCTTGTGAGACCATATGCTGGTTGGCCCTGGGTTCTTCCTAATGCAAGACAATGCTAGACCTCATATGGCTGGAGTGTGTCAGCAGTTCCTGCAAGAGGAAGGCATTGATGCTATGGACTGGCCTGCCCGTTCCCCAGACTTGAATCCAATTGAGCACATCTGGAACATGTTTCGCGCCATCCACCAACGCCACGTTGCACCACAGACTGTCCAGGAGTTGGCGGATGCTTTAGTCCAGGTTTGGGAGGAGATCCCTCAGGAGACCATCCGCCACCTCATCAGGAGCATGCCTAGGCGTTGTAGGGAGGTCATTCAAGCACGTGGAGGCCACACACACTACTGAGCCTCATTTTGACATGTTTTAAGGACATTACATCAAAGTTGGATCAGCCTGTAGTGTGATTTTCCACTTTAATTTTGAGTGCGACTCCAAATCCAGACCTCCATGAGTTGTGATTTTGTTGTCAGCACATTCAACTATGTAAAGAAAAAAGTATTTAATAAGAATATTTCATTCAGATCTAGGATGTGTTATTTTAGTGTTCCCTTTTTTTTTTTGAGCAGTGTATTTTAGTCCATCCATCTTTGAAGTGTAAACACCAGGTTAGGGCAGGCTTTGACCACGTGACTGTGAAACACAGCTGTGGCGATCGCACCCAGAAGTGGACTGGTTCCTGGAAGTTTTTATGTCATTGAAATCCCATTTTGAAATGAAAAATAAGCCCCTGTAAATTAAAGCACATGTCAACACTTCTGTGTTTGGCATGCGACACGGAGTACCAGGAATGGTATGTTAACACCAAACGGGTCTGGATTTCAGGCTAGCTGCCAAGGCCTGCTGAATATCGGTCTTGTCCTGCTCTGCTGATTTTTAAGTACAGGTTTGCTCAAGTTCGCAGCAAATGGAAATTATAAATGTGGGGACATTTCAACCAATTTTGACATGTTTTGTATGTAGCTTATTTAGAAGCTGTGTGAATAGCTTTTGTACAGCTGCCCCCCTCGCTCACTGAAGCAGAGGTGATTGAGAGAATGGCCTGATTATGTAAGAAGACTAGAGCCATTCATAAATGCGGCTGAGGAGTCAGAGTATTCTGTTTCAATTACACTTTACTGCTTGCAGTGTGTTGTGGAGCAGCATCACGTAACACAGGGTCCATATCTCTAGCCCCTCCTCCCATTCACAAAGGGCTATATTCACTATCTTTCTGTGCATTCACGCCTCTTACCCCTTCCTCATCCTGTTCTGAGCTTTCGTCCCTCCTCCCTGTCTCTTTCTGTCACGACACCTGCTCTGGCTTTACACCATGGTTATTTAGCTTCTCATACAGTTATATTGTCAAGTCCTTTATTGAAATGCATTGGCTCATGAGTTAGTTCTGGCGTGATTAACAGATTGTTGGACACTGGTAGCATTAAGTGGACCACTCTCTGTCATTGGTTGAAGGAGGTCGTTCTCAGGTCATTGTTACGTTCCACACTGGTGTTCTTCTGCCTGCTTCAAGTTGGACAGGAAGGGGGATCATTTGGAACAAAAATTAAACAAAAGTTTTACAAATCCTAGCATGTATTACAATTGACTAAAAACAAATATGCTTTGCAAGTGTGATCTTTGCCAATTTTACATTTGTAAATCATTATTTAGATATAATTGCTGAAAATTGGGATATTAAATATTGCCCACTTCATCAGCTGCATATTTGCAAATGTGGGCTGAGTCATGAGCTTTATACCATAACTGGGACATGATGTGGAAAAAAACATAGCAACTTGATATTTTGGGTCAAGGAATGCTGAGGTGCGAGAAACCGCTGGGAGCAGCAGCTCGTTGGTATTCTGTGCAGCAACTGTGCTAGACGAGGCTGCAGCCTTCTGCTATTTTAAACCTGCACTTCTTTTTTTAGCTCAAAATATTCAGCAGCAGAAGCACCACTGTCTGGCCGAGAAGCACTAACATTTTTACTACGACGCTTCCCCTGTCGCCCATACGGACCCCCCCCCCCCCCTCTCTGTTCAATTGCTCCGTTCTATTTTTAGCTCTCTACCCTCCATTCTGATCTCCCTCCCTCCATTCTGGTCCCTCCCCAGTGAATGCCTGGCTGCTTCCCGTCTTCCTCTGCTTTAAGGCAACAGCAGTGGAGAGTTGGGTCTGGGTGAAGGAGGGATGGATGGGTGGAGAGTTGGGTCTGGGTGAAGGAGAGTTGGGTCTGGGTGAAGGAGAGTTGGGTCTGGGTGAAGGAGAGTTGGGTCTGGGTGAAGGAGAGTTGGGTCTGGGTGAAGGAGAGTTGGGTCTGGGTGAAGGAAGGAGGGAGGGATGGGTGGAGAGTTGGGTCTGGTGAAGGAGGGAGGGGTGGAAAACAGAGCTCACTGGCAGCCAGTAAAGGCTAAATATAGCTACTGCCGTCTCTGCAGTGCCTGACCCGGGGTGGCAGAGGAATGCCACGGAGCCTGTCCTCTCCCCATGTCCTGCTGTCCCCTTCCCCTCTGTCTCAGTACCTGCATCACCATCCTGTCTTTACCACTAGAATGGGATCAGTGTTCTCTTCCCCTTCTTAATGTAGTTTATTTATTTCTGGGTCAGTTGTGACAGTGTCGGTGTGTCTTGTTTACCCTTGATTAATACACCCCCTCTCCTTGTTCGTCTTCTCCCTCAGTTGTGACAGGTGCCACGGATGGAATCGGGAAAGCCTATGCGGAGGAGGTAAGACTGATTCCGGGGCTTTCAGACATTTCAGGCCCCTTCACGGAAAAACCAAAGTGAGTGACTCATCAGAGAGAGAGGGGTTTAACCAGGAGGTCAGAGTAGTGACGGTGACACACACACACACGCACTCAAAGGTTTGCCTTTTGCGAGCAAGCACTGAGGGATTTATGCTGCATATCCAGGGCAGAATTCATTAAAGAAAATAGTCTTTTTTTTTTTCAAGGAAGTTCCCATCAGTTGACAGTCATGATCAATGCCATGCTTGATAAGTGCTGTCCTTTTCATTGTTGATGATGGCTATTGTTGATTTAGGTCATGGATCTGGGTGCAGTGTGTGTGTGTGGTAGTGATGAATGTTAGATCCTCTTTAACGGCCGATCTTAAAGATGGTCTTAGTGTCCATGTTGAGTGTTGGTTTCTGTCGGTCTCCACAGCTGGCTCGGAGGGGATTTTCCATTGTGCTAATCAGCCGCACCCAGGAGAAACTGGATGATGTGGCCAAGTCCATCGGTGAGTAGTTACACCAGGGGCATGTTCATTAGGCATGGGGAAACCCTGGACTAGAGGAGAACGAGTCAGTCTCCAGTTGTCTTGTGTGACGGGGCCCTCTGCTGTTCACTATGGGTGTATTGATATCTGAGCCCCCACATCTTTACAGATGAGTCCACTACAATCTCACTCCCTAAAGCTCACCGTTCGTTGTTTCACTACCTTAATGTTACAGTAACAGCGTCTTCCCTCCTAGAGAGCAAATATGGAGTTGAGACCAAATCCATCGCTGCAGACTTCAGTGCGACGGACATATATCCCAAGATTGAAGCTGGACTGACCGGGCTAGAGATGGGCGTTCTGGGTAAGAGAGGCAGTCCACGACCGTGACGGTTGTTTTTTTTGTGAATCATTCAGATGGTGTGGTCCTCTTTTAAAACGCTGCTGCCCCCCTTTGGTTAGAAGTTGAAAATCAAGTGCAGAGCGGCATGTTGATCACTTCCTCCATTCCCTTAAATGATGTTGTATTTAAAAGACCTCACTGTGTTCTGTATGGCTTTTATCCCCAGTAAATAATGTGGGAATGTCCTACTCCTATCCGGAATTCTTCCTCAACGTTCCCAACCTGACTGTGTTCTATATGGCTTTTATCCCCAGTAAATAATGTGGGAATGTCCTACTCCTATCTGGAGTTCTTCCTCAACGTTCCCAACCTGACTGTGTTCTGTATGGCTTTTATCCCCAGTAAATAATGTGGGAATGTCCTACTCCTATCCGGAGTTCTTCCTCAACGTTCCCAACCTGACTGTGTTCTATAATGGCTTTGATTCCCCACGTATCTAATGTGTACCAAGATGTCTTATCTCCTATTCTGTTCGGAGTTCATTCCTCAGAGATGTTCCCAACCTGACATTGTGTTTTATATGCCCTTTTATCCCAATGGTGAACATAACATCACGTCTGTTTGCCATCAGTAATCATTATGGGACTCAAGCCCAGTTCCCAACCTGGATAGTGTGAGTCTTAATGGCCTTGTGATTGTTCACGTCCCATCTATTGTGTACCAAGATGACTTATCTCACACATTCTGTTCTATGAAAACATTACGCCTCAGAGATGAACCCAGAACTAAATCATTGTTGTTTTTTTATTCTGCCCTTGCAGTTCATCGACACAATGGTGAACATCAACATCACGTCTGTTTGCCAGGTCAGTAGGGATCATGGGGTTCTTGGGGACTGGAAGCGGAGGTGGTGGAGGGATCACTAGGGGATGAACATGTGGAGGGATTAATCGGGAGGGTCTATTGGAGGGATCTGGGGTTCTCGGGGAGGGGATGGCAGTGGTGGAGGGATCTGGGGTTCTCGGGGAGGGGATGGCAATGGAGGGATCTGGGGTTCACACACACGGGGGATGCCATATGGAGGGATCTGGGGTTCCGGGGAGCGGATGGCAGTGGTGGAGGGATCTGGGGTTCTGGGGAGGGGATGGCGGTGGTGGAGGGATCCCTCTCGGGAGGGACAGATGAGGGATCTGGTGCTACCTGGGATGGTAGAGAGGTAAGTGGAGGGATCTGGGGTTCTCGGGAGGGACGGAGGGGTGGACTGGATCTGGGGTTCTCCGGGAGGGACGGAGGTGGTGGAGGGATCTGGGGTTCTCGGGGAGGGAATGTTTGTCGGCTAGTAGAGATTCTCCTACTCACTCTTCCCAAAGTGTAATGCTTATTCCCAAACTCTTATACTCACCATGCTCATGTACTGGTCTCTGACCCGAGGTTGGCGCTGGTCTCTGAGCCCTAAACATTAGATTGCGTGTCACCCGTTTCAGGAAAAAGGGGGCCATCCTCAACATCTCTTCTGCCAGTGGGATGTACCCTTGTCCCCTCCTCACGGTCTACTCTGCCTCGAAGGCTTTTGTGGACTTCTTCTCCCGAGGGCTGGAGGCTGAGTACAAGAGCAAAGGGATCCTCATCCAGGTGAGACTGCAGACTGACCCGTTTTAACCAATGATTTGTATATCCACTAGATGACTGATAGTGGGCTCTGTGTTGAAGCCATCGTGCCGCCATCTTGGCTCTTCCCCAACATTGTAAAATATATGGTGGAAGCTATAGAAATGCATGTATTAATGTCTACATTTGTTTTTGCCATGTTTATTCTATTAGAGACGGCTTAATGCATGTTTTTAAATTATGAGAATTTCTTTGTTTATATAAACATTTTCCTTGTTGTATTGGTGACTTACTGTCCCCATGACAACAGAAAACACTTAAATCCATGTCATTTTGAAATGCTGTATAATTCCATTCATTCCTATGGAGGACTGCTCTACTGGGGAGAGCCAATATGGCCGACAGGTGACTTCAAAGCCTCTCAATGGCCAATACATAGCATCAGCAATCCAGGGTTTTTATACATTTGTTTCACCCCCACAATGTTATCCCTAACACGTCAGCCATACTGTCTCTCCCAGGGGGACAAGCTTGGTCATATTTAGCTGTCGGAGGAGTTTGTTTTCAAACCAGTGAGGGAACATCCATGTAAATTTGAGTAACAGTCGTTTCTCCTCCCCAGAGTGTCCTGCCATTCTTTGTGGCCACCAAGCTGAGTAAGATCCGGCGGGCCACACTGGACAAGCCCAACCCTGACCGCTATGTGGCCGCGGAGCTCAACACGGTGGGGCTGCAGAGCCAGACCAACGGCTACCTGCCTCACGCAGTCATGGTAGGGACGGGCTTAACCATACGATAGAATACTTCACTGTCCATTTCCATGGACATTTTTAGGGTTCAGGATGACTGTTTTTATCACAAGGTTTAACTTGTCAGGTTACACCAGATTCTACCTCGTCAGTTTACGACCATTCTTCCCTGACAGTTAGCCACAAGTGATCATTGCTTGACGCTCATGTTTTTGCAAATGCAGAACTATTCAAGTGGCAAGTATCTTGATGTAAGTTAATAGTAATGAATGCAGAATTTAGACTGTAAATACCCAATGAATTATGATTTTTAACAATGAAAATAACAGGCATGGATTCCCAGACCAGATTAGTGATGGTTTGTTTCCTCAGGGCTGGCTGACCACCGTGCTGTGCCCCGCCAGGCTCCTGAACAGATGCATCATGGGGCTACACCTGGGGATGCGCTCACGCTACCTGAAGAAACAGAAACAGGGCTAGAGGTACGATCAGGGGTGTGGAGAGAAAGGGGACCAACATGAATCCACCTGTTCCGTTCTTCCATACCCCTCACAGACCAGGGTCAGGGCTGGCAGACTGCTAGTGTGTTGCATTTAGTCTACGGTGTTCTCTGGCTTGGCTAATCGGCTCTATGGAGGAACTTCCTGGAGTTGAAACATTGACCAGGCACTTAAACATAATGCACTAAGTTCAATTAAACTGTTAAAAAAAACTGTTCTTGTGGACAGGTATTAGGAGCTGCGCTTGTGAGCGACCACTTCAAAAAAACAATACTAGTTGCACCTTTATTCCTTCGAAATGTTTTATTGTTGGAGTCGTGTTGAACTCAGAAAAAAAACAAATATTGAAAGAAATGGATTTGAGTCAATCTGAAATGCTCATTTTTGCAGGAAAATGGCTGTTCTCCCTGGATTGTTTTACAATGAAAAGGTTTGTGTACAAATCATGTATTAATGAACCTACAAAAGGGAGACTAAGGAGACCGAGTTAACGGAACTGTTCCTGTTTACAGCCTGGATGGATTGATGTCCCGTTTGAACAAGGTTGTCTGCTAGCATGTCAGTATGGTAGGTAGGTAACACACTAGGGAATGGGTTGAGTTAACCCGGTCTTGTTTCAACTGACTGACTGGTTGGTCTTCAATACGGAAGGGACACAACTTTACAAGCCATTCTCTGGTCATCAAGGCAGTGTCTCAACAACAACAACAAAAAGTAGATACAAGCTGTTAAACAGTTCAGGCCATTTACTGTTGAACCAAATGTCTTGTCCAACTGTTTTGTTCTGGTTACTTTCTATCAAGCAGTCAGTGGTCCGTTAACAATATTTCTTAACATGCTTCACACGCTGTCTGTTTTTTGAACTCTAAGCATTTTGTTGTACAGCATAATGCCACTTATCTTACTCTGAGCTCACCAAGGTGACACATTAATATTGTCTTCTGTTATTTGGTTGTGTTAATGAAAGCTTTGCATTTCATTGTTTTAGATGCATTTAAGTAACAAGGTCTTTAACATTGTGAGAATTGTAAGGTTTGATCAAGAGCTTGTGTATATTCCCAGTCTGTCATGCTCGCCTCAATAAAACACTGTTCAACCATCTATCTGGCATGTTCCTGGTCTGTCATGCTCGCATCAAAACACTGTTCAACCCTGTATTCCCTCATGTGGTCTTAACATAAGAGATTGCTGATTTAATGCCCTACTTCTGTTCAATTTAAAAGTGGTACTTTTTGAATAGCACTTCCCCTCTAGTCCCAACAGTCTTCACATGGATGTTAATTTGAGGTGCTGAGAGTTCATTGTGGATATCATCTGATCTGTGTGTCACTTCCAGAAACTGGGCTTTCCTTATGGGCTATAACTGAAGCTCCATACAGAGACTGGGCTTTCCTTATGGGCTATAACTGAAGCTCCATACAGAGACTGGGCTTTCCTTATGAACGGTAACTGAAGCTCCATACAGCAGACTGGGCTTTCCTTATGAACGGTAACTGAAGCTCCATACAGCAGACTGGGCTTTCCTTATGGGCTGTAACTGAAGCTCCATACAGAGACTGGGCTTTCCTTATGGATGGTAACTGAGGCTCCATGCAGCAGAGACTGGGCTTTCCTTATGGACGGTAACTGAAGCACCATACAGCAGTCACAACAGTGTGACGTATGGAATAATTATAGCGATGACAAGAATGACGTGTAGTTGCATTGTCATGACTGCAGCTTGAGACTCTGCGTGTCCATATGTGATTATGCTGTCTCTGTTGGAAACCTGGGAACTGGTACGCACACACACACATGCCTAAGGCCATCTGGGTCATAACTGGGAAAGCAGCCCACACACATCAGACATGCCTGTGTGTTGTGTGAGATGTACTTGTTTCTTGCATTCTTAATTACCAGTCTAGTTCATTCTCTTAATTAAAACATCTATTTTATTTTCACATTCACAGGTGCAGTGTGGCGTTAAAAGTGCCTTGCTCAAGGGCACATCGGGAAAAACAATCGGCTTGTGTTTTTGAACCAGCAACATTTCATTTACGGGCTCAACTCTCTAACCACTAGACTACCTACTGGTTACTGGCCCAACTCTCTAACCACTAGGCTACCTACTGGTTACTGGCCCAACTCTCTAACCACTAGGCTACCTACTGGTTACTGGCCCAACTCTCTAACCACTAGACTACCTGTTGGTTACTGGCCCAACTCTCTAACCACTAGACTACCTGCTGGTTACTGGCCCAACTCTCTAACCACTAGGCTACCTACTGGTTACTAGCTCAACACTCTAACCTCTTGTGTGTGTGTGTGTCTGTCAACTTTCTGTGTGTCTCCTACTGGTTCTATGGCTCCAGCTCTCTCTCTAACCTCCTGCTGTCACCCCTACCCTCTGACTCTTTTCCATGTTTATTTCTGGGTGCTGATTCACGGAGGATTGTTATGGAAGCCGGAACTGTGACATTGCTGAAACTGGACTGGAACTCTCTAACCACTAGGCTACCTACTGGAGGAAGAGGGTAACCACTAGGCTACCTGTGGGTGGCCCAAGGGAGGGACCACTATAACCTACTGGTGGACTGACCCAACAACCTCTTGTGTGTGTGTGTCTGTCTAACAGCTCCCACAGACACTCAGCTCTCTCTTTCTCTCCTGGGACCCTGACTCTTTTCCATGTTTATTTCTGGGGGCTTACCACTGTGGAAGAGATCAAGTTACTGAGAGGTGTTCCAGAACTGTGACATTGCTGAAAAGGAGGGAGGGAGGGACCTATATAACCACAGGTGGAGCTGAGAGACAAACAGCTAACAGCTCCCACAGACACTCAGAGGGAGTGGTACCACTGTGGAAGAGATCAAGATACTGAGAGGAGTTCCAGAGGGAGCGGTAGTACTGTGGAAGAGATCAAGCTACTGAGAGTTGTTCCAGAGGGAGTGGTACCACTGTGGAAGAGATCAGGCTATTGAGAGGAGTTCCAGAGGGAGTGGTACCACTGTGGAAGAGATCAAGCTACTGAGAGGTGTTCCAGAGGGAGCAGTAGTACTGTGGAAGAGATCAAGCTACTGAGAGGAGTTCCAGAGGGAGCAGTAGTACTGTGGAAGAGATCAAGCTACTGAGAGGAGTTCCAGAGGAACAGTAGTACTGTGGAAGAGATCAAGCTACTGAGAGGTGTTCCAGAGGGAGCAGTAGTACTGTGGAAGAGATCAAGCTACTGAGAGGAGTTCCAGAGGGAGCAGTAGTACTGTGGAAGAGATCAAGCTACTGAGAGGAGTTCCAGAGGGAGCAGTAGTACTGTGGAAGAGATCAAGCTACTGAGAGGAGTTCGAGAGGGAGCGGTAGTACTGTGGAAGAGATCAGGCTACTGAGAGGAGTTCGAGAGGGAGCAGTAGTACTGTGGAAGAGATCAGGCTACTGAGAGGAGTTCGAGAGGGAGCAGAAGTACTGTGGAAGAGATCAAGCTCTCCTCCTCCCTCCAGACACTGTTATCAGGAGCAGCAACCCGGACAGATGGTGGTAAACATGTAGATGTACCAGTACAGATAGGAATAACCTGGACCTGGGGATGTTGACTGTTTACTAGAGAGATGAGTCGATAGCATTATTCCTGGCTTCATAGTTTACTTACTGTCAGAGCTCAGATTGAGCTCAAAGCCGTCCAGGTTTCCTCCATCACCTTCACTCATTTTCCAGACCTTTTCAACTCCACACCGGATCTCTGCCCGGCCTCGCAGCCCCTTGAGTGCAATGGCCACCAGAATGGACACGCTGCCCGACCATCTGTTGCCGTTGGCGATGGAGGTGTTCCCTCAGCCTGCGGTCCCTGGTGTCCGGCTCTGCAGCCGGGGCCACTGGGAACCCCGCTTCCGGATGCAGACACGCCCCCCATTCTCTGACATCACAGAGGAAGAGGAGAGAGGGTCGTCCCTGGAAGAGGAACACGCCCTGCGCTCCTTCCTGAAGACCCTGGAGAGCCTGAGGTGGAGTACCCAGGGGTGGCCATGAAGGATGTGAGGGCCGCCCTCTCAGGAGACGCTGTGTCCCGACGCAAAAGGAGGGGTGACCTCCCTGTGACTCCTCTACGCCCTTCTACAGAATTGCCACCTACTCTACTGCCTGGCTCGAAGGCAGGACTGTGGAAGACAGGCTGTTTTTTATCCTGTTGACTGTTTATCATTGTTTGCAATTATTTATTGGTATTTATGTCAATATTTTGGTATGATGCAACTGTTTTTTGTTGTTGCGTTGCTTCCTGGAAAGCATGTGTACCGTTATTTTTTTACCGTACCAAACAAATATTTATTTTCATTACTTTTTAGTCCCTGTTTTGAGAACCAATGTGATCTTTTGATTAAAATGCTTCAGATTGAGTCCCAAAATGAATCCAACATCTCTTGGTCTCATATGTATGTCATTGACAATATGTTACTTTAGACAATGTTACTCTCCCCCCTTTTCCGTTTGGAACATTTTAAAGGCAATGTCCCTGAGTTAACGGAGACTACATTCAGGGTAAACACTGCATATGTCGGCTCAATCGGAAATTACCTTTAAATGAAAATTACCTTCAAATGTCAATCGGTTTACAAAGAGAATCTTCGACGTTCCGGATTTAATCTAGAAAATAGTATGCTAGGATCAGTGCCTTTCAGTCACGGCCACCAAAAGAAGCCAGGATTCCCCCCCAAAAATGTACCAAAACAGTTCAATAAACATACATTTTATCTTTCGTCTTTCTGTGTTTCAACATTCAGAGGCTGAATGTCATGTATCTCACAGGAGAAAGTGTTAGAGCGAGTGAAACAGCGCCCATCTATCAGAAACTGTCTCATCCAAACGAGTATAACATTGTTGCTGTCCGTAGCATTGAATGCAAGGGAAGCCAGCGAGCATTTGGCCTCACTTGACAACAAAAAAAAGTTTTTAAAAATGTGCCAATCAGCATTGAGCTGAACTGAATGGTCCTGCCGGAAAAAAATGATTGCCATGTGAAGCCAATTTGGATTTAGCGTCTCTCCTTTCAAATTACTTTGAGAGCATACATCATCAACAGAAACAATTTGAATTGTTGCATCTCATGGTGAGTTTCCACAAATTCACTCTGGCTATCTACTCTGATTTCAGAGTACTCTCATTTGAGTGTGCCAGAGCGCAGAATAACAATGCTCAACACCTGTTGAATATGACCTATCAAAAGCATAATTAAAATCTTGCCAGCAGCACAGTTAGTCACCGACACTCTAGATAACATGAAAACAGCCTTACCAGCTTTGCTAGGGCGAGTAAAATGGTCAGAGTGAGGTGTTCTCTCATTTGTGTCTGGAAGTAGCTAGCCAACGTTAGCCAGTTAGCTTGGGTGCATGACTGCCGTCGCTCGGATCAACCCTACTCATCGGCCAGAGCGTCCAGTGTGCGCGTGCGCTCTGAATGTTCCAAGAGCCGAAATGCTCTAAATTTACGAACGCCCAGAGCGCACTCTGGCACTCCAGATTGAATTTACGAACACACCCTCGTTGTATTGTTAACCTCCGGTGGCTAGACAGGTAGCTATCTAAAATTGTCCCTTTCATACATTATTTGGATTTGGACTTAATTCTCCGTACTGGCCAATGATCACAATGGTGATTCTGATCCAACCATTAGTTCATACATTATTGTGCCCCTGGCCTGAGAGGTAGCTAGACGTTGAAGGCTAATGTTAACTAGCTAACGCGGCCCATGAATAGAAGTTAGGCGCGCGATCAAGCATTTTAGCCAGATGGCCTCGGACAACTAAAAATAAAACCGTGTACCGTATGACAGAGTGATAGACCATTTCATCAACATGAAAGAGAGGAGGACCGCATTGACTTCCCCAGTGGTTGGACCCACGCACCGCTACTGGCTAGGATGTATTACCATGAACGCCAATGGTACAGTTAAATGGGGGGAATTCTAGTAGCCTATCATGTGTTCTCTTACGGAGAGACGAAGGGGACTTCTCTGACCAGCATCCCATTGACAGCCCGACTAGCCAAAATCGTTGTCTTACCCTTACCCAAACCCTAACCGTAACCTCAATGTTTACAAATTCTAAAATGTAATATTGCTTTGCACATTAGCCACATCGCCTTCGTTTTTCTCGTCCTTTTACGGTGAGAGGTAAAGACAGCACGGTCCTAATACTCAATCATTATTGGCAGTAATCAATATGACCATCTCTACCAAACAGGCTGCAGTAGAGTTGACTGCTTTCCAATACTTTTTATTGAATGGATGGACACTGAAATAAATAGGTAGAAAAATCCATACACAGTATGTCACATTATGTACGACTGCAATCCCACTCTGTACAGGATTGAGTTGAATGAGGTTTGACTGACATCCAGGGTTCGTTCTCCATGTTACAGGAGGCTCCCAGAATCTCCATGCGGTGGCACTGTAGCTGCACTGTCCCTATCAGAAAGCTCAAGGTGCCTCTTTTTGCAACATGGATAATGTGCAGCACATGAGCGCTGTTGAATGCAAGTCGCATGGCCAGGTATCTGATTTGTATATGATTTCAAATCACCTATGAATGTGGTTCAAATCGGATTAAAAAATATCAGATTCCATTTGCTTTTTGGCTGTTAGGACCTCAGGAACCAGTCTTAACAAAGCCGTAAGTTAAACAGTCTAAAGAGGCTCCTACATATTTCCTTCGTCTGCACTGATGTTGAAAAACTGGACATCAAAATGCCTGCTACTAAAAGAATAGTAAAAAAGGGGATCAGATTGGAGGGGTTGTACAGGATGTGATGTTTTATTAACTGTTGCTTACATCCACCACATCTCTGGGTGATTGGTGCGTTTATGAGTCAAGTTCAGCTGTGTCACACAATGTTGCTGGGTTTAATGTAGAACTGATTAACCGTCTAGATTTGACACTGTCCGGAATTGGCTAATGATAGATTCACTATGAGTCACGGGTGAGATCTCCACCATGTGATGTCACGGTCTGCTCCTTGTTCTGATCTGAACACACCGGCCTCACCTCCCTCTAGTTTTCAGGAGAGCTGCCCATCCTTTAGACAGACAGGAAGGCAGTGAGGGGTCAAAGGTGAAAATGGCCGGCTGTTCTTATTGCCGATCTTCATAAGCCAAGTTTAACCTTCTCCACTGAACACATATGTAAGGACACGATTGCATTTGCCCTCTCATTTCCCCCAACCCCTCCAATAGCTGCCACATTCCTGGGCTCTCATTTCCCCCTAACCTCTCCAATAGCTACCACTTTCCTGGGTTCTCATTCCCCCTAACCTCTCCAACAGCTGCCACATTCCTGGGTTCTCATTCCCCCTAACCTATCCAATAGCTACCACTTTCCTGGGTTCTCATTTCACCAACGTCTGCATTAGCTGCCATTTTCCTGGGTTCTCATCTCCCCCTACAATAGCTACCATTTTCCTTGGTTCTCATTTCCCCCAACCCCTACAATAGCTACCGTTTTCTTTGGTTCTCATTTCCTCCAACCCCTACAATAGCTACTATTTTCCTTGGTTCTCATTTCCCCCAACCCCTTATAATAGCTACCATTTTCCTTGGTTCTCATTTCCCCCAACCCCTACAATAGCTACCATTTTCCTTGGTTCTAATTTCCCCCAACCCCTACAATAGCTACCATTTTCCTTGGTTCTAATTTCCCCCAACCCCTACAATAGCTACCATTTTCATTGGTTCTCATTTCCCCCAACATCTTACAATAGCTACCATTTTCCTTGGTTCTCATTTCCCCCAACCCCTACAATAGCTACCATTTTCCTTGGTTCTCATTTTTCAGCTGCCACAACAACCCTTACAATAGCTACCATTTTCCTTGGTTCTCATTTCCCCCAACCCCTCATACAGCTGCCACATTCCTGGGTTCTCATTTCCCCAACCCTACAACAGCTGCCACATTCCTGGGTTCTCATTTACAACCCCAACCTCTTACAATAGCTACCATTTTCCTTGGTTCTCATTTCCCCCAACCCCTCCTACAGCTGCCACATTCCTGGGTTCTCATTTTTCCCCCAACCCTTACAATAGCTGCCATTTTCCTTGGTTCTCATTTCCCCCAACCCCTTACAACAGCTGCCACATTCCTGGGTTCTCATTTTCCCCAACCCTTATTTCCCCCAAACAGCTGCCACATTCCTGGGTTCTCATTTCCCCCAACCCTTACAACAGCTGCCACATTCCTGGGATCTCATTTCCCCCAACCCTTACAACAGCTGCCACATTCCTGGGATCTCATTTCCCCCAACCCCCTGCCACATTCCCTACAACAGCTGCCACATTCCTGGGTTCTCATTTCCCCAACCCTTCCAACAGCTGCCACATTCCTGGGATCTCATTTCCCCTAACCCTTCCAACAGCTGCCACATTCCTGGGTTCTCATTTCCCCAACCCCTCCAACAGCTGCCACATTCCTGGGATCTCATTTCCCCCAACCCCTCCTACAGCTGCCACATTCCTGGGTTCTCATTTCCCCCAACCCCTCCAACAGCTGCCACATTCCTGGGTTCTCATTTCCCCCAACCCTTACAACAGCTGCCACATTCCTGGGTTCTCATTTCCCCCAACCCTCCTAACAGCTGCCACATTCCTGGGTTCTCATTTCCCCAACCCCTCCAACAGCTGCCACATTCCTGGGTTCTCATTTCCCTAACCCCTCCTACAGCTGCCACCCTGGGTTCTCAACAGCTGCCACATTCCTGGGTTCTCATTTCCCCCAACCCTTATAACAGCTGCCACATTCCTGGGTTCTCATTTCCCCCAACCCTTATAACAGCTGCCACATTCCTGGGATCTCATTTCCCCCTCCAACAGCTGCCACAT
>NC_088213.1:12211321-12255978 GCF_036934945.1 Oncorhynchus masou masou | reverse complement strand
TAGCTGAGGTAATATGTACATGTAGGTAGCGTTAAAGTGACTATGCATAGATTATAAACAGAGAGTAGCAGCCGCGTAAAAGAGGGGTCTGGGTAGCCCTTTGATTAGCTGGTCAGGAGTCTTATGGCTTGGGGGTAGAATCTGTTAAGAAGCCTTTTGGACCTTGACTTGGCACTCCGGTGCCGATCTGATGACCCATGCCAAATCGTTTCAGTCTCCTGACAGGGAAGAGGCAGCGTGGATAGAGCACTATGTGGCAGGTTGATTGCCTTCTATCATTGCAAGACAGTTCAGTGAGTCAGTCGCAAGATTGGAAGAATTTACTGTAGAATATTGAAGTCGCCAACGGAAACACGTGCTGTTACCAGTGTATTGCAACCCAGACATTGCTTAACTTTTAAATAATTTTTCAAGAAGCGCAAAATAGAACTGGGTAATAATTGCAATAATCTTTTGTCAGTTTTCTGAATCCAAACACATGACACGCTATGCCAGCTGACTTGTTATAATATGCATGTGTTTTGTTTCACGCGTTTTATCATATACCTGGACAGGTGGGTGTCAGATTTGGTGAAAGAACATCCTGATCGTTGGGATGTTTACCTGGCTGCCAGTGTGTTCAGCTTCTGCTGCAAAGAGCACCCCACCACCAGACAAATCCCCCTGTCTCTGCTGCGCTGCGGGAGGGACTCAGTCTCCACCTCACCAAGAAAGCTGCCTGTAAGTTGGAGACTGACCGTGTTTAGACTCACAAGTCACAACTAAAATAACCAATGAATGAATGAATGAATCAAATATAATAGGAATAGGTATTATTAAAGACTGAAAAATATGCCAATTTTATTTATTTGAGCTTTTAAACTGACTTGGGCTTTAATCACTCTGTTTGCATTGCAGTACAATGGGATTAAAGGAAGAACCTTTGTCATACTAGAAGCCCAACCACCTACAAAGGAAGTCTGTGCGCAGTGCAGTCAGTGCTTGGAATGGATGTTGGTCACTCAGGACTCTGAGCTGAAGAGATATGAGGAGATGAAACTTGGGGAGGAGGACTACACCCACACCTGTGTGAGCTGCAGAGTGGCCATGAGCTGCAGGGTGGCCCTGGAGGTCATGAGGGGTTAGGAGACAAGGATGTTTTCAAACCAGGACTGAAAAGATGGAGGATATAATAAGGACGTTGGAAACCAAGTGGTGGTGAAGGAAGAGATTGATGTAGGGGTGAAAAAAGGTTCCTAGGGGAAGAATGTGTATGTATTTGTATAAGTTGCTCTGATGACCCTTTTGTCATTAAAAACAACGGTATAAAGTGTTTAAATTACATCTCGATTGTGTTTCTTTAATTAAATAAAAACTGTAGAATGTGTTTCTGAATAAAATTAGAACCGTTTTTTTATTTTCACCCCGTCCAGTCAGTGGCGGTAATGTCCTACTCATTCCTTTGCCACCCGGCATAAACCACCAATGAGGCAGAGAAGAAGGGTGACGAAAATGCAGGAAGTAATTAATTAGCTAAGGAGAGTTAGTCAAGAAAACTGAGGTACTTTCAAGGCTGCGGTAAGCATTAACACGCATATTGTCAAATATTCCAACACCATGGACTAATACACGAATCATGCATACATGTGTTTATTACAGTGTTTAGTTTTGTTAGTTTGTTGAAATGTCATCGCAAGCACTTCGAAGTTCCGTGTCAGCATCATCGCTACCACACCGCTAGCCAGCTAACGTTAACTTATGCAATGATTTGTGATTATTACTTGCTTTTGAACTTGTCTTCTCATATTTGATCTTCGGATATTGAACAGCTAACCACTTATGTTACCACGAGATCAGACAGGTTTTGTGGTTTACAGATATTGACATACTATCTGAAATATTAGATATCCAGCTACTTTGTTTGAAATGCATGAGGAACTGAGATTCCCCCGCCTATTGTGCCCCTGACCTGACAAGCTAGCAACCCAGATTGCTGGTTTTTAAGCTCGCAAGATAATTTCTAGCCCTATATAGGTAAATTACTGTAGTTTCAGACTGTAACCACCATGTCAATTGGCTAACGCAAAAGGCATTGAATTGAGGATGTTCGCTCGGTGTTGTCTCCTTTGTGGCATATCTTTACCTTTGGTCCCCTGAGTCATGTACAGTCATTATGAAGTTTCTTATCTCGGGCTGATCTGAGAACAGAGCTCAGGAGACAGTTGAGTCCAAGTGGAACTGATGACACACATTCCAACCGTCTGAGAGAGAAACATAGCCCAGTGATTTCAACAGAAGGCATATTTTCAGTGTAATAAAACACTTTGTGAATACTTGTGGAGGGGTAATGGTTCGTATCTCTTTCTCCACGTTTTTCTCCGCCCTGTGTAGATGTCCTGCTTTGAGAGTGATAAGAGCAGCCTGGAGAATGATGGAGCGTGTTGTGGTGGGGCGGCCGCGTCACAGCTGTCCAACTGTGCGCTGGCCATGCTGGAGAAAGAGAGCAGTGACTCTGCGCTGAGCCCCACGGAGAGTACCCCCACCAGCCTACAGGGCGGCGCCCCACTGCAAGGCTACGACGTGGAGTTCGACCCTCCGCTGGAGAGCAAGTACGAGTGCCCCATCTGCCTCATGGCCCTGAGGGCAGCCGTGCAGACGCCGTGCGGCCATCGCTTCTGCCGCAGCTGCATCGAGAAATCCATCCGGTAAGCCTCCCCGGTACCCATACTTACAGGATAATGATGCATTTACATGTTAGTTATCGAACTTTCTGTATCCTGCTTTGGGAAAATACCCTGCAGGATTTAAATAACAATATTTGCTTATTTCTTTAACCCTGCACCCACAATTATCTCTGCATGTTTATTGTCAACATTTAAAGTTGTTGAGGACAGAGAACTGAACTACGGGCGTTTTTATAATCACAGCTCCTCTAATGAGAGACGCAGGGGTTAAAGGTCATTTATTTATTTCATGAATCAACCTTACTATTACAGCAGTACAGCATCCATGTCAATGTGCCGTGGTTAGCCAATGGTTATCTGTCGCCATGCTGCATTTCTGTCATAGGGATGACGCGTGAGGTTTATTTGTTTGTTTTTTAAAACCCTGCAGCTCACAGGAACATCTAAAACGAGAGAGAGTATGTAGAAATAACAATAGACCTAATATTCATATAAATTCCCTTTTTCTGGCCCTCGTATCGATTTTGACAATCAAATCGGTCATGGAAAGATCTGTGTGGCCCTCCATAGAGTTTTGAAATCCCCATGTGGCGCTGGAGACAAATGTTTTTGCGCCAGTCTGAGATCGACTCAAGTTTTTGCTTTGACTCCTGGAGAGGTCATAGTCGTGTGCCTGTAAATATTCAACTCTATAATGATTTTTGTCGGCCACCAGATAAGATGGGCAATGCAGGTGATTCTATAATTGCAGAACATCTCTATACATCATATAGCTATGCATTACAACAGCCACGTGACATAACAGTTGGGATTATCGATGACTGTCAATCATTCACTGATTTGGTGGGCAATGACAGCCTCTTGGGTTACTGACTTACTGGATAAATGATTGGCCATATTCTGGGTGATTTGCTCTGTCACGACCTTCACTTCCCCCACAATTACAGTACCAAGCTACCGTCGTTATTGCAGCACTGTTGTGATGTTTTTTATTCTGTGTTTTTCATTTTCTTTTCTCAATTTGCTAAATGACACGTATTTGTGTGTCCCTTTTCACAAGATGATGATGAATACATGGACAGTTTTTTTTTTTTTCAAATGAATTAGTCCTCAAACGATAATGGTTGTAAGTGATCTCAAAAAGGAGCCTTCTCATTGGACAAGTTCAGGTAGTAGGGCCTACCTCCATTTTAAAATGGTTTCTCCTGTTGATTAATGAATGAAACCCTGGTCCCAAGCATCATACTGATCTCGCTCTCTCTTTCGTTCTTCCCCCCAGTGATACAGGGCAGAGGTGTCCAGTGGATAACGAGGTACTGCGGGAAGACCAGCTGTTCCCAGATAACTTTGCCAAGCGGGAGATCCTCTCCCTAACGGTGCGCTGCACCAACGTAGGCTGCACTGACAAAATGGAGCTTCGCCGCCTGGATGTAGGCATCCGTCTCCACAGACAATGGCTGACACCTTAGTTCATATCACCTCAACCGTGTTGCCATGTTGAAACCAAATGATTAGCTCACTCTGCCATCTCACCTTGCCAGGGCCATGTTACGAAATGTGAGTTTGCCACCGTGCCTTGTCCGCTGTGCCAGGATGCGGTGTGGAAGAGCCAGCTGGAGATGCACCAAAGCCAACACTGCCAGCGGAGACCTGTGTCCTGCCCCGACTGTGTAGAGAGCTTTGTTTACGAGGACAGCAAGGTAAAGCATCACCAACTTATTCACGCTGAGTGCACTATCCTGAATAAATCAAGATTCATTGGATTGACTACCGGGTGCACCGCCTCAGTTAGCTTAGTTAGCAGCACAGCGCTTTCAAAGAAAACGTGACCATAGACTCAGTCAGTAAGAAACTGTGTTCGTTCTCCATTTGAGCTCCCCTTTAATGTTCACTGAAAAACGTGGACAGACTGTCTGTTATTTCTGAAGCTGGTCATGTGACAGCCTTTTGAACATTGTTTTTGTTGTGTCCTCAGATTCATGAGTCGCTGTGTCCCTTTGCCAACGTGGTGTGTCAGTACTGCGGTATGGAGCTCATCAGAGACCAGGTGGGGATGGAGACCTGATGGCTGCTGTTTAGATTTAGCTGATTACTAAACCTATGAGATGATGGTGGTGTAGAGCAGTAGCCCTGATTACTAAACCTATGAGATGATGGTGGTGTAGAGCAGTAGTCCTGATTACTAAACCTATGAGATGATGATGATGGTGTAGAGCAGTAGTCCTGATTACTAAACCTATGAGATGATGATGATGGTGATGGTGTAGAGCAGTAGCCCTGATTACTAAACCTATGAGATGATGATGGTGGTGTAGAGCAGTAGTCCTGATTACTAAACCTATGAGATGATGATGATGATGGTGTAGAGCAGTAGTCCTGATTACTAAACCTATGAGATGATGATGATGATGGTGTAGAGCAGTAGTCCTGATTACTAAACCTATGAGATGATGATGATGGTGTAGAGCAGGAGTCCTGATTACTAAACCTATGAGATGATGATGGTGTAGAGCAGTAGCCCTGATTACTAAACCTATGAGATGATGATGATGGTGATGGTGTAGAGCAGTAGCCCTGATTACTAAACCTATGAGATGATGATGGTGGTGTAGAGCAGTAGTCCTGATTACTAAACCTATGAGATGATGATGATGGTGTAGAGCAGTAGTCCTGATTACTAAACCTATGAGATGATGATGATGGTGATGGTGTAGAGCAGTAGCCCTGATTACTAAACCTATGAGATGATGATGGTGGTGTAGAGCAGTAGTCCTGATTACTAAACCTATGAGATGATGATGATGATGGTGTAGAGCAGTAGTCCTGATTACTAAACCTATGAGATGATGATGATGATGGTGTAGAGCAGTAGTCCTGATTACTAAACCTATGAGATGATGATGATGGTGTAGAGCAGGAGTCCTGATTACTAAACCTATGAGATGATGATGGTGTAGAGCAGTAGCCCTGATTACTAAACCTATGAGATGATGATGGTGGTGTAGAGCAGTAGTCCTGATTACTAAACCTATGAGATGATGATGATGGTGGTGTAGAGCAGTAGTCCTGATTACTAAACCTATGAGATGATGATGGTGGTGGTGGTGTAGAGCAGTAGTCCTGATTACTAAACCTATGAGATGATGATGGTGGTGGTGGTGTAGAGCAGTAGTCCTGATTACTAAACCTATGAGATGATGGTGGTGTAGAGCAGTAGCCCTGATTACTAAACCTATGAGATGATGATGATGGTGGTGGTGGTGTAGAGCAGTAGTCCTGATTACTAAACCTATGAGATGATGGTGGTGTAGAGCAGTAGTCCTGATTACTAAACCTATGAGATGATGATGGTGTAGAGCAGTAGTCCTGATTACTAAACCTATGAGATGATGATGATGGTGTAGAGCAGTAGTCCTGATTACTAAACCTATGAGATGATGATGATGGTGTAGAGCAGTAGTCCTGATTACTAAACCTATGAGATGATGATGATGGTGTAGAGCAGTAGTCCTGATTACTAAACCTATGAGATGATGGTGGTGGTGTAGAGCAGTAACCCTGATTACTAAACCTATGAGATGATGATGATGATGATGGTGGTGTAGAGCAGTAGCCCTGATTACTAAACTTATGAGATGATTGTGATGGTGTAGAGCAGTAGCCCTGATTACTAAACCTATGAGATGTTGATGATGGTGTAGAGCAGTAGTCCTGATTACTAAACCTATATGATGATGATGATGATGGTGTAGAGCAGTAGTCCTGATTACTAAACCTATGACATTTAACATTTAACATTTAAGTCATTTGGCAGACGCTCTTATCCAGAGCGACTTACAAATTGGTGAATTCACCTTATGACATCCATTGTAGATAACTAACACTATAGACACAATATAGACAACTAACACTATAGACACAATGCAGATATCTACAATGTGTCCACACTGTTAGCCATCCACATTGTGTCCACAGTGCCAGCCATCCACAACGCGTCCACACCGCCAGTTAACCAACACTATAGACACAATGCAGATAACTAACACTATGGACACAATGCAGATAACCAACACTATAGACACAATGCAGACAACCAACACCGTGGACACAATGTAGATAACACTATAGACACAATGTAGATAACTAACACTATAGACACAATGTAGATAACTAACATTATGGACACAATGTAGATAACTAACATTATGGACACAATGTAGATAAGTAACATTATGGACACAATGTAGATAACTAACACTATAGACACAATGTAGATAACTAACACTATAGACACAATGTAGATAACTAACACTATGGACACAATGTAGATAACTAACACTATGGACACAATGTAGATAACTAACACTATAGACACAATGTAGATAACTAACACTATGGACACAATGTAGATAACTAACACTATGGACACAATGTAGATAACTAACACTATGGACACAATGCAGATAACTAACACTACAGACACAATGTAGATAACTGTTCCACTGGATGTCAGAAGGCGAACCCACCAACCTGCAAGCCGCTCCGGACAAGAGCGTCCGCCAAATGACCCAAATGCAATGCAATGACCATGGTGCATATTTACATTTACATTTAAGTCATTTAGCAGACGCTCCTATCCAGAGCGACCCACAAATTGGTGAATTCACCTTCCGACATCCAGTGGAACAGCCACTTCACAATAGTGCATCTAAATCATTAAGGGGGGGTGAGAAGGATTACTTATCCTATCCTATGAGATGATGGTGGTGTAGAGCAGGAGTCCTGATTACTAAACCTATGAGATGATGATGATGGTGTAGAGCAGTAGCCCTGATTACTAAACCTATGAGATGATGGTGGTGTAGAGCAGTAGTCCTGATTACTAAACCTATGAGATGATGATGATGGTGGTGTAGAGCAGTAGCCCTGATTACTAAACCTATGAGATGATGATGGTGGTGGTGTAGAGCAGTAGTCCTGATTACTAAACCTATGAGATGATGATGGTGTAGAGCAGTAGCCCTGATTACTAAACCTATGAGATGATGATGGTGGTGGTGTAGAGCAGTAGTCCTGATTACTAAACCTATGAGATGATGATGATGATGGTGTAGAGCAGTAGTCCTGATTACTAAACCTATGAGATGATGATGGTGGTGTAGAGCAGTAGTCCTGATTACTAAACCTATGAGATGATGATGATGGTGTAGAGCAGTAGTCCTGATTACTAAACCTATGAGATGATGATGATGGTGTAGAGCAGTAGTCCTGATTACTAAACCTATGAGATGATGATGGTGGTGTAGAGCAGTAGTCCTGCTTACTAAACCTATGAGATGATGATGGTGGTGTAGAGCAGTAGTCCTGATTACTAAACCTATGAGATGATGATGATGTTGTAGAGCAGTAGCCCTGATTACTAAACCTATGAGATGATGATGGTGGTGTAGAGCAGTAGTCCTGATTACTAAACCTATGAGATGATGATGGTGGTGTAGAGCAGTAGCCCTGATTACTAAACCTATGAGATGATGATGATGTTGTAGAGCAGTAGCCCTGATTACTAAACCTATGAGATGATGATGGTGGTGTAGAGCAGTAGCCCTGATTACTAAACCTATGAGATGATGATGGTGTAGAGCAGTAGTCCTGATTACTAAACCTATGAGATGATGGTGGTGTAGAGCAGTAGTCCTGATTACTAAACCTATGAGATGATGGTGTAGAGCAGTAGCCCTGATTACTAAACCTATGAGATGATGGTGTAGAGCAGTAGCCCTGATTACTAAACCTATGAGATGATGATGGTGTAGAGCAGTAGTCCTGATTACTAAACCTATGAGATGATGGTGTAGAGCAGTAGCCCTGATTACTAAACCTATGAGATGATGGTGGTGGTGGTGTAGAGCAGTAGTCCTGATTACTAAACCTATGAGATGATGATGATGGTGGTGGTGTAGAGCAGTAGCCCTGATTACTAAACCTATGAGATGATGATGGTGTAGAGCAGTAGTCCTGATTACTAAACCTATGAGATGATGATGGTGGTGTAGAGCAGTAGTCCTGATTACTAAACCTATGAGATGATGATGGTGTAGAGCAGTAGCCCTGATTACTAAACCTATGAGATGATGGTGGTGTAGAGCAGTAGCCCTGATTACTAAACCTATGAGATGATGATGGTGTAGAGCAGTAGTCCTGATTACTAAACCTATGAGATGATGATGGTGGTGTAGAGCAGGAGTCCTGATTACTAAACTTATGAGATGATGATGATGATGATGTAGAGCAGGAGTCTCCAACATGTGGCTCGCTGGCAGATTTTGGTCCGGTTCACATCTGCTTGCGGCCCACACAAACCTATGTTTAACTCAATCGTTCATGAATGATTGTGGACTGCTAAGCTTTGCTGGGCGGCAATGGACCGCAATGCTAGCCCTTGGACACAGATAGGTTGCCTACCTTTCCTATGGAAAAAGTATCTCTTTGTAACAAGTTTCTACACAGGTCAAGCGATGTAGGATCTGACTCGGTGCTGTTTCTGTTTCAGTTGGAATCTCACTATGACACAGACTGTCCGAAGGCTCCGATTGCCTGTACCTTCAGCACTTTTGGATGTCGAGAGATGGTAGGTCACTGAGTTTGAGTCAACCTCAACACTTTGAGTCATTTACCACCTATGTTCTGTGACTACTTTGCCTTGTCTAAAACAAACCCCATAACCGAGATACCCAAGATCCACTTCTCGTGGCCTCTGGCAGGACTAGGTAGAGTTTCCACATCTACTCCCATCCAGCCGATACTTTCAGGTCTAACAAAAGAGGGTTTTTAAACCGGACAAGGCTTCCACTTCCAACCTTGGTTCAACACAGTGGCTTTTTTTTAAAGTCTTTATGTGCTATTTCAGATGCAGCGTAATGACCTGGCGCAGCACATGCAGGAGTTCACTCAGATGCACATGCGCTGCATGGCTGAGTACCTGCACAGGCACAGCCTTACGGGCTACACCCAGCCACCTTCTTCTGAGGACCGAGGGGCTGCCGCCGCAGAGCTGGGGGCACACCCCGGAGCTAGCAGCAGTGGCGCCCCCTGCCAGTGCTGCGGGGAACTGCAGACCATGCGGGAGACCACCCAGCAGCTGGAGGGCCGTCTCGTGCGGCAGGACCACCAGCTCCGTGAGCTGAGCATTCAGGTGGAACAGATAACAAATTCATTCTCTCATTTGTGACGTTGAATTCACTTGTTTGAATGAAAAACGTCTCCAACTAAACAACCATTTTGTTTTCTATTATCATTATCCCCCCCCAGGCGGGGCTGGTGGCGGAGCTCCGTCGTAAGGTCACCTCGCTGGAGGAGAACCTGAAGGAGCTGGAGGCCAAGCAGTGCCAGGGCGTGTACGTGTGGCCCTTGGAGGGCTTCTCGGGCTACCTACGTACCCAGGCTGCAGGACAGCCTGTTGTGGTGCACAGCCCTGGCTTCTACACGGGCCGGCCGGGCTACAAGCTGTGTCTGCGCCTCCACCTCCAAACGCCCTCGGCACAGCGCTGCTCCAACTACATCTCACTGTTCGTTCACACCATGCAGGGGGAATTTGATGGGCAGCTGTCGTGGCCCTTCCAAGGCACCATCCGGCTGGCCGTGCTGGACCAGGGGCCTGAGGGCCAGCACCATGTGGAGGTGATGGAGACCAAGCCCGACCTGCAGGCCTTCCAGAGGCCCACCATCCAGAGGAACCCCAAGGGCTTTGGCTATGTCACCTTTCTGCACTTGATGGAGCTACAGCAGCGGGGGTTTGTGCACGACGACACGCTGCTGGTGCGCTGCGAGGTGACGCCGCGCTTCGACACCGCCCTAAGGCGCGAGGGGGCGGCCATGCAGCCCAGAGGGCCCGAGGCCTCGCTGTGAGGACACTTTTAACGTTCCAAGTGACGAGGTCAAACGCCACCAACGTTATCAGTACAAAGTATCAGTTTGCCATTTTCCTGAGTTGTTGTATCACACAGGATCATTGCATTGGGTTCAGTCATGACCAACATCATGGGAAAGTGTACGGCTCAGTTGTGGGTTTTATCTCCAACTCCAAAAGGCTTTTCTTTGCTGTAGCTGTTGAGTGATGGACTGGATGTTGGTGGCGATGAACAACAAGGTTTCCTGCAACAAGTTGAGAGCTTGGGGCTGTATGGGTTTTATCTGCATTTTTGTCAAGATTGAGTTATTGACATTAGCCTTATTCTGTTCAATGTTCTCTACCTATATATTCCTCTAAATACCCCAATTCATGTTAAGTTCAAAAGAATACAAGATTTAAAAAAAAAATAGCTGACACCGTTCAAATCAATGAGGGTTCAGAACTTTAAAGCCGATCTCACAATCATCTATTTGCAGACAGAACGTTCAAAGTCCCAAGCTCTGTGTTCCATCACTGATCCAGCAATGTGTCGCAGGCTACTGTACTGCTCAAAATAGATAGGATTTCAAAATGTCTTATGGTGCCTACATTAGGTTGTAATAAACATGACTTTGGTTTCAGTGCATCGTTCTTTGTGACAGATTTGTAGTGGAGACCGACAAAGTCTTGTTAATTATCATAACAGGCTATTACAGTTTATGATATTTATGTCAAGCACAAAGTCATGTTTATGACAACGTTATGATGGCATTAAAGAAGCCAATTAAATAAGATGTTACTAGAAGTGTATTTCTGTTGGCGATTAGGAAGGGGACAGAGATACTCAATCAAATGAATCCCTTTTAGCGCTTTCTACAAAGCACAGTGAGGGCTGGGGCAGGACCATCTGTAGGCAGGAGATGACCAGACGCAGAACTACCTATCAACTTATTGTACATCCTGGATGAAGAGAGTGAGGATCACTGGCATTTCCCTGGTCTTCTGGTTGGAGGATCATACAGGGAAGATGGGGCAACGGTCCTAACCTGGTCTTCTGATTGGAGGATCATACAGGGAAGATGGGGTAACGGTACTAACCTGGTCTTCTGGTTGGAGGATTATACAGGGAAGATGGGGCAACGGTCCTAACCTGGTCTTCTGGTTGGAGGATCATACAGGGAAGATGGGGCAACGGTCCTAACCTGGTCTTCTGGTTGGAGGATCATACAGGGAAGATGGGGCAACGGTCCTAACCTGGTCTTCTGGTTGGAGGATCATACAGGGAAGATGGGGCAACGGTCCTAACCTGGTCTTCTGGTTGGAGGATCATACAGGGAAGATGGGGCAACGGTCCTAACCTGGTCTTCTGGTTGGAGAATCATACAGGGAAGATGGGGCAACTTCCTAACCTGGTCTTCTGGTTGGAGGATCATACAGGGAAGATGGGGCAACTTCCTAACCTGGTCTTCTGGTTGGAGGATCATACAGGGAAGATGGGGCAACGTCCTAACCTGGTCTTCTGGTTGGAGGATCATACAGGGAAGATGGGGCAATGTCCTAACCTGGTCTTCTGGTTGGAGGATCATACAGGGAAGATGGGGCAACGGTCCTAACCTGGTCTTCTGGTTGGAGGATCATACAGGGAAGATGGGGCAACGTCCTAACCTGGTCTTCTGGTTGGAGGATCATACAGGGAAGATGGGGCAACGGTCCTAACCTGGTCTTCTGGTTGGAGGATCATACAGGGAAGATGGGGCAACGTCCTAACCTGGTCTTCTGGTTGGAGGATCATACAGGGAAGATGGGGCAATGTCCTAACCTGGTCTTCTGGTTGGAGGATCATACAGGGAAGATGGGGCAACGGTCCTAACCTGGTCTTCTGGTTGGAGGATCATACAGGGAAGATGGGGCAACGGTCCTAACCTGGTCTTCTGGTTGGAGGATCATACAGGGAAGATGGGGCAACGGTCCTAACCTGGTCTTCTGGTTGGAGGATCATACAGGGAAGATGGGACAATGTCCTAACCTGGTCTTCTGGTTGGAGGATCATACAGGGAAGATGGGGCAACGGTCCTAACCTGGTCTTCTAGTTGGAGGATCAATGGGGGAAGATGGGGCAACGGTCCTAACCTGGTCTTCTGGTTGGAGGATCATACGGGGAAGATGGGGCAACGTCCTAACCTGGTCTTCTGATTGGAGGATCATACAGGGAAGATGGGGCAACGGTCCTAACCTGGTCTTCTGATTGGAGGATCATACAGGGAAGATGGGGCAACGTCCTAACCTGGTCTTCTGGTTGGAGGATCATACAGGGAAGATGGGGCAACGTCCTAACCTGGTCTTAAAACATGCCACATCTTCCCTGGTCTTCTGGTTGGAGGATCATACAGGGAAGATGGGGCAACGTCCTAACCTGGTCTTAAAACATGCCACATCTTCCCTGGTCTTCTGGTTGGAGGATCATACAGGGAAGATGGGGCAACAGTCCTAACCTGGTCTTAAAACATGCCACATCTTCCCAGACAAAAGAGCTGTGCATTAAGACGTCTTCTGGAGAAGAGATTTCCTGAACAATGGCTGTGCGTTAGGACATACAATAAGCAGTGACATATGAATGAGTTGGTATACACAGTGGTGTAAAGTACTTAAGTACTACGTGTGTTTTTCTTTTGGTGTTATCTGTACTTTCCTATTTATATTTTTGACAACTTTTACTCCACTACATTTCTAAAGAAAATAATGTACATTTTACTCCATACATTTTCCCTGACACCCAAATGTACTCGTTACATTTGGAAATGCTCAGGCAGGACAGCAATATGGGCTAATCATGCATCTATCATTTTGTTTTTAACATTTTATTTTAACAGGGAAGAAATTGAGACCAAGGTTTCTTTTCCATATGTGCCCTGTATAATACAATATAAATATACACAACATATTACAATACAAAATAGTCATGTTAAGCACTATTAAAACATCACAAATCATTCAGAGAAAGTTACATTCCTCCACAAGTATGTCTCCAATCAATACATTAAATTGCCTCAAACAGCACCAGAACATCAAAATGTAATGTATTTATATTTTTTGGGTCAATGTGGTGCATTTAAGCTAAAACCAGATTTACCTAGCTCGGTGGAGACCCTAGGAACATCGAGTTAACGGGTTAGGCATCTCGGGTGTCTATACTTCAGAAGAAAAGTTCGATAAGACGGAAGTTTATGAAGCAGGGCCTTGTAAACAAAAAGGGAGTAATGTAGAGACCTATGGGTCTTTAGCGAAGTCCAGCCAACCTTTTGATACAGGATGCAGTGTTGTGATGAGTATCAAATCTGTCGCCCGTAACAACGAAGGCCAACGTGGCAGATGGAATCCATAGCTTTAAGACTAGTAGCATCTGCATTTGGATAAATAATCACCATAATGGAGAACAGATGTAAAGGTTGACTGAATAATCTGCTTCCTACTGCTGAGAGAAGGGCTCGGTCATTCTGTAGAAAAAAAGACCGCTTTAAGTCTTAGCTTCTTAACCAGCTCATCTATGTTTATTTTAAACGTCAAATCCATATCAATCCAAATGCCTTATTATTTATATGCTGGAACACGTTCGATTGGAGAACCATCTAATGAGAGAACATGGAGTTCATCTGAAACGTTCTTACGAGAGTTTAAAAACATGTATTTAGTTTTGTCCATATTAGGCACAAGTTTTAAATCGGCAAGGGATTCCTACATAGCTATAAAATCGGACTCGTTTTGACACAGCCAGATCAATAGGGGCAGCAGGTAGCCGCGTTGGACTAGTAACTGGAAGGTTTCTAGATCGAATCCCTGAGCTGACTGTTGTTCTGCCCTAGAAACGGGCAGTTAACCCACTGTTCCTAGGCCGTCATTGATAATAAATGTTCTCTCTGTGTCTGTCTGTTTTATTTTGTGGCCTTACATCACATCAATGGATGTTGACCGTACCGCATCATACAGTCGCTACAGTTGGATGAGGCTATGGAGCCATGGAGACATCCTCACTCACCAGAATGGATAACTTACTCTCATACGTTAAGTCCCACTGGACTTTTGATTGTTTCTTGTGGAATAAGTTGAATATATTTGTGTGGACATGTATGCCTTACTGTGTTGTGTTGCTTTGCCACATGTTGCAGTATGACATTAGTGCTTTGTTGCAAACAGGATGCATGTTTTGGAATATTTTTATATTCTGTACAGGCTTCCTTCTTTTCACTCTGTCATTTAGGTTAGTATTGTGGAGTATCTACAATGTTGTTGATCCATCCTCAGTGTTCTCCTATCACAGCCATTAAACTCTGTAACTGTTTTAAAGTCACCATTGGCCTCATGGTGAAATCCCTGAGTGGTTTCCTTCCTCTGCAGCAGCTGAGTTAGGAACGACGCATGTATCTTGTATGTAATCCCACTGACATTATTGTGTGTCGGCCAGTGACAAAAAAAATCTAAGTTGAATCCATTTTAAATTCCGTCTGTAACACAACAACATGTGGAAAAAGTCACGGGGTGTGAATACTTTCTGGAGGTCCTGTATGTTGTCCTGCTTGAAGTATGTTAGGCTGTAGCAGGATCTATGGGTGCCTTTCTCTGAGAGGGAATGAATGTCCGACATCTATGTCCAATGTCCAACAACATGGACACTTGCGTGATGAATGGTTGTCTCTACCTTCTTGCCCTTTGTGTTGTTGTCTGTGCGCAATAATGTTTGTATCATGTTTTATGCTGCTACCATGTTGTGCTGCTACCATGTTGTCAGTTTGTGTTGCTACCATGCTGTGTTGTCATATTGTGTTGCTGCCGTGCTGTTGTTGTCTTAGGTCTCTCTTTATGTAGTGTTGTCTGTCTTGTCATGATGTTTGTTTTGTCCGATATTTCATATTTTTAATCACAGCCCCCGTCCCCACAGGAGGCCTTTTGGTTGGCCGTCATTGTAAATAACAATTTGTTCTTAACTGACTTGCCTAGTTAAATAAATAAATCTAGCAAATGAGATTCGTACTGAGTTTCAATGCACTAACCAAATAAAAGTGTTATTTGTCTCATGCTTTGTAAACAACAGATGTAGACTAAGAGTGAAATTCTTCCGGACTGGTCATTTACCAACACCGCAGAGTTAAAGATAAAGGATTAAATAGAAATAGCAACATGAGGAATAAATACACAGTGAATAACAATAATAAGAAAACAATAACATGGCTGTATACAGGAAGTAGAAACTAACATGGCTATATACAGGAAGTAGAAACTAACATGGCTATATACAGGAAGTAGAAAATAACATGGCTATATACAGGAAGTAGAAAATAACATGGCTCTATACAGGAAGTAGAAACTAACATGGCTAAATACAGGAAGTAGAAACTAACATGGCTATATACAGGAAGTAGAAACTAACATGGCTCTATACAGGAAGTAGAAACTAACATGGCTATATACAGGAAGTAGAAACTAACATGGCTGTATACAGGAAGTAGAAACTAACATGGCTATATACAGGGAGTAGAAACTAACATGGCTATGGCTCTATACAGGAAGTAGAAACTAACATGGCTCTATACAGGAAGTAGAAACTAACATGGCTATATACAGGAAGTAGAAACTAACATGGCTATATACAGGAAGTAGAAACTAACATGGCTATATACAGGAAGTAGAAACTAACATGGCTGTATACAGGAAGTAGAAACTAACATGGCTATATACAGGGAGTAGAAACTAACATGGCTATATACAGGAAGTAGAAACTAACATGGCTCTATACAGGAAGTAGAAACTAAAATGGCTCTATACAGGGAGTAGAAACTAACATGGCTCTATACAGGGAGTAGAAACTAACATGGCTATATACAGGGAGTAGAAACTAACATGGCTATATACAGGGAGTAGAAACTAACATGGCTATATACAGGAAGTAGAAACTAACCTTACATTTACATTTAAGTCATTTGGCAGACGCTCTTATCCAGAGCGACTTACACATGGCTATATACAGGAAGTAGAAACTAACATGGCTCTATACAGGAAGTAGAAACTAACATGGCTCTATACAGGGAGTAGAAACTAACATGGCTATATACAGGGAGTAGAAACTAACATGGCTCTATACAGGAAGTAGAAACTAACATGGCTATATACAGGGAGTAGAAACTAACATGGCTCTATACAGGGAGTAGAAACTAACATGGCTATATACAGGAAGTAGAAACTAACATGGCTATATACAGGGAGTAGAAACTAACATGGCTATATACAGGGAGTAGAAACTAACATGGCTGTATACAAGGGTAGAAACTAACATGGCTATATACAGGAAGTAGAAACTAACATGGCTCTATACAGGAAGTAGAAACTAACATGGCTATATACAGGGAGTAGAAACTAACATGGCTATATACAGGAAGTAGAAACTAACATGGCTATATACAGGGAGTAGAAACTAACATGGCTCTATACAAGGGTAGAAACTAACATGGCTCTATACAGGAAGTAGAAACTAACATGGCTATATACAGGAAGTAGAAACTAACATGGCTATATACAGGAAGTAAAAACGAACATGGCTATATACGGTTGCCAGGTGCACAGTGTTTCCTCCGACACATTGGTGCGGCTGGCTTCCGGGTTGGATGGCGCTGTGTTAAGAAGCAGTGCGGCTTGGTTGAGTTGTGTATCGGAGGACCCATGACTTACAACCTTCGTCTCTCCCGAGCCGTACGGGAGTTGTTATTGATGAGACAAGATAATAGCTACTAACAATTGGATACCAATAAATTGGGGAGAAAAAGGGTTTAAAAAAAATGTAAACGTTAAAAAAAGAACAATTAGTGGGGAAAAATATATGGTTTTTCTAGAGAAGAAAAAAGCATCCGTTCCTTTGTCTCCTTCAAATAAGTGGTTGCAAAGGGTCTTAACAATAAATCCAAATCAAATTGTATTTGTCACTTGTAAATTATTATTGGTACTGAGATATTTGTTAATGTATTTGGTGGTGGCACTCTTGAGTAAAAACATGGGTACATCACAAATCACAGTCAGACACATTTAGATCAAGGCTCTTCATTTTAATAAGGCACTTGGGATTCCGATTCAGTCATGTCTCAACTAGAAAACTAAAAACATTTAGAAAATTAGTGGTTCGATTTCCAGGCTGGGATTCACATTCCAAAAACACTACTTTTGATGTGGATGTTATTGGTCGATGTAAGGAAACCTCTTGTTGGCTCCGTATCCTGAGGGACCTAGTTTAGCCTCTCTCCTCTCTGGCTCGACCTCCTTGTCTGACACATTCTGAGGGGGATCTCTGGAAGCGCCGGCCTTCACAGCTGTGACACCAGGAGCCTTGACAGCTATAAGAAAGATTGACAATTAGACTATGCTGCTTTAAACAGACAGTTCCTCTCTGTACAACCCACCCAGAACACACACCCACTTTGTCAACAATGCTTCATACCTGCAAATCACTTATAACCACTAGGTTAACAACAGCAACAAATCACAAGTTCACACCTTCTATACTATGAATTGACTTTATCACCAGTCCTTGGGGGGAGATGAACTATATTCTGGTAATCCGAACAATGGAACATATGCGGTGGTACTTAATGAATATGATGTCAGTTTGGTTGTCATCTGAGACATTCTCATCAATGATAAGCTGACAAACTCTACAGTGGAAAGTCTACACATCAGAGTTATCGGATACACATGGAATGGTTGTTCAATATAAATGTTTGAATATGAAATTATTTATGATGAGAGGAAATGTGATTTTAGCTTCTAAAATGTGAGATTTGGATTTTCATAAGATAGGGCTGCTCAATCAGTGGCCCTCCCCTGTGAAGGGACAAGGGCTATAAAACTTTTCAAACACACCCTCCTCTCCCTTCCTATATAAGCTCTTGACAACATAACTTCCTGTTCCAATGAGGTAGGATGACGATCCTATGTTAGAATTGTTCAGATAAAACTACAGAACGAAGCCAACATCAGCCTGAGCTTTGGTTGAGAATGGTATGAACTTTGAACTCTTATTCACGACAGAAGTGATACCTCCTCGCCATTGAGTTAGCGACCGCAGCTGCCACCACAGGTTAGGAAGGAACGGACAGAGTATCCCATCTACCACACAACAACGTTACTACAACTTATCCAAGTGACCACCAGAGACATTCTTCAAAGGACAGAGGACTCGGTTTGGCAACAAGGTCTTCCATCTACCACCAACCTACTGAAGCGCAGCTCAGAGTAAATATTTATTGCATTTTCCTTTTCCAAATGGGCGGTAATTTAGAATGCATAAGATACTGTATTTACGATAGCACAGCTTCGCCTTTGTTCCTGTCTTCCCGCTCTTTCACTCAACCCAGCCCCTTTTCCTATGTGTAACAAGCTGTCATATCTGTTCCGCCCGCTAGGGACGTTTTCCTTTATGACGTAAAGAATTATCCAGGTATAATTCATTCTTTGTATATGTAGTTATGTGTGATTGGTTAGGTATTTAGTAAATAAGTATTTAAACCCAATTTTGTATTGCTGATTCAAATTGTTAGCCAGGGTTCTTGCAGATAACCAAGAATTTATAACTTTCAGATTATGAGACTGAAGTAAGATGACGATTGATATTGACTGCTATTGATGAAAAATATTACTAGATCTTTAAGAGTTTATTCGGAAGATAACAGCTCTATAAATATTATTTTGTGGAGCCTGACTCTCTAGTTAATTACATTTACATGATTAGCTCAATCAGGTGATATTAATTATGGATAAATTATTTTATAGAATAGCATGTTTTAGCAATTAATCCGGCATAGCCAAAGACACGACACTAGCATCATCAATAGCATCATCAACAGCATCATCAATAGCATCATCACTATCATGATCATAATCGCGAGTATCATCCCTAGTATTCTCACTAGCATCATCACTAGCATCATCACTAGTATCATCACTAGCATCCTCACTATCATTATCACTAGCATCATCACTAGCATCATCACTACTATCATCACTACTATCATCATAATCATCGTCACTAGAATCATCAGTAGTATAGTCATCACTAGTATCCTCACTAGCATTATCATTATCATCATCACTAGTATCATCATGATTATCATTAGCATCATCACTAGTATCATCATGATCATCATCACAAGCATCATCACTAGTATCAGCACTAGCATCATCATGATCATCATTAGCATCATCACTCACATGGAACTCTGGGGGCCTCTCTCTCACACTTGAGTGTACTCTGGGAAAAGCACTCAGCGATCCAGGACAGCACCTCCCCACAGTACTTCACCTGGGGGTGGGACAGACAGAGGCAAACCTTTTACACACCTTAATACACACACATGTACCATCACTAGTGTTGTCCGGCCGAATTTCCACTTTTGGGACTACTCTATTGGTTCCGTTATGCCAGGCATAATAAATCAATGTCTCTCTGTTTTTGTACCTGAGCTTCCATGGATGACATTCGCTTCTCTTGCTCCTTGAATCCTCCAACAATCTTCAATAAGCTCTGAACCCTTTTGTCACAAAGAAAAACATTTGAAAAACACATTGAATATAAAATACCAAATTGAAGGAGACAGACTGTGACTTAAAGGTAGTTCATAAGAATTACAAATATACAGCACACACAACGTGGTGGAAATGGATCAATACCATTTACAAAACAAAACATTGTCAAATAGTTACTTGGAAGAGGTGCTCTTCAGTCTCTCCTCACTGCTCTCCAGATGCTGCCGTTCCAGTTTGGCCAGATAGTTCTCCTTCTGTACTGTCTCCCAGGTCATCAACCTCTGGTCCAGACCTGCAGGCAGCTCCCTCTCTGAACACACAACACCAACACCACTCTGTAAGCATTTGTATACCAACACCACTCTGTAAGTATCTATGTACTAGCACCAACACCACTCTGTTAGTATCTATGTACTAGCACCAACACCACTCTGTAAGTATCTATGTACTAGCACCAACACCACTCTGTAAGCATTTATATACTAGCACCAACACCACTCTGTTAGTATCTATATACTAGCACCAACACCACTCTGTTAGTATCTATGTACTAGCACCAACACCACTCTGTTAGTATCTATGTACTAGCACCAACACCACTCTGTAAGTATCTATGTACTAGCACCAACACCACTCTGTAAGTATCTATATACCAACACCACTCTGTAAGTATCTATGTACTAGCACCAACACCACTCTGTTAGTATCTATATACTAGCACCGACACCACTTTGTTAGTATCTATATACTAGCACCAACACCACTCTGTTAGTATCTATGTACTAGCACCAACACCACTCTGTAAGTATCTATGTACTAGCACCAACACCACTCTGTAAGCATTTATATACTATCATCAATACCACTCTGTAAGTATCTATATACCAACACCACTCTGTTAGTATCTATGTACTAGCACCAACACCACTCTGTTAGTATCTATGTACTAGCACCAACACCACTCTGTTAGTATCTATGTACTAGCACCAACACCACTCTGTAAGTATCTATATACCAACACCACTCTGTAAGTATCTATGTACTAGCACCAACACCACTCTGTTAGTATCTATATACTATCACCAACACCACTCTGTTAGTATCTATGTACTAGCACCAACACAACTCTGTTAGTATCTATGTACTAGCACCAACACCACTCTGTTAGTATCTATGTACTAGCACCAACACCACTCTGTTAGTATCTATGTACTAGCACCAACACCACTCTGTAAGTATCTATGTACTAGCACCAACACCACTCTGTTAGTATCTATGTACTAGCACCAACACCACTCTGTTAGTATCTATGTACTAGCACCAACACCACTCTGTTAGTATCTATGTACTAGCACCAACACCACTCTGTTAGTATCTATATACTAGCACCAACACCACTTTGTTAGTATCTATGTACTAGCACCAACACCACTCTGTAAGTATCTATGTACTAGCACCAACACCACTCTGTAAGCATTTATATACTATCATCAATACCACTCTGTAAGTATCTATATACCAACACCACTCTGTTAGTATCTATGTACTAGCACCAACACCACTCTGTTAGTATCTATGTACTAGCACCAACACCACTCTGTTAGTATCTATGTACTAGCACCAACACCACTCTGTAAGTATCTATATACCAACACCACTCTGTAAGTATCTATGTACTAGCACCAACACCACTCTGTTAGTATCTATATACTATCACCAACACCACTCTGTTAGTATCTATGTACTAGCACCAACACAACTCTGTTAGTATCTATGTACTAGCACCAACACCACTCTGTTAGTATCTATGTACTAGCACCAACACCACTCTGTTAGTATCTATGTACTAGCACCAACACCACTCTGTTAGTATCTATGTACTAGCACCAACACCACTCTGTAAGTATCTATGTACTAGCACCAACACCACTCTGTTAGTATCTATGTACTAGCACCAACACCACTCTGTTAGTATCTATGTACTAGCACCAACACCACTCTGTTAGTATCTATGTACTAGCACCAACACCACTCTGTTAGTATCTATATACTAGCACCAACACCACTTTGTTAGTATCTATGTACTAGCACCTACACCACTCTGTAAGTATCTATGTACTAGCACCAACACCACTCTGTAAGCATTTATATACTATCATCAATACCACTCTGTAAGTATCTATATACCAACACCACTCTGTTAGTATCTATGTACTAGCACCAACACCACTCTGTTAGTATCTATGTACTAGCACCAACACCACTCTGTTAGTATCTATGTACTAGCACCAACACCACTCTGTAAGTATCTATATACCAACACCACTCTGTAAGTATCTATGTACTAGCACCAACACCACTCTGTTAGTATCTATATACTATCACCAACACCACTCTGTTAGTATCTATGTACTAGCACCAACACCACTCTGTTAGTATCTATGTACTAGCACCAACACCACTCTGTTAGTATCTATGTACTAGCACCAACACCACTCTGTAAGTATCTATGTACTAGCACCAACACCACTCTGTTAGTATCTATGTACTAGCACCAACACCACTCTGTTAGTATCTATATACTATCACCAACACCACTCTGTTAGTATCTATGTACTAGCACCAACACCACTCTGTTAGTATCTATGTACTAGCACCAACACCACTCTGTTAGTATCTATGTACTAGCACCAACACCACTCTGTAAGTATCTATGTACTAGCACCAACACCACTCTGTTAGTATCTATGTACTAGCACCAACACCACTCTGTTAGTATCTATGTACTAGCACCAACACCACTCTGTTAGTATCTATGTACTAGCACCAACACCACTCTGTTAGTATCTATGTACTATCACCAACATCACAGTGTAAGGACCTATACTGTCCGTGTGTGTTATGTTTCATATTAAACTGAATTGCGTTGTGTATGTTCACACTACGATGTGCAGTAGGGCTGCTGCAACCGACAACGTATACAAACACATGTACTGTGTATGAATGCGTATGTGTAGTTATGTACCTACATAACTATACATGTCCGTATGTATGCAATGTAAAATACGTATGTTTCTGGTCTTACCTAGTTGCTCCAGTTTGGGCTCAGGACTCTTGACCAGACTGAGGAGGAGCTGGGAACAGTGGCTGATGATGATGAAGGGCGGGGCCAAGGCGGGCCGGCTGTGGTACTCCACGATCAGGTTGTACCTCTGGAACTTCCAGAAGATGTCTGTGTTTCCCTGCACCACCTGGAATGTGTAGCTGTCGGCACGCAGGGGGAGGAAAGATCACAGCGAGAACACGCTGCGTGAGTGTTTGGAGAATTATGTTCTCCAGGTACAATTTAATTATATCACTCAGTCTGCAAACCATAATGTGTAAGATCCTGGTCGAATGAAACAGACGGAGCCCAGCTAAAATAGTCAAAAAGGTTTATTCACGGAACGTTCAGAAGTCAAGAATACAAAACAATTCATATTATACTGACTTCTCACGCCCACACATTCACACAACCATACACACACACACATGTCCTGCTCCGCACACACTGTCTGTCTCACTACCCAGCCGACAGAGATAGTGACCATGTCCTGCTACACACACTGTCTGTCTCACTACCCAGCCGACAGAGATAGTGACCATGTCCTGCTACACACACTGTCTGTCTCACTACCCAGCCGACAGAGATAGTGACCATGTCCTGCTACACTGTCTGTCTCACTACCCAGCCGACAGAGATAGTGACCATGTCCTGCTACACACACTGTCTGTCTCACTACCCAGCTGACAGAGATAGTGACCATGTCCTGCTACACACACTGTCTGTCTCACTACCCAGCCGACAGAGATAGTGACCATGTCCTGCTACACGCACTGTCTGTCTCACTACCCAGCCGACAGAAATAGTGACCATGTCCTGCTACACACACTGTCTGTCTCACTACCCAGCCGACAGAGATAGTGACCATGTCCTGCTACACACACTGTCTGTCTCACTACCCAGCTGACAGAGATAGTGACCATGTCCTGCTACACACACTGTCTGTCTCACTACCCAGCCGACAGAGATAGTGACCATGTCCTGCTACACGCACTGTCTGTCTCACTACCCAGCCGACAGAGATAGTGACCTTGTCCTGCTACACTGTCTGTCTCACTACCCAGCCGACAGAGATAGTGACCATGTCCTGCTACACACACTGTCTGTCTCACTACCCAGCCGACAGAGATAGTGACCATGTCCTGCTACACACACTGTCTGTCTCACTACCCAGCCGACAGAGATAGTGACCATGTCCTGCTACACACACTGTCTGTCTCACTACCCAGCCGACAGAGATAGTGACCATGTCCTGTTACACACACTGTCTGTCTCATTACCCAGCCGACAGAGATAGTGACCATGTCCTGCTACACACACTGTCTGTCTCACTACCCAGCCGACAGAGATAGTGACCATGTTCTGCTACACACACTGTCTGTCTCACTACCCAGCTGACAGAGATAGTGACCATGTCCTGCTACACACACTGTCTGTCTCACTACCCAGCCGACAGAGATAGTGACCATGTCCTGCTACACGCACTGTCTGTCTCACTACCCAGCCGACAGAAATAGTGACCATGTCCTGCTACACACACTGTCTGTCTCACTACCCAGCCGACAGAGATAGTGACCATGTCCTGCTACACACACTGTCTGTCTCACTACCCAGCCGACAGAGATAGTGACCATGTCCTGCTACACACACTGTCTGTCTCACTACCCAGCCGACAGAAATAGTGACCATGTCCTGCTACACACACTGTCTGTCTCACTACCCAGCCGACAGAAATAGTGACCATGTCCTGCTACACACACTGTCTGTCTCACTACCCAGCCGACAGAGATAGTGACCATGTCCTGCTACACACACTGTCTGTCTCACTACCCAGCCGACAGAGATAGTGACCATGTCCTGCTACACACACTGTCTGTCTCACTACCCAGCCGACAGAGATAGTGGCCATGTCCTGCTACACACACTGTCTGTCTCACTACCCAGCCGACAGAGATAGTGACCATGTCCTGCTACACACACTGTCTGTCTACTACCCAGCCGACAGAGATAGTGACCATGTCCTGCTACACACACTGTCTGTCTCACTACCCAGCCGACAGAGATAGTGACCATGTCCTGCTACACACACTGTCTGTCTCACTACCCAGCCGACAGAGATAGTGACCATGTCCTGTTACACGCACTGTCTGTCTCACTACCCAGCCGACAGAGATAGTGACCTTGTCCTTGAGATGTACTCCCCGTTCTCTCCCAAATCTCTAGTCAGGTCGGCACCAAGCTCAGACAGTCTGTGTTTGAAATACCATAAAGGCATATTGTTTTACCCTAATTCTGACTAGAACTACACATATATCGATTATGATTTCATACATTCTAATCAATTCCATACAATTATATGTTTCAGGGCGGAACATTCTTATCTTTCAATTAACAGACAATTCTCACCTATCAATGAGATACATGTGAGTAAGTATTGATCTTTTTTCTGTAGTAATCCAAAAGGTAGAGAGACATTTGAATTGTGTCTGTCTGTGAAATATACAACCATAATCATTATTATTATTAATACTAATCCTATCAGATGGTTGTGTGAGACAGTCACAGTTCAGGCCAGACTCTTCCTGTCAACCATTAAAAGCTCTGCATTGCTTGCTGTTTGAGGCTGGGTTTCTGTACAGCACTTTGAGATATCAGCTGATGTACGAAGGGCTATTTTTTTTTTTTTTTTTTACCTTTATTTAACCAGGCAAGTCAGTTAAAGAACAAATTCTTATTTTCAATGACGGCCTGGGAACAGTGGGTTAACTGCCTGTTCAGGGGCAGAATGACAGATTTTGTACCTTGTCAGCTCGGGGATTTGAACTTGCAACCTTTCGGTTACTAGTCCAATGCTGTAACCACTAGGCTACACTGCCGCCCTATATAAATACATTTGATTTGATTTGTTCTTGCAGCACATGATCATTGAATTCGACCCTGAATTGGGACATGTTTTTGGAGTCTCCCTCATCAGAGTAAACTATTCTTTCCTGGGCGATGACTGTGGGCTGAGTAACACGTGTGTGTTAAGTCTGACCTTGTACATATTTGCCATTTAGCAGATGTTTTCATTTTACATACGGGTGGTTTCCCGAGAATTTAACCCACTATCCTGTAGTCGTCAAGCCCCATGTTCTACCAACTGAGCTGCAGAGTAGCCTGTGTGTTGAGTCTGACCTGAACATGGCGATGAGGAGGTTGAGCAGCAGAACGTTGGTAACCAGTAAGAAGATGACCAGCAGTAGGATGACCAGCCAGTTGGCGTAGATGTTGGGACAAGGGGGCAGAGTTCCCATGATGATCTCCTCTATCACCGTGGTACAGTTGGTCTCGGGCATCCGTGCCACTGGGAAGATTACATTAGATAGTTCTTCACTATCGGTTGTTCACAGATATTTGCCTTTAAGAACAAGAAAATGCACTGCGTAACACAGACGCAGGTCGCCCGCTGAGGTCGCCCGCTGAGGTCGCCCGCTGAGGTCGCCCGCTGAGGTCGCCCGCAGAGGTCGCCCGCAGAGGTCGCCCGCAGGTCACCCGCTGAGGTCGCCCGCAGGTCACCCGCTGAGGTCGCCCGCAGGTCACCCGCTGAGGTCGCCCGCAGGTCGCCCGCAGGTCGCCCGCTGAGGTCGCCCGCAGGTCACCCACTGAGGTCGCCCGCAGGTCACCCGCTGAGGTCGCCCGCAGGTCGCCCGCAGGTCACCCACTGAGGTCGCCCGCAGGTCACCCGCTGAGGTCGCCCGCAGGTCGCCCGCAGGTCACCCACTGAGGTCGCCCGCAGGTCACCCGCTGAGGTCGCCCGCAGGTCACCCACTGAGGTTGCCCGCAGGTCACCCACTGAGGTCGCCCGCAGGTCGCCCGCTGAGGTCGCCCGCAGGTCACCCGCTGAGGTCGCCCGCTGAGCAGTGCCCCAGCAGTGTGGTCAAGCATGCTGAAATACTTTGTTTACACCAAGGCTCTTATATTCACTAACAATTCAAGATATACAGTGAATGACAACAAGATGTACCACTGAACGAAACTGAACTACATGTAAACTGACTACATGCAAACTGACTACATGTGAACTACATGTACACTGACTACATGTAAACGGAAGTACATGTAAACTACATGTAAACTAAATGTAAACGGAACCACATGTAAACTACATGTAAACGGAACCACATGTAAACTACGTGTAAACTACATGTAAACGGAACCACATGTAAACTACATGTAAACTACATGTAAACGGAACCACATGTAAACTACATGTAAACTACATGTAAACTACATGTGCACCAGTGGAGGCTGCTGAGGGGAGGATGCATCATGATAATGGCTGGAATGGAGAATATGGATCCATATAAACCATGTGTTTGATGGATTTGATACCATTCCACTTACTCCGTTCCAGACATGACCATGAGCTCGTCCTCCCTAATTAAGGTGCTACCAACCTCCTGTGATGTACATGTAAACTGAACAACATGTAAACTACATGTAAACTGACCTACATGTGAACTTCATGTACGTGTCTATAACAGAGCAGAGGCATTGCTAGAAAAACAGAAAACATTCTATCTCACCGTCAATCTCCTCCAACGGGATCTGGCCAAATATGTGCAGGTAGGGTCGATACAGGACCCTGCGAAACACCCAGTCTAGGCGCGGGTCGTTGGGGTGGAGAAGGGCCTGAGTCGCCACGCCGTACGCTATGAGCCACACACTCAGGAAGAACAGGAAGAAGAACACGTCCTTCATCTGTCACGAAGAACAGAGCACAAACAGGACCCATAATCCTCCTCTGACAGACACTACAAATGTACCAGGTTAGAAAGTACGCTTACAACCACCACTCCATTTATACACAACAGGGTTGGGGTCAATTACAGTCAATTCAGGAAGTACACTGGAATTACAAATACGATGACAAATAATAATAATAATCAATGACAAATGTTTGTTTAAAAAAACATTTTTTGGTTTACTTTCTGAATTGACTGGAATTGAAATGGAACTGACCTCAACCCTGATACACAAATACATAAAAGTTTTCAAAATGTGGTTTAGTGGGGCTACGTCATATTTATGGGTCATAAACCTGGTACATTTGTCATACATGTTTGTCTTTTGAACAGTTCTCTACGTTACCATCCTCTCCACAATGATGATCTTGGGCCCCAGCTGCTTGTGGATGGCGAAGATGTGGATGAGACGCAGTGTGAACACCATGAAGTCCAGCGCCAGAACCGTTCGCCCTGCCTCATACGTGTCTTTCATCATCCTGTCAGAATGACATCCTATATGAGACATATATTCAACTATGGCCCTCAAATTCAAATCTGGACCTCGAAGCCAATTCCACAGATTTGACATTGTTTAAAATTCTACTCCCCCTAACCAGGAACTGATTAAGACCTGGGACACCAGGTGGATACAATGAATTATCCGGTAGAAGACCAAAGCAGCAGTAGTCCCCGGACCTCGTGGGGTCAGATTTGAATAGCCCAGCTGTACAGAGCTAATGTCACTACCAATGTCACTTCACACAGAAAATTAACTGAAAATCAGCAGTTCTCCGTCTATCACTAGATATCACACCACAACTATAGCCTACTGTAGTCTATCATATAGCCTACCTACTGTCGCCTGTCAAAATGAATGTATTGTTAGAAATCATCACTTTTTAAAAATCAAATCCTCCTGCTGCAGGGTTATTTTACTCTTGCGACGAAACCGGTCAAATTAAGATCCTACACCTGTATATTTGTATTTTTTAAATGCATTTAACCAGGAAAACAGGAAAAGCCCATTGAGACTCAGAGAATCTTTCTCAAGGGAGACCTGGACAAAAAGGCAGCAACGATCAATACATTACATCATTTAAACATACAACAATACAACAACATGATCCAGCCTAAAAAAAGGCATTTACACTCCTCCGTAACAGAGTCTCCCATCAATATTTGTAATTCATTCAGGGTCATTAACATATCTAGATGAAGCAGGGATTGTAGATGATTCCATTCAGTGGCACTAACATATCTAGATGAAGCAGGGATTGTAGATGATTCCATGCAGTGGCACTAACATATCTAGATGAAGCAGGGATTGGAGATGATTCCATTCAGGGTCATTAACATATCTAGATGAAGCAGGGATTGTAGATGATTCCATTCAGTGGCACTAACATATCTAGATGAAGCAGGGATTGTAGATGATTCCATGCAGTGGCACTAACATATCTAGATGAAGCAGGGATTGGAGATGATTCCATTCAGGGTCATTAACATATCTAGATGAAGCAGGGATTGTAGATGATTCCATTCAGTGGCACTAACATATCTAGATGAAGCAGGGATTGGAGATGATTCCATTCAGTGGCACTAACATATCTAGATGATGCAGGGATTGTAGATGATTCCATGCAGTGGCACTAACATATCTAGATGAAGCAGGGATTGTAGATGATTCCATGCAGTGGCACTAACATATCTAGATGAAGCAGGGATTGTAGATGATTCCATTCAGTGGCACTAAAATATCTAGATGAAGCAGGGATTGTAGATGATTCCATGCAGTGGCACTAACATATCTAGATGAAGCAGGGATTGGAGATGATTCCATTCAGTGGCACAAACATATCTAGATGATGCAGGGATTGTAGATGATTCCATGCAGTGGCACTAACATATCTAGATGAAGCAGGGATTGGAGATGATTCCATTCAGTGGCACTAACATATCTAGATGAAGCAGGGATTGGAGATGATTCCATGCAGTGGCACTAACATATCTAGATGAAGCAGGGATTGGAGATGATTCCATTCAGTGGCACTAACATATCTAGATGAAGCAGGGATTGTAGATGATTCCATGCAGTGGCACTAACATATCTAGATGAAGCAGGGATTGGAGATGATTCCATTCAGTGGCACTAACATATCTAGATGAAGCAGGGATTGGAGATGATTCCATTCAGTGGCACTAACATATCTAGATGAAGCAGGGATTGGAGATGATTCCATTCAGTGGCACTAACATATCTAGATGAAGCAGGGATTGGAGATGATTCCATTCAGTGGCACTAACATATCTAGATGAAGCAGGGATTGGAGATGATTCCATTCAGTGGCACTAACATATCTAGATGAAGCAGGGATTGGAGATGATTCCATTCAGTGGTACTAACATATCTAGATGAAGCAGGGATTGGAGATGATTCCATTCAGTGGTACTAACATATCCAGATGAAGCAGGGATTGGAGATGATTTCATTCAGTGGTACTAACATATCTAGATGAAGCAGGGATTGGAGATGATTCCATTCAGTGGTACTAACATATCTAGATGAAGCAGGGATTGGAGATGATTCCATTCAGTGGCACTAACATATCCAGATGAAGCAGGGATTGGAGATGATTTCATTCAGTGGTACTAACATATCTAGATGAAGCAGGGATTGGAGATGATTCCATTCAGTGGTACTAACATATCTAGATGAAGCAGGGATTGGAGATGATTCCATTCAGTGGCACTAACATATCCAGATGAAGCAGGGATTGTAGATGATTCCATGCAGGGTCACTAACATATCCAGATGAAGCAGGGATTGTAGATGATTCCATGCAGGGTCACTAACATATCTAGATGAAGCAGGGATTGGAGATGATTTCATTCAGTGGCACTAACATATCTAGATGAAGCAGGGATTGGAGATGATTCCATTCAGTGGCACTAACATATCTAGATGAAGCATGGATTGTAGATGATTCCATGCAGGGTCACTAACATATCCAGATGAAGCAGGGATTGGAGATGATTTCATTCAGTGGCACTAACATATCTAGATGAAGCAGGGATTGGAGATGATTCCATTCAGTGGCACTAACATATCTAGATGAAGCAGGGATTGTAGATGATTCCATTCAGTGGTACTAACATATCTAGATGAAGCATGGATTGTAGATGATTCCATTCAGTGGCACTAACATATCCAGATGAAGCATGGATTGTAGATGATTCCATGCAGGGTCACTAACATATCCAGATGAAGCAGGGATTGGAGATGATTTCATTCAGTGGCACTAACATATCTAGATGAAGCAGGGATTGGAGATGATTCCATTCAGTGGCACTAACATATCTAGATGAAGCAGGGATTGGAGATGATTCCATTCAGTGGTACTAACATATCTAGATGAAGCAGGGATTGTAGAGGATTCCATTCAGTGGTACTAACATATCTAGATGAAGCATGGATTGTAGATGATTCCATTCAGTGGCACTAACATATCTAGATGATGCAGGGATTGGAGATGATTCCATTCAGTGGTACTAACATATCTAGATGAAGCAGGGATTGTAGATGATTCCATTCAGTGGCACTAACATATCCAGATGAAGCTGGGATTGTAGATGATTCCATTCAGTGGCACTAACATATCTAGATGAAGCAGGGATTGTAGATGATTCCATTCAGTGGCACTAACATATCTAGATGAAGCAGGGATTGTAGATGATTCCATTCAGTGGCACTAACATATCTAGATGAAGCAGGGATTGTAGATGATTCCATTCAGTGGCACTAACATATCTAGATGAAGCAGGGATTGTAGATGATTCCATTCAGTGGTACTAACATATCTAGATGAAGCATGGATTGGAGATGATTCCATGCAGTGGTACTAACATATCCAGATGAAGCAGGGATTGTAGATGATTCCATTCAGGGTCACTAACATATCTAGATGAAGCAGGGATTGTAGATGATTCCATTCAGGGTCACTAACATATCTAGATGAAGCAGGGATTGTAGATGATTCCATTCAGGGTCACTAACATATCTAGATGAAGCAGGGATTGTAGATGATTCCATTCAGGGTCACTAACATATCTAGATGAAGCAGGGATTGTAGATGATTCCATTCAGTGGCACTAACATATCTAGATGAAGCAGGGATTGGAGATGATTCCATTCAGGGTCACTAACATATCTAGATGAAGCAGGGATTGTAGATGATTCCATTCAGTGGTACTAACATATCTAGATGAAGCAGGGATTGTAGATGATTCCATTCAGTGGTACTAACATATCTAGATGAAGCAGGGATTGTAGATGATTCCATTCAGGGTCACTAACATATCTAGATGAAGCAGGGATTGTAGATGATTCCATTCAGGGTCACTAACATATCTAGATGAAGCAGGGATTGTAGATGATTCCATTCAGGGTCACTAACATATCTAGATGAAGCAGGGATTGGAGATGATTCCATTCAGGGTCACTAACATATCTAGATGAAGCAGGGATTGTAGATGATTCCATTCAGGGTCACTAACATATCTAGATGAAGCAGGGATTGTAGATGATTCCATTCAGTGGCACTAACATATCTAGATGAAGCAGGGATTGGAGATGATTCCATTCAGGGTCACTAACATATCTAGATGAAGCAGGGATTGTAGATGATTCCATTCAGTGGTACTAACATATCTAGATGAAGCAGGGATTGTAGATGATTCCATTCAGTGGTACTAACATATCTAGATGAAGCAGGGATTGTAGATGATTCCATTCAGTGGTACTAACATATCTAGATGAAGCAGGGATTGGAGATGATTCCATTCAGTGGCACTAACATATCTAGATGAAGCAGGGATTCTAGATGATTCCATTCAGTGGCACTAACATATCTAGATGAAGCAGGGATTGTAGATGATTCCATTCAGTGGTACTAACATATCTAGATGAAGCAGGGATTGTAGATGATTCCATTCAGTGGTACTAACATATCTAGATGAAGCAGGGATTGTAGATGATTCCATTCAGTGGTACTAACATATCTAGATGAAGCAGGGATTGTAGATGATTCCATTCAGTGGTACTAACATATCTAGATGAAGCAGGGATTGGAGATGATTCCATTCAGTGGCACTAACATATCTAGATGAAGCAGGGATTGGAGATGATTCCATTCAGTGGCACTAACATATCCAGATGAAGCAGGGATTGTAGATGATTCCATTCAGTGGTACTAACATATCTAGATGAAGCAGGGATTGTAGATGATTCCATTCAGTGGTACTAACATATCTAGATGAAGCAGGGATTGGAGATGATTCCATTCAGGGTCACTAACATATCTAGATGAAGCAGGGATTGTAGATGATTCCATTCAGTGGTACTAACATATCCAGATGAAGTAGGGATTGTAGATGATTCCATTCAGTGGTACTAACATATCCAGATGAAGCATGGATTGTAGATGATTCCATTCAGTGGTACTAACATATCTAGATGAAGCAGGGATTGTAGATGATTCCATTCAGTGGCACTAACATATCCAGATGAAGCAGGGATTGTAGATGATTCCATTCAGTGGTACTAACATATCTAGATGAAGCAGGGATTGGAGATGATTCCATTCAGTGGCACTAACATATCTAGATGAAGCAGGGATTGTAGATGATTCCATTCAGTGGTACTAACATATCTAGATGAAGCAGGGATTGGTCACTAACATATCTAGAGATGATTCCATTCAGGGTCACTAACATATCTAGATGAAGCAGGGATTGGAGATGATTCCATTCAGTAGCACTAACATATCTAGATGAAGCAGGGATTGTAGATGATTCCATTCAGTGGTACTAACATATCCAGATGAAGCAGGGATTGTAGATGATTCCATTCAGTGGTACTAACATATCTAGATGAAGCAGGGATTGGAGATGATTCCATTCAGTGGTATTAACATATCCAGATGAAGCAGGGATTGTAGATGATTCCATTCAGTGGTACTAACATATCTAGATGAAGCAGGGATTGTAGATGATTCCATTCAGGGTCATTAACATATCTAGATGAAGCAGGGATTGTAGATGATTCCATTCAGTGGTACTAACATATCTAGATGAAGCAGGGATTGTAGATGATTCCATTCAGTGGTACTAACATATCTAGATGAAGCATGGATTGTAGATGATTCCATTCAGTGGTACTAACATATCCAGATGAAGCAGGGATTGTAGATGATTCCATTCAGGGTCATTAACATATCCAGATGAAGCAGGGATGATGATTCCATTCAGTGGTACTAACATATCCAGATGAAGCAGGGATTGTAGATGATTCCATTCAGTGGTCACTAACATATCTAGATGAAGCAGGGATTGTAGATGATTCCATTCAGGGTCACTAACATATCTAGATGAAGCAGGGATTGTAGATGATTCCATTCAGTGGTCATTAACATATCTAATGAAGCAGGGATTGGATATCTAGATGAAGCAGGGATTGTAGATGATTCCATTCAGCGTCACTAACATATCCAGATGAAGCAGGGATTGTAGATGATTCCATTCAGGGTCATTAACATATCCAGATGAAGCAGGGATTGTAGATGATTCCATTCAGTGTCACTAACATATCTAGATGAAGCAGGGATTGTAGATGATTCCATTCAGGGTCATTAACATATCCAGATGAAGCAGGGATTGTAGATGATTCAATTCAGTGGTACTAACATATCTAGATGAAGCAGGGATTGTAGATGATTCCATTCAGTGGCACTAACATATCTAGATGAAGCAGGGATTGGAGATGATTCCATTCAGTGGTACTAACATATCTAGATGAAGCAGGGATTGTAGATGATTCCATTCAGGGTCACTAACATATCTAGATGAAGCAGGGATTGTAGATGATTCCATTCAGTGGTACTAACATATCCAGATGAAGCATGGATTGTAGATGATTCCATTCAGTGGTACTAACATATCTAGATGAAGCAGGGATTGTAGATGATTCCATTCAGTGGCACTAACATATCTAGATGAAGCAGGGATTGTAGATGATTCCATTCAGTGGTACTAACATATCCAGATGAAGCAGGGATTGTAGATGATTCCATTCAGGGTCACTAACATATCTAGATGAAGCAGGGATTGTAGATGATTCCATTCAGTGGCACTAACATATCTAGATGAAGCAGGGATTGTAGATGATTCCATTCAGTGGCACTAACATATCTAGATGATGCAGGGATTGGAGATGATTCCATTCAGTGGTACTAACATATCTAGATGAAGCAGGGATTGTAGATGATTCCATTCAGTGGCACTAACATATCCAGATGAAGCAGGGATTGTAGATGATTCCATTCAGTGGCACTAACATATCTAGATGAAGCAGGGATTGTAGATGATTCCATTCAGTGGCACTAACATATCTAGATGAAGCAGGGATTGTAGATGATTCCATTCAGTGGCACTAACATATCTAGATGAAGCAGGGATTGTAGATGATTCCATTCAGTGGCACTAACATATCTAGATGAAGCAGGGATTGTAGATGATTCCATTCAGTGGTACTAACATATCTAGATGAAGCATGGATTGGAGATGATTCCATGCAGTGGTACTAACATATCCAGATGAAGCAGGGATTGTAGATGATTCCATTCAGGGTCACTAACATATCTAGATGAAGCAGGGATTGTAGATGATTCCATTCAGGGTCACTAACATATCTAGATGAAGCAGGGATTGTAGATGATTCCATTCAGGGTCACTAACATATCTAGATGAAGCAGGGATTGTAGATGATTCCATTCAGGGTCACTAACATATCTAGATGAAGCAGGGATTGTAGATGATTCCATTCAGGGTCACTAACATATCTAGATGAAGCAGGGATTGTAGATGATTCCATTCAGGGTCACTAACATATCTAGATGAAGCAGGGATTGTAGATGATTCCATTCAGTGGTACTTGTAGATGATTCCATTCAACATATCTAGATGAAGCAGGGATTGTAGATGATTCCATTCAGTGGTACTAACATATCTAGATGAAGCAGGGATTGTAGATGATTCCATTCAGGGTCACTAACATATCTAGATGAAGCAGGGATTGTAGATGATTCCATTCAGTGGCACTAACATATCTAGATGAAGCAGGGATTGGAGATGATTCCATTCAGGGTCACTAACATATCTAGATGAAGCAGGGATTGTAGATGATTCCATTCAGTGGTACTAACATATCTAGATGAAGCAGGGATTGTAGATGATTCCATTCAGTGGTACTAACATATCTAGATGAAGCAGGGATTGTAGATGATTCCATTCAGTGGTACTAACATATCTAGATGAAGCAGGGATTGGAGATGATTCCATTCAGTGGCACTAACATATCTAGATGAAGCAGGGATTCTAGATGATTCCATTCAGTGGCACTAACATATCTAGATGAAGCAGGGATTGTAGATGATTCCATTCAGTGGTACTAACATATCTAGATGAAGCAGGGATTGTAGATGATTCCATTCAGTGGTACTAACATATCTAGATGAAGCAGGGATTGTAGATGATTCCATTCAGTGGTACTAACATATCTAGATGAAGCAGGGATTGTAGATGATTCCATTCAGTGGTACTAACATATCTAGATGAAGCAGGGATTGGAGATGATTCCATTCAGTGGCACTAACATATCTAGATGAAGCAGGGATTGGAGATGATTCCATTCAGTGGCACTAACATATCTAGATGAAGCAGGGATTGTAGATGATTCCATTCAGTGGTACTAACATATCTAGATGAAGCAGGGATTGGAGATGATTCCATTCAGTGGTACTAACATATCTAGATGAAGCAGGGATTGGAGATGATTCCATTCAGTGGCACTAACATATCTAGATGAAGCAGGGATTGGAGATGATTCAATTCAGTGGCACTAACATATCCAGATGAAGCAGGGATTGTAGATGATTCCATTCAGTGGTACTAACATATCTAGATGAAGCAGGGATTGTAGATGATTCCATTCAGTGGTACTAACATATCTAGATGAAGCAGGGATTGGAGATGATTCCATTCAGGGTCACTAACATATCTAGATGAAGCAGGGATTGTAGATGATTCCATTCAGTGGTACTAACATATCCAGATGAAGTAGGGATTGTAGATGATTCCATTCAGTGGTACTAACATATCCAGATGAAGCATGGATTGTAGATGATTCCATTCAGTGGTACTAACATATCTAGATGAAGCAGGGATTGTAGATGATTCCATTCAGTGGCACTAACATATCCAGATGAAGCAGGGATTGTAGATGATTCCATTCAGTGGTACTAACATATCTAGATGAAGCAGGGATTGGAGATGATTCCATTCAGTGGCACTAACATATCTAGATGAAGCAGGGATTGTAGATGATTCCATTCAGTGGTACTAACATATCTAGATGAAGCAGGGATTGGAGATGATTCCATTCAGGGTCACTAACATATCTAGATGAAGCAGGGATTGGAGATGATTCCATTCAGTGGCACTAACATATCTAGATGAAGCAGGGATTGTAGATGATTCCATTCAGTGGTACTAACATATCTAGATGAAGCAGGGATTGGAGATGATTCCATTCAGTGGTATTAACATATCCAGATGAAGCAGGGATTGTAGATGATTCCATTCAGTGGTACTAACATATCTAGATGAAGCAGGGATTGGAGATGATTCCATTCAGTGGTATTAACATATCCAGATGAAGCAGGGATTGTAGATGATTCCATTCAGTGGTACTAACATATCTAGATGAAGCAGGGATTGTAGATGATTCCATTCAGGGTCATTAACATATCTAGATGAAGCAGGGATTGTAGATGATTCCATTCAGTGGTACTAACATATCTAGATGAAGCAGGGATTGTAGATGATTCCATTCAGTGGTAGTAACATATCTAGATGAAGCATGGATTGTAGATGATTCCATTCAGTGGTACTAACATATCCAGATGAAGCAGGGATTGTAGATGATTCCATTCAGGGTCATTAACATATCCAGATGAAGCAGGGATCGGAGATGATTCCATTCAGTGGTACTAACATATCCAGATGAAGCAGGGATTGTAGATGATTCCATTCAGGGTCACTAACATATCTAGATGAAGCAGGGATTGTAGATGATTCCATTCAGGGTCATTAACATATCCAGATGAAGCAGGGATTGTAGATGATTCCATTCAGTGTCACTAACATATCTAGATGAAGCAGGGATTGTAGATGATTCCATTCAGGGTCATTAACATATCCAGATGAAGCAGGGATTGTAGATGATTCAATTCAGTGGTACTAACATATCTAGATGAAGCAGGGATTGTAGATGATTCCATTCAGTGGCACTAACATATCTAGATGAAGCAGGGATTGGAGATGATTCCATTCAGTGGTACTAACATATCTAGATGAAGCAGGGATTGTAGATGATTCCATTCAGGGTCACTAACATATCTAGATGAAGCAGGGATTGTAGATGATTCCATTCAGTGGTACTAACATATCCAGATGAAGCATGGATTGTAGATGATTCCATTCAGTGGTACTAACATATCTAGATGAAGCAGGGATTGTAGATGATTCCATTCAGTGGCACTAACATATCTAGATGAAGCAGGGATTGTAGATGATTCCATTCAGTGGTACTAACATATCCAGATGAAGCAGGGATTGTAGATGATTCCATTCAGGGTCACTAACATATCTAGATGAAGCAGGGATTGTAGATGATTCCATTCAGTGGCACTAACATATCTAGATGAAGCAGGGATTGTAGATGATTCCATTCAGTGGCACTAACATATCTAGATGAAGCAGGGATTGTAGATGATTCCATTCAGTGGTACTAACATATCTAGATGAAGCATGGATTGGAGATGATTCCATTCAGTGGTACTAACATATCTAGATGAAGCAGGGATTGTAGATGATTCCATTCAGTGGCACTAACATATCTAGATGAAGCATGGATTGTAGATGATTCCATTCAGTGTCACTAACATATCTAGATGAAGCATGGATTGTAGATGATTCCATTCAGTGTCACTAACATATCTAGATGAAGCAGGGATTGTAGATGATTCCATTCAGTGGCACTAACATATCTAGATGAAGCATGGATTGTAGATGATTCCATTCAGGGTCACTAACATATCCAGATGAAGCAGGGATTGTAGATGATTCCATTCAGGGTCACTAACATATCTAGATGAAGCAGGGATTGTAGATGATTCCATTCAGGGTCACTAACATATCTAGATGAAGCAGGGATTGTAGATGATTCCATTCAGTTGTACTAACATATCTAGATGAAGCAGGGATTGTAGATGATTCCATTCAGGGTCACTAACATATCCAGATGAAGCAGGGATTGTAGATGATTCCATGCGTCTTGTGCACAAGAAGAGAAGGCAGTCGCCTAATACTGTGAATGTCCTGGGGACTTTAAGTAGCAACACCTAGCAGACCAGGTCTGGTAACTGCTGGTGGTGAAGGAGACCAGACTACAGAGGTAAAGAGGGAGTTTACCTGCTGGTGGTGAAGGAGACCAGACTACAGAGGTAAAGAGGGAGTTTACCTGCTGGTGGTGAAGGAGACCAGACTACAGAGGTAAAGAGGGAGTTTACCTGCTGGTGGTGAAGGAGACCAGACTACAGAGGTAAAGAGGGAGTTTACCTGCTGGTGGGGAAGGAGACCAGACTACAGAGGTAAAGAGGGAGTTTACCTGCTGGTGGTGAAGGAGACCAGACTACAGAGGGAAAGAGGGAGTTTACCTGCTGGTGGTGAAGGAGACCAGACTACAGAGGTAAAGAGGGAGTTTACCTGCTGGTGGTGAAGGAGACCAGACTACAGAGGTAAAGAGGGAGTTTACCTGCTGTGGTGATGGAGACCAGACTACAGAGGGAAAGAGGGAGTTTACCTGCTGGTGGTGAAGGAGACCAGACTACAGAGGTAAAGAGGGAGTTTACCTGCTGGTGGTGAAGGAGACCAGACTACAGAGGTAAAGAGGGAGTTTACCTGCTGTGGTGATGGAGACCAGACTACAGAGGGAAAGAGGGAGTTTACCTCCTGGTGGTGAAGGAGACCAGACTACAGAGGTAAAGAGGGAGTTTACCTGCTGGTGGTGCAGGAGACCAGACTACATAGGTAAAGAGGGAGTTTACCTGCTGGTGGTGAAGGAGACCAGACTACAGAGGTAAAGAGGGAGTTTACCTGCTGGTGGTGAAGGAGACCCGACTACAGAGGTAAAGAGGGAGTTTACCTGCTGGTGGTGAAGGAGACCAGACTACAGAGGTAAAGAGGGAGTTTACCTGCTGGTGGCGAAGGAGACCAGACTACAGAGGTAAATAAACAGATACATGATGGTGCATGATGCATGATAAACAGAGTCCAGTCTCTGTAAGACAGAGGAGGCTGCATGATAAACAGAGTCCAGTCTCTGTAAGACAGAGGAGGCTGCATGATAAACAGAGTCCAGTCTCTGTGAGACAGAGGAGGCTGCATGATAAACAGAGTCCAGTCTCTGTAAGACAGAGGAGGCTGCATGATAAACAGAGTCCAGTATCTGTAAGACAGAGGAGGCTGCATGATAAACAGAGTCCAGTCTCTGTTAGACAGAGGAGGCTGCATGATAAACAGAGTCCAGTCTCTGTAAGACAGAGGAGGCTGCATGATAAACAGTCCAGTCTCTGTAAGACAGAGGAGGCTGCATGATAAACAGAGTCCAGTCTCTGTAAGACAGAGGAGGCTGCATGATAAACAGAGTCCAGTCTCTGTTAGACAGAGGAGGCTGCATGATAAACAGAGTCCAGTCTCTGTTAGACAGAGGAGGCTGCATGATAAACAGAGTCCAGTCTCTGTGAGACAGAGGAGGCTGCATGATAAACAGAGTCCAGTCTCTGTGAGACAGAGGAGGCTGCATGATAAACAGAGTCCAGTCTCTGTGAGACAGAGGAGGCTGCATGATAAACAGAGTCCAGTCTCTGTGAGACAGAGGAGGCTGCATGCAAATAGAACAAGTCACCATAATCAATTACAGAGAGAAAAGTGGCCTGAATAAGCTTCTTTCTAGCAATTAGCAGGAAGCCTTATTACGAAAAGAAAAACCCAATTTCAATTTAAGCTTTGTCACAAGATTATCCACATGAACTTTAAAGGACAACTTGTCATCCAACCAAATACCTAGTTATTTGTAGGATGATACTTTTTCAGTGGCTACGCCATCAGATGGGACAATGCTAACCTCCTCTGGCAGAGTTCTAGCTCTGGTAAAGGTCATGAATCTAGTTTTTCTTTGTATATTCAAGACCAGTTTGAGACCATAAAGTGAGGCCTGCAGTGACTGAAAAGCAGTCTGGAGCTCTTCAACAGCCTGAACCAGAGAAGGAACACATGAATATATAACTGTATCATCTGCATATAGATGTAACTTTGTTGGTTGCAAGAGAGGAAATTGGATGCTAGAGAGGAAGGACTCTGCTCACCTGCAGGACACACCGATAACGAAGAGTGAGATGGCCACCATGTCACACTTGTTCCAGTTGTCCTCCACGTACAGCTTGAATTTCTTCAGGATGCTCATGTCTTCGTCTGTGAAGAAACTCTGCATCACCCAGGTCAATAAAGCGTTAGTTCACTCTGTTAGAACATCACAATTAGCAGTATAATTCTAGTTGTGTATATTTTCGAGGTCATTTGAGTAATTTATGTCAAATTTCTCCCCAGGCTAAAAATACATTTATCCTCAACAACAGTCCTCGAGTATCCTCAACGCTGCACATATTCTGTCTACCCGCACACCGGATGCAACTTATCAACAGCTGATAGGAGTACCTTTATTTATTTATTTTATTTTACTAGGCAAGTCAGTTAAGAACAAATTCTTATTTTCAATGACGGCCTAGGAACAGTGGGTTAACTGCCTGTTCAGGGGCAGAACGACAGATTTTGTACCTTGTCAGCTCGGGGGTTTGAACTTGCAACCTTTCGGTTACTAGTCCAACGCTCTAACCACTAGGCTACCTGGGGAACAGAGTTGAGAAGCACTGAAATGGAACCCACCTGATGCAACTTATCAACAGCTGATAAGAGCACCTGGGGAACAGAGTTGAGAAGCACTGAAATGGAACCCTATTCCTTAGTCCACTACGTAGTGTTTTGAACAGGGCCCTTGTCGAAAGTAGTTCAGTATGGAGGGAATAAGGTGCCATTTCAGACACAGATAATTTGCTATGGACCCTTTATTTAACTAGGCAAGTCAGTTAAAAACATATGATTATTTACAATGACGTCCTACCCCCGGCCAAACCCAGAGGCCGCTGGGCCGATTGTGCGCCGCCCTGTGGGACTGCCAATCACGGCCGGATGTGATAGAGCCTGGATTCAAACCAGGGACTGTAGTGACGCCACTTGCACTGAGATGCAGGGCCTTAGAGCGCTGCGCCACTCGGGAGCCCACTGGGCAAAATCTGGTTGAATCAACGTTGTTGCCACGTTATTTCAACAACAAATAATTAAGTGAAAAAAAATTGCCCCAACATTGAACCTAAATCCAATGACATGGTGATTTTGAAATGTTATTTTCACATTGAATTCACGTTAGTTGACAACTCAAACTAATTTAAATTAAAACCCATGGGAAGTGATGTCAATAATGATGACATGAGTTGGGCTCATGGTCTCCCTAGGTAGCTCTGCCAGTGTCTCCCTCAGCCCTACAAGGACATTTCCTCTCGGTCTAACAATTAAGATGTTGGTTTCTCTCGTGGGAGACCAGAGTTCAGACGTCAACATACCTGTCTCAGCTCCTCCAGCACCAGGGTGAAGACCCAGAAGTAGAGCATGATCTCCGGGGCCCCAGGGCCCGCGGGGGGCGGCGGACGAAAGTCCAGCAGGAGCACGTAGGTGAACAGGATGAGGAAGGCAAAGTACATGATGACGTTGCCTAGGAACACAGTGACCGGGGCACTCCAGAAGCGCCTCCAGCGACGCAGCAGGAAACGCCACCACACGGCGGCGCTGCTCTGGCCCTCCATGCCACCAGGAGGACCCCCCGAGTCTCTGGAACACCATACAACACATTGAAAATGGGGAATTTTTATATACAGTATTCTTCAACAGTCCACAAAGATTCTAGCCTCGTATTACCAGACTGGCTCACAAGGCTGCTAAAAGGAAGGTTGACATGAAGTGCCGTCAACTTTGTTCTAAGGGCATAAATAATCTGATTGGTTTAGGGCAGAACAATTGTTTATATAGCTTATTCAACTAAACCTTTAATAAAACAAAATGTTAACTGACCTAGTGGCAGAATTTTGACCTAGCTTGCTAGCTAAATCGATTATATTATTCAATCTTAGTAGGAAGTAGTGCCCTGCTCAGCTAAGCTACATATAGTTTAACATTTTACGTTTCTGCCCCCAGGGAAACATAACTGTCCATTCCAATTGTTAAGTTTATATAGCTTGTAAAACAAAATATTTTGATAAAGAAAGTGGGAGCTGATTTACTGGTATATTTGAGACCAAGCTAGCTAGCTCTATTCTATGTTTCAACAGTACTAAAAGATAGCTATTTTGCTGGGCAAATAGATCTGTTTAGCTTAGCATTTTACGTTGCTACCGGGGAACAGTGGTTACCTGCCTTGCTCAGAGGCAGAACGACAGATTTTTACCTTGTCAGCTCGGTTACTGGCCCAACGCTCTAACCACTAGGCTACCATAACTGTCCATCCCCATTTTATTTAAAATATTCTCAGTTCAAACCTCTGCCATGTTTTCAAAGGTTGTGCATCCAGTTTCAACTGTTCTGCCTTATTATTATTCGACCATGTTGGTCATTTATGAACATTTGAACATCTTGGCCATGTTCTGTTATAATCTCCACCCGGCACAGCCAGAAGAGGACTGGCCACCCCACATATGCTCTCTCTAATTCTCTTTATTTCTCTCTCTCGGAGGACCTGAGCCCTAGGACCATGCCCCAGGACTACCTGACATGATGACTCCTTGCTGTCCCCAGTCCACCTGGCCGTGCTGCTGCTCCAGTTTCAACTGTTCTGCCTTATTATTATTCGACCATGCTGGTAATTTATGAACATTTGAACATCTTGGCCATGTTCTGTTATGATCTCCACCCGGCACAGCCAGAAGAGGACTGGCCACCCCACATAGCCTGGTTCCTCTCTAGGTTTCTTCCTAGGTTTTGGCCTTTCTAGGGAGTTTTTCCTTGCCACCGTACTTCTACACCTGCATTACTTGCTGTTTGGGGTTTTAGGCTGGGTTTCTGTACATCACTTTGAGATATCAGCTGATGTACAAAGGGCTATATAAATAAATTTGATGTGATTAGATTTGTTAAACTCCACCCATTGACATTCTAGAAACCAATCGGATTTGTTCTGCCCTAAACCAATCAGATTCTTTCTGCCCTTAGAACAATGTTGACGATACTTGATGTCCCTTTATAAACAGCAGGTATAGTAGAATAAATGGTTTTATAACTCACAAAGGGTCATTGTCTGTTAGTAGCAGGGCCTTTTCTGTGTCCAGACTGTCTAGTTCCACATACTGCTCCTCTCCTCCACCACGACTGTCTAGTTCCTCATCACTGCATCA
>NC_088213.1:12098821-12206321 GCF_036934945.1 Oncorhynchus masou masou | reverse complement strand
GCTTTTGTTTATTGTCTATTCCATTTGCTTTGGATAAGTAAACATGTTTCCTATACCAATAAAGCCCTTTGAATTGAGAGAGAGAGAGAGAGAGAGAGAGAGAGAGAGAGAGAGAGACAGAGACAGAGACAGAGAGAGAGAGAGAGAGCGAGAGTGAGAGTGAGAGTGAGAGAGAAAGAGTGAGAGTGAGAGAGAGAGAGAGCGAGAGAGAGAGCGAGAGAGAGAGAGAGAGAGAGACAGTGTGTGCGTGTGTGTGTCTGTCTGGCTGTACATGTCTTAATGTGCAGTAAGTGTGTATGTTTGGTACTAAACTCCCTCTCACCACCACCCTGCTCAACACCATACTGATGATATCTACATTATCTTTTAAACTGCCTGTATTGACACTGGCCAGCAATAAAACCTGCACTAACTACTGGGCTTGACCTTCATTTGAATAATCCTCCTGGAGATCAGAACTAACTCTCTGGGAGGGAGGGGACTGACCATGGCCCAGAAGTAGTTAGCCATCTGCTGCCGGTTCTGGAGAACAGCCCAGAGGAACAGGTCCCTCCAGGGGTGCTCACAGCGCTCCTCCAACTCAGCAAGGCTCTTCTGGTTGTTAAAGAGACGCCCTGCCTTCTTGCCTGTCTTCTCCTGGAGACAACACACACACACAGTGAGACACACACACTTAAGGATGAAGAAGAGTGAACTCTGACAGACACGTAGAAATGCAGAGAAAAACGTGTCTCTGCTGGACATCTTGACATGGTTTCAATCTGTTCTTCAGAAAAGCCTTGGAATCTGTGAGGGTTTCTTTTCTCCAGCCACAATTCTGTGTTCAGCTGTGATCCATGAGGAACTATCTGTGATCCATGAGAAACTATCTGTGATTCATGAGGAACTATCTGTGATTCATGAGGAACTATCTGTGATTCATGAGGAACTATCTGTGATTCATGAGGAACTATCTGTGATTCATGAGGAACTATCTGTGATCCATGAGGAACTATCTGTGATCCATGAGGAACTATCTATGATCCATGAGGAACTATCTGTGATTCATGAGGAACTATCTGTGATTCATGAGGAACTATCTGTGATTCATGAGGAACTATCTGTGATTCATGAGGAACTATCTGTTATTCATGAGGAACTATCTGTGATCCATGAGGAACTATCTGTGATCCATGAGGAACTATCTGTGATTCATGAGGAAATATCTGTGATTCATGAGGAACTATCTGTGATTCATTAGGAACTATCTGTGATTCATGAGGAACTATCTGTGATTCATGAGGAACTATCTGTGATTCATGAGGAACTATCTGTGATTCATGAGGAACTATCTGTGATTCATGAGGAACTATCTGTGATTAATGAGGAACTATCTGTGATTCATGAGGAACTATCTGTGATTCATGAGGAACTATCTGTTATTCATGAGGAACTATCTGTGATCCATGAGGAACTATCTGTGATCCATGAGGAACTATCTGTGATTCATGAGGAAATATCTGTGATTCATGAGGAACTATCTGTGATTCATTAGGAACTATCTGTGATTCATGAGGAACTATCTGTGATTCATGAGGAACTATCTGTGATTCATGAGGAACTATCTGTGATTCATGAGGAACTATCTGTGATTCATGCTGTGATAAACTCACTCCGTGTTACCTCTACCTCAGGAAGAGCCTACCCAGTACTCACTCCGTGTTACCTCTACCTCAGGAAGAGCCTACCCAGTACTCACTCCGTGTTACCTCAGGAAGAGCCTACCCAGTACTCACTCCGTGTTACCTCAGGAAGAGCCTACCCAGTACTCACTCCGTGTTACCTCAGGAAGGGCCTACCCAGTACTCACTCCGTGTTACCTCAGGAGGAGCCTACCCAGTACTCAATCCGTGTCACCTCAGGAAGAGCCTACCCAGTACTCACTCCGTGTTACCTCAGGAAGAGCCTACCCAGTACTCACACCGTGTCACCTCAGGAAGAGCCTACCCAGTACTCACTCCGTGTTACCTCAGGAAGAGCCTACCCAGTACTCACTCCGTGTTACCTCAGGAAGAGCCTACCCAGTACTCACTCCGTGTTACCTCAGGAAGAGCCTACCCAGTACTCACTCCGTGTCACCTCAGGAAGAGCCTACCCAGTACTCACTCCGTGTTACCTCAGGAAGAGCCTACCCAGTACTCACTCCGTGTCACCTCAGGAAGAGCCTACCCAGTACTCACTCCGTGTTACCTCAGGAAGAGCCTACCCAGTACTCACTCCGTGTTACCTCAGGAAGAGCCTACCCAGTACTCACTCCGTGTTACCTCAGGAAGAGCCTACCCAGTACTCACTCCGTGTTACCTCAGGAAGAGCCTACCCAGTACTCACTCCGTGTTACCTCAGGAAGAGCCTACCCAGTACTCACTCCGTGTCACCTCAGGAAGAGCCTACCCAGTACTCACTCCGTGTTACCTCAGGAAGAGCCTACCCAGTACTCACTCCGTGTTACCTCAGGAAGAGCCTACCCAGTACTCACTCCGTGTTACCTCAGGAAGAGTCTACCCAGTACTCACTCCGTGTCACCTCAGGAAGAGCCTACCCAGTACTCACTCCGTGTTACCTCAGGAAGAGCCTACCCAGTACTCACTCCGTGTTACCTCAGGAAGAGCCTACCCAGTACCCAGTACTCACTCCGTGTCACCTCAGGAAGAGCCTACCCAGTACTCACTCCGTGTTACCTCAGGAAGAGCCTACCCAGTACCCACTCCGTGTTACCTCAGGAAGAGCCTACCCAGTACCCAGTACTCACTCCGTGTCACCTCAGGAAGAGCCTACCCAGTACTCACTCCGTGTTACCTCAGGAAGAGCCTACCCAGTACTCACTCCGTGTTACCTCAGGAAGAGCCTACCCAGTACTCACTCCGTGTTACCTCAGGAAGAGCCTACCCAGTACTCACTCCGTGTTACCTCAGGAAGAGCCTACCCAGTACTCACTCCGTGTTACCTCAGGAAGAGCCTACCCAGTACTCACTCTGTGTTACCTCAGGAGGAGCCTACCCAGTACTCACTCTGTGTTACCTCAGGAAGAGCCTACCCAGTACTCACTCCATGTTACCTCAGGAAGAGCCTACCCAGTACTCACTCCGTGTTACCTCAGGAAGAGCCTACCCAGTACTCACTCCGTGTTACCTCAGGAAGAGCCTACCCAGTACTCACTCCGTGTTTCCTCAGGAAGAGCCTACCCAGTACCCACTCCGTGTTACCTCAGGAAGAGCCTACCCAGTACCAACTCCGTGTTACCTCAGGAAGAGCCTACCCAGTACTCACTCCGTGTTACCTCAGGAAGAGCCTACCCAGTACCCACTCCGTGTTACCTCAGGAAGAGCCTACCCAGTACCAACTCCGTGTTACCTCAGGAAGAGCCTACCCAGTACCAACTCCGTGTTACCTCAGGAAGAGCCTACCCAGTACCCACTCCGTGTTACCTCAGGAAGAGCCTACCCAGTACCAACTCCGTGTTACCTCAGGAAGAGCCTACCCAGTACTCACTCCGTGTTACCTCAGGAAGAGCCTACCCAGTACCCACTCCGTGTTACCTCAGGAAGAGCCTACCCAGTACTCACTCTGTGTTACCTCAGGAAGAGCCTACCCAGTACTCACTCCGTGTTACCTCAGGAAGAGCCTACCCAGTACTCACTCCGTGTCACCTCAGGAAGAGCCTACCCAGTACTCACTCCGTGTTACCTCAGGAAGAGCCTACCCAGTACTCACTCCGTGTCACCTCAGGAAGAGCCTACCCAGTACTCACTCCGTGTTACCTCTACCTCAGGAAGAGCCTACCCAGTACTCACTCCGTGTTACCTCAGGAAGGGCCTACCCAGTACTCACTCCGTGTCACCTCAGGAAGAGCCTACCCAGTACTCACTCCGTGTTACTTCAGGAAGAGCCTACCCAGTACTCACTCCGTGTTACCTCAGGAAGAGCCTACCCAGTACTCACTCCGTGTTACCTCAGGAAGAGCCTACCCAGTACTCACTCCGTGTTACCTCAGGAAGAGCCTACCCAGTACCCAGTACTCACTCCGTGTTACCTCAGGAAGAGCCTACCCAGTACTCACTCCGTGTTACCTCAGGAAGAGCCTACCCAGTACTCACTCCGTGTTACCTCAGGAAGAGCCTACCCAGTACTCACTCCGTGTTACCTCAGGAAGAGCCTACCCAGTACTCACTCCGTGTTACCTCAGGAAGAGCCTACCCAGTACTCACTCCGTGTTACCTCAGGAAGAGCCTACCCAGTACTCACTCCGTGTTACCTCAGGAAGAGCCTACCCAGTACTCACTCCGTGTCACCTCAGGAAGAGCCTACCCAGTACTCACTCCGTGTTACCTCAGGAAGAGCCTACCCAGTACCAACTCCGTGTTACCTCAGGAAGAGCCTACCCAGTACTCACTCCGTGTTACCTCAGGAAGAGCCTACCCAGTACTCACTCTGTGTTACCTCAGGAAGAGCCTACCCAGTACTCACTCCGTGTTACCTCAGGAAGAGCCTACCCAGTACTCACTCTGTGTTACCTCAGGAAGAGCCTACCCAGTACTCACTCCGTGTTACCTCAGGAAGAGCCTACCCAGTACTCACTCTGTGTTACCTCAGGAAGAGCCTACCCAGTACTCACTCTGTGTTACCTCAGGAAGAGCCTACCCAGTACCCACTCCGTGTCACCTCAGGAAGAGCCTACCCAGTACTCACTCCGTGTTACCTCAGGAAGAGCCTACCCAGTACCCAGTACTCACTCCGTGTTACCTCAGGAAGAGCCTACCCAGTACTCACTCCGTGTCACCTCAGGAAGAGCCTACCCAGTACTCACTCCGTGTTACCTCAGGAAGAGCCTACCCAGTACTCACTCCGTGTTACCTCAGGAAGAGCCTACCCAGTACTCACACCGTGTTACCTCAGGAAGAGCCTACCCAGTACCCAGTACTCACTCCGTGTCACCTCAGGAAGAGCCTACCCAGTACTCACTCCGTGTTACCTCAGGAAGAGCCTACCCAGTACCCACTCCGTGTTACCTCAGGAAGAGCCTACCCAGTACCCAGTACTCACTCCGTGTCACCTCAGGAAGAGCCTACCCAGTACTCACTCCGTGTTACCTCAGGAAGAGCCTACCCAGTACTCACTCCGTGTTACCTCAGGAAGAGCCTACCCAGTACTCACACCGTGTTACCTCAGGAAGAGCCTACCCAGTACCCAGTACTCACTCCGTGTCACCTCAGGAAGAGCCTACCCAGTACTCACTCCGTGTTACCTCAGGAAGAGCCTACCCAGTACTCACTCCGTGTCACCTCAGGAAGAGCCTACCCAGTACTCACTCCGTGTTACCTCAGGAAGAGCCTACCCAGTACTCACTCCGTGTTACCTCAGGAAGAGCCTACCCAGTACTCACACCGTGTTACCTCAGGAAGAGCCTACCCAGTACCCAGTACTCACTCCGTGTCACCTCAGGAAGAGCCTACCCAGTACTCACTCCGTGTTACCTCAGGAAGAGCCTACCCAGTACTCACTCCGTGTCACCTCAGGAAGAGCCTACCCAGTACTCACTCCGTGTTACCTCAGGAAGAGCCTACCCAGTACTCACTCCGTGTTACCTCAGGAAGAGCCTACCCAGTACCCAGTACTCACTCCGTGTCACCTCAGGAAGAGCCTACCCAGTACTCACTCCGTGTTACCTCAGGAAGAGCCTACCCAGTACTCACTCCGTGTTACCTCAGGAAGAGCCTACCCAGTACTCACACCGTGTTACCTCAGGAAGAGCCTACCCAGTACCCAGTACTCACTCCGTGTCACCTCAGGAAGAGCCTACCCAGTACTCACTCCGTGTTACCTCAGGAAGAGCCTACCCAGTACCCAGTACTCACTCCGTGTCACCTCAGGAAGAGCCTACCCAGTACTCACTCCGTGTTACCTCAGGAAGAGCCTACCCAGTACTCACTCCGTGTCACCTCAGGAAGAGCCTACCCAGTACTCACTCCGTGTTACCTCAGGAAGAGCCTACCCAGTACTCACTCCGTGTTACCTCAGGAAGAGCCTACCCAGTACCCAGTACTCACTCCGTGTCACCTCAGGAAGAGCCTACCCAGTACTCACTCCGTGTTACCTCAGGAAGAGCCTACCCAGTACTCACTCCGTGTCACCTCAGGAAGAGCCTACCCAGTACTCACTCCGTGTTACCTCAGGAAGAGCCTACCCAGTACTCACTCTGTGTTACCTCAGGAAGAGCCTACCCAGTACCCACCGTGGGCAGTTTCTGATAGAAGCCTTTACACGAGTCGTGCAGGAAGTCTTTCAGCACTTTGGACACCTCATGCAGGGTGAAGCGGGCCTTCCGGTCCCCGGACTCGGCCTTGTGGTGGTCGTGAGGGGGTCCAGGGGTCCGTGTAGCCTTCAGTAGGAGCTGTTTCTCCTGGTGCTTCTTCAGCAGGAGGAGATGAAGGAGGCTCTTCTCTGACACGGAGCAGTAGAGCTCCTGCAGGCGGCCGTAGGTCAGGAACTCGCCCAGACACACGCCGTTGTCCACAAATAGACGCACAAAGTCGGGCTTGTCATTGACCAGCGCGTCCATCATCACCTCCTCCAGGTCACCTGCCTGCGAGGGTCAGTAGAAAGTGCTATATATTACTAACTTTGTAGTAAACTACCAATACAATTCCAATATTCTGTTTTACTAAGCAATATTTATCCTGCATATAGGCTTTTTACATTCTGTTATTATACTAAGGTAAGATACGTTTTTTAATGATCCTTGATGTGGCAGCAAATATATTACATAAACAATAATCAGCACGAGCAGTACAAAGTTCAGGACCAATAGGAGAGAGAGAATGAATGAAGGCGGGACATCTCATGCTGTCTTTCATTCTCACCGTCCACTCCACGTCCCCATTGAAGATGTGGCTCTTAGCGATGTCCACCCGGTTCCAGGCCACCGCCAACTTCAGCTCATCCAGGAAGTCCTGAGCTTCCTGACTCTGGCTCTTACAGGCTGCATGCCACACACCGGGCAAAGGTTAGACGTTAGGGGTCAAAGGTTAGATGTTAGGGGTCAAAGGTTAGATGTTAGGGGTCAAAGGTTATGGGTTAACCCCCGTTCAGAAAGAAAGTTGATATCCATCAAAAACAGAATGAGCATATTTCTTTTCTATGTTGACGGATGGCTTCCAGTAACTCCTCAAACCTTTTATATGGAGCATAATTGTAAATGTATTGATCTTTTGATGGATATCTTTCATCTGCTTCTATACAAGCCCTTTGTAGGATGGATGTAAGTGCTGTCAGCTGCAGTAGAAGCCTTCCATCCAGTACCTTTGACCAAAGCTTTGAGGATGACTGTGTCCAGCTCAGAGCTCTCCTGCTCGGGGTCATGAACTGTCAGGAGGTGGCCGTTGTCCAGTATCTTCTGGATCTAAAGATCAGGAGGAAGTCAGTCATTCAACCTCTCTCACTCTGCTCTCTCACTCTGCTCTCTCACTCTGCTCTCTCTCTCTCTGCTCTCTCTCTCTGCTCTCTCTCTCTGCTCTCTCTCTCTCTGCTCTCTCACTCTGCTCTCTCACTCTGCTCTCTCACTCTGCTCTCTCACTCTGCTCTCTCTCTCTCTGCTCTCTCTCTCTCTGCTCTCTCTCTCTGCTCTCTCACTCTGCTCTCTCACTCTGCTCTCTCTCTGCTCTCTCTCTCTACTCTCTCTCTCTCTACTCTCTCTCTCTACTCTCTCTCTCTGCTCTCTCTCTCTGCTCTCTCACTCTGCTCTCTCACTCTGCTCTCTCTCTCTGCTCTCTCACTTTGCTCTCTCACTCTGCTCTCTCACTCTGCTCTCTCACTCTGCTCTCTCACTCTGCTCTCTCTCTCTGCTCTCTCTCTCTGCTCTCTCTCTGCTCCTTACCAGCTTGGTCCAGTTAGTGATGTCAGTGCTGTGGTGCACGCTGGGAAAGGTGTCTAGCAGGAGCTCCTGCACGCTGTCCATGTCCCAGCAGCCCCGGTTCATCAGCGTGACCAGGATGTGGGCCACGCCCCCCGACCCCGCCAGTATCAGCCAGGGCATGGCGTTCCCTATGCCCTTATACATCCTCTGTACACAGAGACAGAGGAAGACTGCTTACCCAAACAGCACACACAGCAATATAGAAACTATGGTAACACAGCTACAGTATAACGCAGTATGATGTGCTGGTAATTCACGCAGCAATATAGAAACTATGGTAACACAGCTACAGTATAACGCAGTATGATGTGCTGGTAATCCACGCAGCAATATAGAAACTATGGTAACACAGCTACAGTATAACGCAGTATGATGTGCTGGTAATTCACGCAGCAATATAGAAACTATGGTAACACAGCTACAGTATAACGCAGTATGATGTGCTGGTAATTCACGCAGCAATATAGAAACTATGGTAACACAGCTACAGTATAACGCAGTATGATGTGCTGGTAATTCACGCAGCAATATAGAAACTATGGTAACACAGCTACAGTATAACGCAGTATGATGTGCTGGTAATTCACGCAGCAATATAGAAACTATGGTAACACAGCTACAGTATAACGCAGTATGATGTGCTGGTAATTCACGCAGCAATATAGAAACTATGGTAACACAGCTACAGTATAACGCAGTATGATGTGCTGGTAATTCACGCAGCAATATAGAAACTATGGTAACACAGCTACAGTATAACGCAGTATGATGATCTGGTAATTCACGCAGCAATATAGAAACTATGGTAACACAGCTACAGTATAACGCAGTATGATGTGCTGGTAATTCACGCAGCAATATAGAAACTATGGTAACACAGCTACAGTATAACGCAGTATGATGTGCTGGTAATTCACACAGCAATATAGAAACTATGGTAACACAGCTACAGTATAACGCAGTATGATGTGCTGGTAATTCACACAGCAATATAGAAACTATGGTAACACAGCTACAGTATAACGCAGTATGATGTGCTGGTAATTCACTGTAAGATTTGGAATGTTTCTATTACTATCTCCAAATGAGTTTGACTAAATAGACACTTTGGATCAATTGAAATGTTGCTATGGCAACATAATATATAATAGGCCTCGTCATATGAAATGTATACACGTTCATACATGCTTATGACAAGTAATATAATAACACATTATACTGAAAAGTTGAATTAATGGAAAACTAATATTTTCCATGAATGTGACAAACCTGTAGGATCCGAGGTTCTCCATGCACCAGGAGACACAGCACTGGGATCTCAAAGCTGCCTGCACCTGTAGCGATGCAGAATATCAACAAGGGCCCTGGTTGATTCCTTAAAACCACTCATTAAAGTCAAAAAGAAGCATTCTTCCTGAAGAAATACAAGTGTGCTGTGTCGAATATGACGCACAGTAAACATTAACAACCTTCAAATAAGTTGGGGGGGGGGCGCAGGTAGCTTAGCGGTTGGAGCGTTGGGCCAGTATCCAAAAGGTTGCTGGATCTAATCCCCGAGCTGACAAGGTAAAAATGTCTGCCCCGTTCTGCCCCTGAACAAAGCAGTTAACCTACTGCTCCCTGGTAGGCCGTCATTGTAAATAAGAATTTGTTCCTAACTGACTTGCCTAGTTAGATAAATGTTCAAGAAGAGTAAGTATGTTTAAGTTGAAGTAGGTTCACCTCCATAACCGGTGCGCTGCAGGGAGATATGCTTGAGCAGCTTGACCCTCATTTCGCTGGTGGCCCCAGGGCGCTGAGGGTCCTCCTCAACCAGGACAAAGTGGGAGTGGTTGCAGTCCAGGGAGTACACCGCCCCATGGGACAGGTCCTGGGGCTCCACCACGGCAGGCTGGTCTGGCTGCAGGAGGACACACGTCGGTCAGAGAACACATTTCAGAGGAGAGTGTAAAAACAACTCAGCAACTCACACACAGACACACATATAGACGTTTTACTGTGACCTCGTTGTCTAGTCTAATGACATGTTAAATGTAATCAACATCTACTCTGAACTCATATGATCTTCTGCATGGATGTGTATGGAGACCTTAGCAGCAAGCAGAGCGTCTCTGTTGTGGATCATGTTCCAGGGAGCGATGCCGATGGCCACCACCTTGACCTTAGAGGAGGTGCTGGCCAGAGAGTGGTCACGGACAGCCTGGCCCAGGTGCTTGGTGATGCCAAAGCGAAGCCCGTTGGTCAGGATCCAGGCACCTGTGAGGTAGAGACATCATCTCACTTTATAGCAGGGAACTCAATGTGGCCCATTGGCTGATTTAATGCTGCCCAAGGTTATCTTAGTAAAAACAAAAGTGAATGTGTATGTGTGTGTGTGTGTGTGTGTGTGTGTGTGTGTGTGTGTGTGTGTGTGTGTGTGTGTGTGTGTGTGTGTGTGTGTGTGTGTGTGTGTGTGTGTGTGTGTGTGTGTGTGTGTGTGTGTGTGTGTCCCACCTGTGCTCTGAGCAGCCTTGACCAGTCCTTTCCTCACGGTGTCCCTGAGCCAGGGTTTCATCTGAGCCAGCTCGTCTCCCCCCACCAGAGCCACCACCAGGTGTGGAGGGGCTAGTCCCCACTGCTCTGTCAGCATCTGGTAGATTAACACTGGATCTGTGGAGCTGTGAACCCTCACAAACTGGACAGAGAAGCACAGTGTGGTATTTACTGAGAGATGTACATGGTCAAGGAACAGGTCCTCTTTCATATTTCTTTAATCTCTTTCTTGACTTGAAATAGTTTTGTAAAATGATGAGAAACATGGATAACTTAAGCTGAAATGACTGAATGAGAATATGCATTAATTATCAATCTGCATTGTTTTGATAATTCAGGCCATGTTAGTGCTGAAATGGAACACAGTCCTGCACATACTGAAATGGAACACAGTCCTGCACATACTGGAATGGAACACAGTCCTGCACATACTGGAATGGAACACAGTCCTGCACATACTGAAATGGAACACAGTCCTGCACATACTGGAATGGAACACAGTCCTGCACATACTGAAATGGAACACAGTCCTGCACATACTGGAATGGAACACAGTCCTGCACATACTGGAATGGAACACAGTCTTGCACATAATGAAATGGAAAACAGTCCTGCACATACTGGAATGGAACACAGTCCTGCACATACTGGAATGGAACACAGTCCTGCACATACTGAAATGGAACACAGTCCTGCACATACTGGAATGGAACACAGTCCTGCACATACTGGAATGGAACACAGTCCTGCACATACTGAAATGGAACACAGTCCTGCACATACTGAAATGGAACACAGTCCTGCACATACTGAAATGGAACACAGTCCTGCACATACTGGAATGGAACACAGTCCTGCACATACTGGAATGGAACACAGTCCTGCACATACTGAAATGGAACACTGTCCTGCACATACTGAAATGGAACACAGTCCTGCACATACTGAAATGGAACACAGTCCTGCACATACTGGAATGGAACACAGTCCTGCACATACTGAAATGGAACACAGTCCTGCACATACTGGAATGGAACACAGTCCTGACATACTGCAATGGAACACAGTCCTGCACATACTGGAATGGAACACAGTCCTGCACATACTGGAATGGAACACAGTACTGCACATACTGGAATGGAACACAGTCCTGCACATACTGGAATGGAACACAGTCCTGCACATACTGGAATGGAACACAGTCCTGCACATACTGGAATGGAACACAGTCCTGCACATACTGAAATGGAACACAGTCCTGCACATACTGAAATGGAACACAGTCCTGCACATACTGAAATGGAACACAGTACTGCACATACTGAAATGGAACACAGTCCTGCACATACTGGAATGGAACACAGTCCTGCACATACTGAAATAGAACACAGTCCTGCACATACTGGAATGGAACACAGTCCTGCACATACTGGAATGGAACACAGTCCTGCACATACTGGAATGGAACACAGTCCTGCACATACTGGAATGGAACACAGTCCTGCACATACTGGAATGGAACACAGTCCTGCACATACTGGAATGGAACACAGTCCTGCACATACTGAAATGGAACGCAGTACTGCACATACTGAAATGGAACACAGTCCTGCACATACTGGAATGGAACACAGTCCTGCACATACTGAAATGGAACACAGTCCTGCACATACTGAAATGGAACACAGTCCTGCACATACTGAAATGGAAAACAGTCCTGCACATACTGGAATGGAACACAGTCCTGCACATACTGGAATGGAACACAGTCCTGCACATACTGAAATGGAACACAGTCCTGCACATACTGGAATGGAACACAGTCCTGCACATACTGGAATGGAACACAGTCCTGCACATACTGAAATGGAACACAGTCCTGCACATACTGAAATGGAACACAGTCCTGCACATACTGGAATGGAACACAGTCCTGCACATACTGGAATGGAACACAGTCCTGCACATACTGAAATGGAACACTGTCCTGCACATACTGAAATGGAACACAGTCCTGCACATACTGAAATGGAACACAGTCCTGCACATACTGGAATGGAACACAGTCCTGCACATACTGAAATGGAACACAGTCCTGCACATACTGGAATGGAACACAGTCCTGCACATACTGCAATGGAACACAGTCCTGCACATACTGGAATGGAACACAGTCCTGCACATACTGGAATGGAACACAGTACTGCACATACTGGAATGGAACACAGTCCTGCACATACTGGAATGGAACACAGTCCTGCACATACTGGAATGGAACACAGTCCTGCACATACTGGAATGGAACACAGTCCTGCACATACTGAAATGGAACACAGTCCTGCACATACTGAAATGGAACACAGTCCTGCACATACTGAAATGGAACACAGTACTGCACATACTGAAATGGAACACAGTCCTGCACATACTGAAATAGAACACAGTCCTGCACATACTGGAATGGAACACAGTCCTGCACATACTGGAATGGAACACAGTCCTGCACATACTGGAATGGAACACAGTCCTGCACATACTGGAATGGAACACAGTCCTGCACATACTGGAATGGAACACAGTCCTGCACATACTGGAATGGAACACAGTCCTGCACATACTGAAATGGAACGCAGTACTGCACATACTGAAATGGAACACAGTCCTGCACATACTGGAATGGAACACAGTCCTGCACATACTGAAATGGAACACAGTCCTGCACATACTGAAATGGAACACAGTCCTGCACATACATTTACATTACATTTAAGTCATTTAGCAGACGCTCTTATCCAGAGCGACTTACAAATTGGTGAATTCACCTTCTGACATCAAGTGGAACAGCCACTTTACAATAGTGCATCTAAATCATTAAGGGGGGGGGTGAGAAGGATTACTTATCCTATCCTAGGTATTCCTTGAAGAGGTGGGGTTTCAGGTGTCTCCGGAAGGTGGGGATTGACTCCGCTGTCCTGGCGTCGTGAGGGAGTTTGTTCCACCATTGGGGGCCAGAGCAGCGAACAGTTTTGACTGGGCTGAGCGGGAACTGTACTTCCTCAGTGGTAGGGAGGCGAGCAGGCCAGAGGTGGATGAACGCAGTGCCCTTGCTTGGGTGTAGGGCCTGATCAGAGCCTGGAGGTACTGCGGTGCCGTCCCCTCACAGCTCCGTAGGCAAGCACCATGGTCTTGTAGCATGCGAGCTTCAACTGGAAGCCAGTGGAGAGAGCGGAGGAGCGGGGTGACGTGAGAGAACTTGGGAAGGTTGAACACCAGACGGGCTGCGGCGTTCTGGATGAGTTGTAGGGGTTTAATGGCACAGGCAGGGAGCCCAGCCAACAGCGAGTTGCAGTAATACAGACGGGAGATGACAAGTGCCTGGATTAGGACCTGCGCCGCTTCCTGTGTGAGGCAGGGTCGTACTCTGCGGATGTTGTAGAGCATGAACCTACAGGAACGGGCCACCGCCATGATGTTGGTTGAGAACGACAGGGTGTTGTCCAGGATCACGCCAAGGTTCTTAGCGCTCTGGGAGGAGGACACAATGGAGTTGTCAACCGTGATGGCGAGATCATGGAACGGGCAGTCCTTCCCCGGGAGGAAGAGCAGCTCCGTCTTGCCGAGGTTCAGCTTGAGGTGGTGATCCGTCATCCACACTGATATGTCTGCCAGACATGCAGAGATGCGATTCGCCACCTGGTCATCAGAAGGGGAAAGGAGAAGATTAATTGTGTGTCGTCTGCATAGCAATGATAGGAGAGACCATGTGAGGTTATGACAGAGCCAAGTGACTTGGTGTATAGCGAGAATAGGAGAGGGCCTAGAACAGAGCCCTGGGGGACACCAGTGGTGAGAGCGCGTGGCGAGGAGACAGATTCTCGCCACGCCACCTGGTAGGAGCGACCTGTCAGGTAGGACGCAATCAGCGTGGGCCGCGCCGGAGATGCCCAACTCGGAGAGGGTGGAGAGGAGGATCTGATGGTTCACAGTATCGAAGGCAGCCGATAGGTCTAGAAGGATGAGAGCAGAGGAGAGAGAGTTAGCTTTAGCAGTGCGGAGCGCCTCCGTGATACAGAGAAGAGCAGTCTCAGTTGAATGACTAGTCTTGAAACCTGACTGATTTGGATCAAGAAGGTCATTCTGAGAGAGATAGCGGGAGAGCTGGCCAAGGACGGCACGTTCAAGAGTTTTGGAGAGAAAAGAAAGAAGGGATACTGGTCTGTAGTTGTTGACATCGGAGGGATCGAGTGTAGGTTTTTTCAGAAGGGTGCAACTCTCGCTCTCTTGAAGACGGAAGGGACGTTGCCAGCGGTCAGGGATGAGTTGATGAGCGAGGTGAGGTAAGGGAGAAGGTCTCCGGAAATGGTCTGGAGAAGAGAGGAGGGGATAGGGTCAAGCACCAGGTTGTTGGGCGGCCGGCCGTCACAAGAAGCGAGATTTCATCTGGAGAGAGAGGGGAGAAAGAGGTCAGAGCACAGGGTAGGGCAGTGTGAGCAGAACCAGCGGTGTCGTTTGACTTAGCAAACGAGGATCAGATGTCGTCGACCTTCTTTTCAAAATGGTTGACGAAGTCATCTGCAGAGAGGGAGGAGGGGGGGGGAACACAGTCCTGCACATACTGGAATGGAACACAGTCCTGCACATACTGAAATGGAACACAGTCCTGCACATACTGAAATGGAACACAGTCCTGCACATACTGAAATGTATCTCTCCAGGACCACAGTTTGTGATCACTGAACTGTCTCTTAGATAGGACCAATATGGATGGTGGTACGGAACAATTTCCAACTGTGGTTGTAACAGTGTTGCCATCTGGTTATAGCACCTTGTGGCTGTAACAGTGTTGCCATCTGGTTATAGCACCTTGTGGTTGTAACAGTGTTGCCATCTGGTTATAGCACCTTGTGGTTGTAACAGTGTTGCCTTGTGGTTGTAACAGTGTTGCCTTGTGGTTGTAACAGTGTTACCATCTGGTTATAGCACCTTGTGGTTGTAACAGTGTTACCATCTGGATATAGCACCTTGTGGTTGTAACAGTGTTACCATCTGGATATAGCACCTTGTGGTTGTAACAGTGTTACCATCTGGATATAGCACCTTGTGGCTGTAACAGTGTTGCCATCTGGTTATAGCACCTTGTGGTTGTAACAGTGTTACCATCTGGATATAGCACCTTGTGGTTGTAACAGTGTTACCATCTGGTTATAGCACCTTGTGGTTGTAACAGTGTTGCCATCTGGTTATAGCACCTTGTGGTTGTAACAGTGTTGCCTTGTGGTTGTAACAGTGTTGCCATCTGGTTATAGCACCTTGTGGTTGTAACAGTGTTGCCATCTGGTTATAGCACCTTGTGGTTGTAACAGTGTTGCCATTGGGTTATAGCACCTTGTGGCTGTAACAGTGTTGCCATCTGGTTATAGCACCTTGTGGTTGTAACAGTGTTGCCATCTGGTTATAGCACCTTGTGGTTGTAACAGTGTTGCCTTGTGGTTGTAACAGTGTTACCTTGTGGTTGTAACAGTGTTGCCTTGTGGTTGTAACAGTGTTACCTTGTGGTTGTAACAGTGTTACCTTGTGGTTGTAACAGTGTTGCCTTGTGGTTGTAACAGTGTTACCTTGTGGTTGTAACAGTGGTGCCTTGTGGTTGTAACAGTGTTGCCTTGTGGTTGTAACAGTGTGGCCTTGTGGTTGTAACAGTGTTACCTTGTGGTTGTAACAGTGTTACCTTGTGGTTGTAACAGTGTTACCTTGTGGTTGTAACAGTGTTGCCTTGTGGTTGTAACAGTGTTGCCTTGTGGTTGTAACAGTGTTGCCTTGTGGTTGTAACAGTGTTGCCTTGTGGTTGTAACTGTGTTGCCTTGTGGTTGTAACAGTGTTGCCTTGTGGTTGTAACAGTGTTGCCTTGTGGTTGTAACAGTGTTACCTTGTGGTTGTAACAGTGTTACCTTGTGGTTGTAACAGTGTTGCCTTGTGGTTGTAACAGTGTTACCTTTCCCCTTGTCCTACTGGTGCCAGTGAAGTCAATGTCCCCCACTCGTCCTGCTGCCCAGTGACCCCTCTCCTTGTCCCCTCTGCTAGCACCCCGGCCTCGGCCTTCAGCCACACTCTCCACGGCCTCGTCCAGCTGAGAGTAGCAACGGCAGGCCAACAGAGCACTGCCACAATAACAGACACATTAATACATACAGAATACACATTATACACATAGAAACAATGTACATCACATACAGTAGTATTTACAGTCCGGTCATTCACAATCCACTATGACAAACAAACAAACACAAACCACTCCTACCTTTGCTCCTGTGACCTCTCCAGTACATCCCCACATCGTGGGCATCGCCTCTGCAGCGGTAGCGCCCCCTATAGACACAGCACCCATAGTGCACAACATGACTTTTACCCCACAGCCAGGTAAATCTAACCCAGAATTATTCACCAGTCACTCTGCTGCTGATGACAGGTGTGAGGCATCTCCAAGAGCTTAGACCTACAGTACCAGTCAAAAGTTTGGACACACCTTCTCATTCAAGGGGTTTTCTTTATTTATTACTATTTTCTACATTGTAGAATAATACTGAAGACATTAAAACTATGAAATAACACATATGGAATCATGTAGTAACCAAAAAAGTGTTCAAGTCAAAATATAAATCAAAATATATTTATTTTACATTTGTACCAACTATAATCAAAGGCAAATGTAACTGCTGCACTATGTACCTTAATAGGACAGCTCTTATAAGGATGTGAATGAAATGAGACAGGATGTTATCAGAGGGAGTTAGATGGGCAGGGACAGGAGGAGAGGTTAACCTCTGTGGTTCCTCTCCCTGTTCGGGCGGAGCTCGGCGGTCTTCGTCGCCGGGCTACTAGCTGCCACCCATCCATTGTTCCTTTTCGTTTGTGTCTGTCTGTTTTTTCTTTACACCTGTGTCCTATTAGTTTATTTCGGGGGATTTATTAACCTCCGCTGCCTGCTAGTCTTTGTGAGGGATTAATCGCTGTTGTTGCTCTGTTAGGGGTGCGTGTTTGCTCTGTTAGGGGTGCGTGTTTGCTCTGTTAGGGGTGCGTGTTTGCTCTGTTAGGGGTGCGTGTTTGCTCTGTTAGGGGTGCGTGTTTGCTCTGTTAGGGGTGCGTGTTTGCTCTGTTAGGGGTGCGTGTTTGCTCTGTAAGGGGTGCGTGTTTGCTCTGTAAGGGGTGCGTGTTTGCGCCATGGGGTTTTCTTACTCAGGGTCGTTGTACCGTTTTGGACTGTAATTAGGAGTAGCGGTTTCTCCTCCGTGTGTTGACTTTATTCCCTGTGTGTGGCGACTTCGTTTGGGCGTGTTCCTCCGCCTGTTGTCGTTGAGTTGGGACTTCTAATAAACGATTGTGCTACTGGGACTTCCTTGCTCTCCTGCTCCTGACTCCTTCACCTCCCTCCTCTTAGGAGGCACGTAACAACCTCATTGGATGCGATGTTGGATACCAGAAAAGTTGCTCCATGTAACTGAAAGGTGTAGTTGGCTTTTATTTTTCTTCTCAATCGATGGATGCCACTCAGCTGAGGGTTGGCTGTCAGATGAGATTAGACTGCTACATTTAACCTATATTCTTCCCTAGACTGAGCTAAGGGTTGGCTGTCAGATGAGACTAGACTGCTGGAAAAGAACCATAAAAGATTTGTCTCCTACTGGCAGCGATTAAGAATTTGCATCGGAGTCAACATTACTTGTGCTCATTTGCCTGGGATGCCTGGTAAAAGATGATCATCAGAAATGGGAAGACATTCGAGGCTCATGCCTGCACAGCAAAAACAACATGCAGCTTCAGCTTGTTACCGTATTTGGCCACTCAGTAAAGTGTATCTGGATCATGGCCAGTCGTTTGGTCAGGTTATGGGCAAAGATCCACCCCCCCATCTCATTTAATCCTCTACTGTAAACATTTAGGTTTTTCACCTCAAAAATATTTCAAACTAGTATTTCACTGCTTCTCTAACCTGATTCTGGGATCCAGTCTTCCTCTCAGTCACTGTCCTCACTATCAGAGGTTATGTATGATATTGACCAAGCCCATAATTTTACATCAAATCTTTCATTGAGCATGATATTGCCCTGAAAAGTAGCCAAATTGACAGCGTTGCCCTAGGCAACACAACAAAGTAGAGGTATGGCACAACGTTGCCCTAGGCAACACAAAGTAAGCTACCAAACGGTGTTGTGTTGTGTTGTCTGAGGGCACCGATGTGCAGAAGAGGATTAAGACGTACTGATGGCGTGCAGTTTGTCACAATCGCTTTTTTATGTAAAAGTGAGTCTGGTCTCGACACGTCTTATTTGAATGTGGGGCAGGAGGGATTGTGTGAGGGGAAAGGACCATTGTCCATGCAAACATAACATTTGCATGCAAGGTCAGGAAGAGTTCAAGTGACAACAAGTGAAGAGGGTGTGTGAGAGCTGGGGGGGGGGGTACGTGGGTGCCTGTTTGTATATGTGTACGGTATGCTCCTCAGTATAGAGGTATGCTCCTTGGTATAGAGGTATGCTCCTCAGTATAGAGGTATGCTCCTCAGTATAGAGGCATGCAGGCTTGAGTCAGTGTGTCGGCTTCCTGTGTCCTGTATTGTGATTTCTGCTCCACTAGATTAGTGGGCTGTTATCACTCCAATAATGAGGTCCCGGGCCAATAGTTTGACGAGGTAACTTCAACCAACTCTACAGTCTCAGGAGGTATGATGCACACTACGTCATAACGTGTTTACAAATTAATGCAGATTTTTCTATGAGCTCAAGTGTTCTACCACTTTAATAATGAAACATATTTGGAAGGTAAGTTAGAGTACTGTTGACTTTTCTTTTAAAACTAGTCATTTATGTTAAGGCCCACAGGAAATGTTGAATTAAACATAATTTGTCCCACAGCTATTTGAGTAAGACTGTGTGTTTAAACACTCCAACAGGATTGAAAGCCACACACTGTAAGATGTGTTAACCATATTCCAAGTAGCATTTCAAGACCTTTTCAAAAAGTAAATATAGCACTTGATTATATTCTATGATGATATACTACAGAAAATTTCTGTAGTGACATTCCACTAGACGAGAGCCACATTACACCATGAATCATATGATTACATGTCTACAAATCACAAAGAAGAAATCTGTAGTGCATCCAAACTGTAAAAATATACAATTTGCCATCTCTGTAATAGGTTGTGAAATAATATTTCCAAGAACCAAATAAATGTCAGAGGAAGTGATTCTTAAAAGCTGGACACTTTATCACAGACATACATATAGAATAGTGCCTGCACACTCAAATTAAAAATACATTTAAAAATGATGACAAATTAACAGACACGTTGGAGAGCTTGGTCAACCTGTTCAACAGTGCCTCATAAAATATGATCCACTTACAGTCGCTAACATAGTTACTTACCAGAGGCGTGTCTTGTCTCTCTGGCATGGCTGTGTTCTAATGTGCAGTCAGCTTCACTCCAGTCACCGATCTCTGTCCTGGAGAAGGTGAGCCCTAGGAGACTCCAGGAAGCAGCAGGTAGGTAAACCACGCCCTGGCCTTCCTCTGACCAATCACAGTCTCCAATGAGCTCCATTATCTTTGAGTCATTATCTGCACCACCAGTGCACCTGTAAAGGAGTCCCATCAGAACAATGTGATACACATGGCTACACTACAGGGAATGATTCAATGGGCTAGAATGCAGCAACTGATTACTGAAATAATACAATAACTGAAAACTGATATAATACAATAACTGATAACTGATATAATACAATAACTGATATAATACAATAACTGAAAACTGATATAATACAATAACTGATAACTGATATAATACAATAACTGATATAATACAATAACTGATAACTGATATAATACAATAACTGATATAATACAATAACTGAAAACTGATATAATACAATAACTGATAACTGATATAATACAATAACTGATAACTGAAATAATACAATAACTGATAACTGATATAATACAATAACTGATATAATACAATAACTGATAACTGATATAATACAATAACTGATAACTGATATAATACAATAACTGATAACTGATATAATACAATAACTGATAACTGATATAATACAATAACTGATATAATACAATAACTGATAACTGATATAATACAATAACTGATAACTGATATAATACAATAACTGATAACTGATATAATACAATAACTGATATAATACAATAACTGATAACTGATATAATACAATAACTGATAACTGATATAATACAATAACTGATATAATACAATAACTGATAACTGAAATAATACAACAACTGATAACTGAAATAATGCAATAACTGATAACTAATATAATACAATAACTGATATAATACAATAACTGAAATAATACAATAACTGATAACTAATATCATACAATAACAGATATAATACAATAACTGATAACTAATATAATACAATAACTGATATAATACAATAACTGATATAATACAATAACTGATATAATACAATAACTGATAATTGATATAATACAATAATTGATATAATACAGCTGTCACGCCCGGGTCGAAATATATTATGTTTATCTTCATTTATTTGGTCAGGCCAGGGTGTGACATGGGTTTTTGTGGTGTGTTTCGGCTTGGGGTTTTGTGGGGTGTATAGCGTAGTCTATGGCTGCCTGAAGCGGTTCTCAATCAGAGTCAGGTGATTATCGTTGTCTCTGATTGGGAACCATATTTAGGCAGCCATATTATTTGAGTGTTTCGTGGGTGATTGTTCCTGTATCTGTGTTTATATTCACCAGATAGGCTGTATAGTTTTTTCACGTTTTTCACATGAGTAACCACCACGCTGCATTTTGGTCCGCTCCTCCTTCAACAGAAGAACGCCGTTACAACAGCAACTGATAACTGATATAATACAATAACTGATATAATACAATAACTGATAACTGATATAATACAATAACTGGTATAATACAATAACTGATAACTGATATAATACAATAACTGATAACTGATATAATACAATAACTGATATAATACAATAACTGATATAATACAATAACTGATAACTGATATAATACAATAACTGATAACTGATATAATACAATAACTGATAACTGATATAATACAATAACTGATAACTGATATAATACAATAACTGATGTAATACAATAACTGATAACTGATATAATACAATAACTGATATAATACAATAACTGATAACTGATATAATACAATAACTGGTATAATACAATAACTGATAACTGATATAATACAATAACTGATAACTGATATAATACAATAACTGGTATAATACAATAACTGGTATAATACAATAACTGATGTAATACAATAACTGATAACTGATACAATACAATAACTGATAACTGATATAATACAATAACTGGTATAATACAATAACTGATAACTGATATAATACAATAACTGGTATAATACAATAACTGATAACTGATATAATACAATAACTGATATAATACAATAACTGATATAATACAATAACTGATAACTGATATAATACAATAACTGATATAATACAATAACTGATAACTGATATAATACAATAACTGATAACTGATATAATACAATAACTGATGTAATACAATAACTGATAACTGATATAATACAATAACTGATAACTGAAATAATACAATAACTGGTATAATACAATAACTGATGACTGATATAATACAATAACTGATATAATACAATAACTGGTATAATACAATAACTGGTATAATACAATAACTGATATAACACAAAAACTGATAACTGATATAATACAATAACTGGTATAATACATTAACTGATGACTGATATAATACAATAACTGATATAATACAATAACTGGTATAATACAATAACTGGTATAATACAATAACTGATATAACACAAAAACTGATAACTGATATAATACAATAACTGGTATAATACAATAACTGATATAATACAATAACTGATAACTGATATAATACAATAACTGGTATAATACAATAACTGATATAATACAATAACTGATATAATACAATAACTGATAACTGATATAATACAATAACTGATAACTGATATAATACAATAACTGGTATAATACAATAACTGATATAATACAATAACTGATAACTGATATAATACAATAACTGGTATAATACAATAACTGATATAATACAATAACTGATAACTGATATAATATAATAACTGATATAATACAATAACTGATAACTGATATAATACAATAACTGATATAATACAATAACTGGTATAAAACAATAACTGATATAATACAATAACTGATATAATACAATAACTGATATAATACAATAACTGGTATAATACAATAACTGATATAATACAATAACTGATAACTGATATAATACAATAACTGGTATAATACAATAACTGGTATAATACAATAACTGATATAATACAATAACTGATAACTGATATAATATAATAACTGATATAATACAATAACTGATAACTGATATAATACAATAACTGATATAATACAATAACTGGTATAAAACAATAACTGATATAATACAATAACTGATAACTGATATAATACAATAACTGATATAATACAATAACTGGTATAATACAATAACTGATATAATACAATAACTGATAACTGATATAATACAATAACTGGTATAATACAATAACTGATATAATGCAATAACTGATAACTGATATAATATAATAACTGATATAATACAATAACTGATAACTGATATAATACAATAACTGATATAATACAATAACTGGTATAATACAATAACTGGTATAATACAATAACTGATATAATACAATAACTGATATAATACAATAACTGATAACTGATATAATACAATAACTGGTATAATACAATAACTGATAATTGATATAATACAATAACTGATAACTGATATAATACAATAACTGATATAATACAATAACTGATAACTGATATAATACATTAACTGATATAATACAATAACTGATACAATACAACAACTGATGACTGATATAATACAGTAACTGATAACTGATATAATACAATAACTGGTATAATACAATTACTGATATAATACAATAACTGATATAATACAATAACTGGTATAATACAATAACTGATATAATACAATAACTGATATAATACAATAACTGGTATAATACAATAACTGGTATAATACAATAACTGATATAATACAATAACTGATATAATACAATAACTGATAACTGATATAATACAATAACTGGTATAATACAATAACTGATAACTGATATAATACAATAACTGGTATAATACAATAACTGGTATAATACAATAACTGAGATAATACAATAACTGATATAATACAATAACTGGTATAATACAATAACTGATAACTGACCAAGACCAAGGAGATGATTGTGGACTACAGGAAAAGGAGGAACGAGCACACCCCATTCTCATCGACAGGGTTGTAGTGGAGCAGGTTGAGAGCTTCAAGTTCCACATCACCAACAAACTAACATGGTCCAACCACACCAAGACAGTTGGGAAGAGGGAACAACAAAACATTTCCCCCTTAGGAGACTGAAAATATTTGGCATGGGTCCTCAGATCCTCAAAAAGGTTTTACAGCTGCACAGTCGGGCTCCGACCGCAAGGCACTACAGAGGGTAGTGAGTATGGCCCAGTACATCACTGGGGCAAAGCTTCCTGCCATCGAAGACCTCTATACCAGGTGGTGTCAGAGGAAGGCCCTAAAAATGGTCAAAGTCTCCAGCGACCCTAGTCATAGACTGTTCTCTCTGCTACCACACGGCAAGCGTACCGGATCGCCAAGTCTAGGTCCAAGAGGCTTCTAAACAGCTTCTACCCCCAAGCCACAAGACTCCTTAACAGCTAATCAAATGGCTAACCAGACTATTTGCATTGCCCCCCCCCCCCCCTTCTACGCTGCTTCTACTCTCTGTTATTATGTACACTTAGTCACTTTAATAACTCTACCTGCATGTGCATATTACCTCAATTACCTCGACACCCCGCACATTGACTCTGTACCGGTAGCCCCTGTATATAGCCCCACTATTGTTATTTACTGCTGCTCTTTAAGTATTTGTTATTCTTATCTCATACTTTTTTCTTAGGTTTTTTTCTTACCTGCATTGCTGGTTAAGGGCTTGTAAGTAAGCATTTCACTGTCAAGTCTACTACACCTGTTGTATTCGGCGCATGTGACAAATATATTTTGATTTGAGCACTGGGTTAGGTTGTGGATGCTATAATACTTGCCACTGGGGGTCAGTATATCACCATAAAGTTACAAATAAACAGCTCCAGGCTGGTCTAATGTGGTCTTCGTTTTAATGAAACGTGGTTGATGGGTCTTCTATCTTTAGCTGAGGCTAAACCCCATAGGTATATGAATAACATTTTATTTATATTGAACATTTTAACTTGTATACAGGTAGACCAGAGAAGCCACATCCCTTTTGATTGGCAGGTGAGTGGCAACCCTGATTAGAAGCACCTGCTGCTCATCAGTTGCTCACCTGTGTTCCCTATAAATGCTGTGTTGAATGGAAAAGGTTTCTACCTACACACTGAAGAAGGCTGCAAAGCAAAAACGTCTGTGTATGTGAACACTGATGCAATGACAATAATAATAATAATAATAATAACAACAACACCAATAATAATAATAATACAAATGTTTTTTTTATTAAGCTTTAAGCGAGATATATTTTTGAATGCGGACCCATTACCCATTTTTGCTTATCTGATTTTACGGGTTTTCACGCACAAACCAAACTTCTGGCAGAGCCTGAAGGTCCCCTTTTGATTGGCCACGACACCACACAATTTTCAGCTTGAATCCATCCAAGTTTTCAATAGATATTTCTTTCTCCAAATTGTCCTTCAGCTTAGATAGACTGAAACGCCTAAAGTCATTAATAAACAGAGCGTAATACTGGTAATAACCAGTATATTGATTAGCATACCCTTGCCTATATCATTTGAACATGCTTCAAATAACCTCTGTAATGTTCTGAAACCTATTAGCTGTTTATCTGTTCCACTGAGGATATGACACATTTTCGAAGCAAAGTTGTCTTTTGTTAAAAGGTAAAGGCCAACCCGGTTTAAAACCTTTTAAAACAGCCGCATTTATTAAAGGCTGGAATCGATCCCTGCACCGGAAATATCGCAGAAGTTCTGAGATTAAATGGAAATGCAATTTACGATTGAGCCGATATAACAGCGTTTACAGTTAATGCCGTCTCGGCTCAACCCTTTTACATTTCAATCCAGCTCTAACGCGGATCCTCCGCGATTTCGAAGATACCAACACAGAAGATACAGATTTGAATCCTGCACCAAACAGCAGACGTACGTAGGCTACAATCACTCAAACAGTGCAGAAGTCTGTCATTAAACTTCATGCAAGGATGCAAAAGTGAACCTCATTTGGTGCCATTCCAAATGGCCACCCAATTAGACTACTTTTTTAAATATATATTTTATTTATTGAAACAACAATAACAATATTACACATAAATACTGGGACATTCCTGTGAATACAATGAAACAATTAAAAAAAATAGAACACCATGACATCATTTATATGCGACATTCAGAGACAAGACTTCTAATAATTGTTCCTACTTTTTACGTTTCACAAGTCTGAGGGATTTATAAAATTGTAATAGTTCAATGAAAATAAATACGAAATAAGGAATTTTCCCACCCCATGTACATTTGTGAATATAATATTAGGCCAAGATAATAATAATGTTAATAAAATAGTTATGATCGGGATTACAAGGATAAGCATAATGCCATTTAACATCGTGAAAGGTAAACATAGGAAATTCTGGAGATTTTATACACGACCATTCATGAATTTCAATCCATAGTTCACTAGGATGGCGGCACGAAAAAAATAAATGCTCAATAGATTCTAAATCAGAGGAACATAAAACACAAGGCATTTTGTCAAAATGGAATCTTTTGGGCACGAAATCATTAAGGTAAGTTAAGGGTAGTCGCTTTTGACCATAGCATGGGGGTTGATCACTTCCATTGCAATATATTGAATTATAATCACCAAAAATGACTTAATTAACTGCCAATCGTATCCACTTATTGTTGCGTTTTTTTATCCAAAAGATTCAAGTCATTATTTGTAGACTTGGAAAACAGGGAACAACCTCAAATAACAAAGTGTTCATAATAAGTCCAAGTAAAGAAAGTGGAATTGCTTTGCAAACCTTCACATATTCTCTCTGAGTAATATTAACCTGAAACGTACCAATGAACTGATAACACGGCAAAACTCCTAATTAGACGACAGTCACGCCATTTAAAAGGTGAAAGGGGGCGTGAAAGGGGCGTGTTTTCACGACAATGGACAACCAATAATCAAGGCCGAGCAATATATAGTCGGCATCCTCGGGCCTTTAAATAGCCTACCTCCGCTCACAAAATGTCAATGTCAGTGATCGCAGCGGAAGTTAGGAGTAATATAGATTTTGAGAACAAGGTTGAGTCATTAAGTCAGGGATCTTCAGGTCAGCGCTCTAGACTTTTTACACTCTAGACGTTTAAAACCTATTTTCCCAGTCAGCACTTGTTTTTTTCTGAGTTCCCAATTGGCCTGACCGTGGCAGAATGTATTGCATTTTTTTCTGGCCCACGGTGATGCATGCGAATGTTTATCCTTTATAAGCTTGGAAAAGAGACCCTTAAACCCAGACTTGGACCACACACACCCTCCACTGACGAGCAGGCAGGGGAAGCAAACATATTGTTAAGGATTGCTTTGCAACAAAAAAAGAAATGTCCCTTTTTCAGGACCCTGTCTTTCAAAGATAATTGGTAAAAATCCAAATAGCTTCACAGATCTTCATTGTTAAGGGTTTAAACACTGTTTCCCATGTTTGTTCAATGATCCATAAACAATTAATAAACATGCACCTGCTGAACGGTCATTAAGACACTAACAGCTTACAGACGGTAGGCAATTAAGGTCACAGTTATGAAAACTTAGGACACTAAAAGAGGCCTTTCTACTGACTCTGAAAAACACCAAAAGAAAGATGCCCGGGGTCCCTGCTCATCTGCGTGAACGTGCCTTAGGCATGCTGCAAGGAGGCATGAGGACTGATGTGGCCAGGGCAATAAATTGCAATGTCCGTACTGTGAGATGCCTAAGACAGCGCTACAGGGAGACAGGACGAACAGCTGATTGACCTCGCAGTGGCAGACCACGTGTAACATCACCTGCACAGGATTGGTACATCTGAACATCACACCTGCGGGACAGATACTGGATGACAACATCAACTGCCCAAGTTACAACAGGAACGCACAATCCCTCCATCAGTGCTCAGACTGTTCGCAATAGGCTGAGAGAGGCTGGACTGAGGGCTTGTCAGACATCACCTGCCACAACGTCGCTTACGGGCACAAATACACTGTTGCTTATGGGAACAAACCCACCGTTGCTGGACTAGACAGGACTGGCAAAAAGTGCTCTTCATTGATGAGTCGCGGTTTTGTCTCACCAGGCGTGTTGGTCGGATTCACGTTTATCGTCGAAGGAATGAGCTTTACACCGAGGCCTGTACTCTAGAGTGGGATCAGGGTGAAGGGTCCATCATGATCTGGGGTGGTGTGTCACAGCATCATCGGACTGAGCTTGTCATTGCATGCAATCTCAACGCTGTGCGTTACAGGGAAGACATCCTCCTCACTCATGTGGTACCCATCCCCCCCCCTTTGTTCAGGGACACATTATTCCATTTATTTTAGTCACATGTCTGTGGAACTTGTTCAGTTTGTCTCAGTTCTTGTCAGGACCCGGTTACGAACCTGGGTCTCCGGAGTGAGAAACAGTCACTTAACCAACTGAGCCACGAATAGTCAGCAGAACCCAGAAGATGAGGCAGACACAGCAGTACTTAAGACGGTGTATTTAATAAAGTAAAAAGGAGAAGTCCTTCAATACAAAATGGTAAATCCAAAAGGTGGTAGGAATAGCACAAAAAAGCCTCAAAAGATACTCAAAAACAGAATTCCACAAGAGCATTCACCGGAATCGACAAGAATACATAGAACACTAGGGCTGGGTGCTAACATACAAACACAGAGCACAGAACTGAGGGAAACTAAGGGTTTAAATACAATCAGGGAAAACGAGGCACAGGTGCAAATAATAATGGGGAACAAGGGAAAAAACATAAGGTCAAAAAGCACAATGGGGGCATCTAGTGACCAAAATCCGGAACAACCCTAGCCAAATCCTGACAGAATCCCCCCCTAGGAACGGCTCCTGACGTTCCTACCAGCTCTCTCAGGGTGGAGGGCCCTGAACTGACGAATGAGGTCAGGGTCCAGGATGTCTTTGGCAGGAACCCAGGAGCGCTCCTCGGGACCGTAGCCTTCCCAGTCCACCAGATACTACCAGGACCGCTGCACCCGGCGGGAATCCAGTATCCGATGGACGGTATAACCCGGCTGGCCTCCAATGACACGAGGCGGAGGGGGAGGTCTGTCTGCCGGGACAAGGGGAGAAAAAACAACAGGTTTTAACAATGAAATGTGAAATGTGGGATTAATCTTAAGGGATCTGGGTAAGTGTAGGCGATAAGAAACTGGGTTAACTCTCCTGGCAACCTTGAAGGGACCGATGTATTTTTGGGACAGCTTGCGAGACTCCACCCGTAGAGGTAAGTCTCTTGTGGAGAGCCAGACTCTCTGGCCGGGGCGCAGGGTAGGCCCGGGACGGCGACGTCTGTTGGCTTGTTGTTGGTACCTCTGTGAGGAACGCATAAGATTAAGACTGGTCTTCCTCCACATAAGCCGACAGCGTCTGACGAACTTCAAGGCTGAAGGCACTCTGACTTCTGCCTCCTGGTCCGGGAACAATGGAGGAGCATAGCCAAACTGACACTCGTGCGGGGACATACCAGTGGAGGAGGAGCGCAAGGTGTTGTGCGCGTATTCGGCCCAAACAATAAAGGATGACCATGTGGACGGGTTGTCACGAGTCATACATCGGAGGGTGGTTTCCAGCTCTTGATTCATCCTCTCTGTTTGGCCGTTGGACTCCGGATGGTACCCTGAAGATAGACTGGCAGAAGCCCCCATGAGTTGGCAGAAGGCCTTCCAAAACCTTGAGGCGAACTGGGGACCTCTGTCAGAAACCATATCTTGAGGAATGCCGAAGACTCGGAACACATGATTAATTACCAACTCAGCCGTTTCCTTGGCAGAAGGTAACTTAGTCAGAGGGACGAACCTGGCTGCCTTTGAAAACCTGTCGATTATGACTAGGATAGTAGTATTGCCATGGGATGGAGGAAGTCCAGTAATAAAGTCCAATGAGATATGGGACCAGGGTCTGTGGGGAACAGGTAAAGGGTGAAGGATTCCTTGAGGGCGGAGGTGAGAAGATTTGCCCTGGCAGCACACGGGACAGGCATTGACGAAAGTGGCAACGTCTTCTCTTATGGTAGGCCACCAGAACTTACGCTGGATGAACTCCAAGGTGCGACCTACGCCCGGATGACAGGTGAGGCGAGAGGAGTGCCCCCACAGAAGGACCTGAGTCCTCACTGCCTTGGGGACAAACAACCGATTGGCAGGACCTCCTTTCGGGTCCGGTTCGCTAGCTTGAGCACGTCTCACGGTATCCTCAACTTGCCACGAGATCGGAGCCACAATCTTAGCAGCAGGAAGGACAGGCATGTCCGTGTCATCTCGAATGGCAGGAGCGTAGACTCGGGACAGGGCATCCGGTTTGAGATTCTTCGACCCGGGCCGATAGGTGAGGATAAACTGGAATCGATTGAAGAAAAGAGACCATCTAGCTTGTCTAGAGTTCAACCGCTTCGCCTGCTGGATATACTCCAGATTTTTGTGGTCCGTAAGCACTTGAAACGGGTGAGAAGCCCCCTCGAGCCAGTGTCTCCATTCCTTCAATGCCATCTTAACCGCTAGGAGTTCACGATCCCCCACATCGTAGTTCCTCTCAGTCGGGGTAAGCCGGTGTGAGAAGAAAGCGCACGGATGAAGCTTCTTGTCTTCACCCCTCTGAGACAGGACAGCTCCAACACCAACCTCTGATGCGTCTACCTCCACCACAAATGGTTCATCCGTAGTCGGTAGTATCAGGATGGGAGCAGAGAGAACGCGCTGCTTGAGTCCTTGGAAGGCCGTCTCAGCTTCTCTTCCCCACAAAAACCTTGCATTGCCACCCTTGGTTAAAGCTGAGAGAGGGGCTGCCACCAAGCTGAAGTTCTTGATGAACTTGCGGTAAAAGTTTGTGAAGCCCAGGAAACGCTGAACTTCCTTAACGGATTTGGGGGTGGGCCAATCCGCTACCGCCCCTACCTTCCTGGGGTCCATTTGGACTCGACCGGGTTCCACTACAAATCCCAGGAATTGTACTCGGGATGAATGGAATTCACATTTTTCCGGCTTAACGTACAGATGGCTGTCCAGGAGGCGTTTGAGTACTTGTCTGACATGTTTAGTGTGTTCTTGAAGGGAGCTCGAAAAGATGAGGATGTCATCCAAGTAAACGAACACAAATATGTTAAGCATATCCCTAAGCACATCGTTTATGAGCGCTTGGAACACCGCTGGGGCGTTGGTCAGGCCGAAGGGCATCACCAAGTATTCATAGTGACCAGTAGGCGTGTTGAAAGCGGTCTTCCACTCGTCACCAGGTCTGATCCGCACAAGATGGTATGCGTTCCGCAGGTCAAGCTTAGTGAAAACAACTGCTTCCTGGAGCAGCTCGAAGGCTGTGGCCATAAGGGGTAGCGGGTAACGGTTACGGACGGTTATGTCATTGAGTCCCCGGTAGTCGATGCAAGGACGTAATGGTGTGGGGGCTGTGCTTTGGCAAAGTGGGTGGGATTATATCCTGCATTGTTGGCCCCACACCACTACAGGAATGTCTTCAACCACCAACTTACTACCCTGAGAAAAGGCAGATGACCTAGGTTGGGGGTATAGTCGGACGGGGCCACAGTGTCTCCCAATCCCTCCTGTCTCAGCCTGCAGTAATTATGCTGCAATGGTTTGTGTCGTGGGGCTAGGGTCAGTCTGTTATATTTGGAGTATTTCTCCTATCTTATCCAGTGTCCTGTGTGATTTTAAATATGCTCCCTCTAATTATTTATCTTCTCTCAGAGGACCTGAGCCCTAGGACCATGCCTCAGGACTACCTGCCCTGATGACTCCTTGCTGTCCACCTGGTCGGGCTGCTGCTCCAGTTTCAACTGTTCTGCCTGCGGATATGGAACCCAGACCTGTTCACCGGACATGCTACCTTGTCCCGGGCCTGCTGTTTTCGACTCTCTCTCTACCGCACCTGCTGTCTCTAACTCTGAATGATCGGCTACAAAAAGCCAACTGACATTTAACTACTGAGGTTCTGATCTGTTGCACCCTCGACAACTACTGTGATTATTATTTGACACTGCTGGTCATCTATGAACGTTTGAACATATTGGCCATGCACTGTTATCAACTCCACCCGGCACAGTCAGAAGAGGACTGACCACCCCTCAGAGCCTGGTTCCTCTAGGTTCCTGCCTTTCTAAGGGGTTTTTCCTAGCCACCGTGCTTCTACATCTGCATTGCTTGCTGTTTGGGGTTTAGGCTGAGTTTCAGTATAGCCCTTTGTGACATCGGCTGATGTAAAAAGGGCTTTATAAATATATTTGAGTATCAGAAAGGTTGCTGGATCGAATCCCCGAGCTGACAAGGTAAAATAAATCAAGTGTTCTGCCGCTGAACTGGGCAGTTAACCCACTGTTCCCCGGTAGGCTGTCATTGTAGATAAGAATGTTGTTCTTAACTGACTTGCCTAGTTAAATGAATATATATATATATGTATCACTCCAGTGCTAATCTGCAAAATTGTAATTATTCGCCTACCTCCTCATGCCTTTTGCACACAATGTATATAGACTCGCCTTTTTTGTACTGTGTTATTGACTTGTTAATTGTTTACTCCATGTGTAACTCTGTGTTGTCTGTTCACACTGCTAAGCTTTATCTTGGCCAGGTCGCATTTGCAAATGAGAACTTGTTCTCAACTAGCCTACCTGGTTAAATAAAGGTGAAATTAAAAAAATTAAAAAATATGTGATTCTGAAAGTATGTTGACATGATCAGCCAGATCAAAGCTACAGTAGATTTGACATCATTTTATCTGTGGCCAATGACGTTGAGCCTTCTTGGATGGGAAGGTAATGTAACTATGGCGAGGGGGCAGGAACGTTCCAGCTCTCCCTGTATTCTTCGTTTTTTAACAAAACATGTGAGACTCAACTGCCCCACCTACCCTGAATGACTAGTGGCCACTGACACTTGTTTTAATGACTTGCCAACTATGTAACGTTGATGTTCTTGTATTATCTGAGATTGTTTAAATGGTAGCTGGGGAAAAGACAAAAAAATGTAGCATACATTTGGACTTTCTGCTCATTTTATTATTGCATTAGTGAACCCTCAACAGCAATGCGCAGGGACACCCCCTGGCATTGTCGATATGTAAATGAATACTCCATTCAACAGCATAAGCATTTGAGCGACATGTTTTTGAATGCGGACCCATTACACATTTTTGCTTATCTGATTTTACGGGTTTTCACGCACAAACCCTTTTGATAGGCCACGACACCATACAAGTTTCAGCTTGAATCATTCCAAGTTTTCAATAGATATTTATTTCTCCTTCAGCTTGGATAGACTGAAACGCCTAAAGTCATTAATAAACAGAGTGTAATAAATACGGGTAATAACCAGTATATTGATAAGCATATCCTCGTCTATATCATTTGAACATGCTTCAAATAACCTCTGTAATGTTCTGAAACCTATTAGCTGTTTATCTGTTCCACTGAGGATATGACACATTTTCGAAGCAAAGTTGTCTTTTGTTAAAAGGTAAAGGCCAACCCGGTTTAAAACCTTTTAAAACAGCCGCATTTATTAAAGGCTGGAATCGATCCGTATCGCGGAAATATCGCAGATAATATCGCAGATTTAGCCGATATAGACAGCGTTTACAGTTAATGCCGTCTCCGCTCATTCCTTTTACATTTCAATCTAGCTATAACGAGGATCTTCCGCGATTTCGACGATACAGATTGAATCCTGCCCCAAACAGCAGAAATACGTCGGCGACAATCACTCCTGCAGTGCAGAAAGTCTGTCATTAAACTTCCTGCAAGGATGCAAAAGTGAACCTCATTTGGTGCCATTCCAAATACCTCCACCAAGCCACCCAATTAGACTTGTTTTTCTCTCTCTCTCTACCGCACCTGCTGTCTCTAACTCTGAATGACCAGCTATGAAAAGCCAACTGACATTTATTCCTGAGGTGCTGACCTGTTGCACCCGCTACACCACTGTGATTATTATAATCTGACCCTGCTGGTCATCTATGAACGTTTGAACATCTTGGCCATGTACTGACCACCGCACACTGCTCTTGATAGTATCACTGATATTTAATAAGTTTACTTATCGGCCTCACGGCCTTCGTCAGAGCTTTTGTGAATTTAAAAAAATTAGGGTTCGGGTTAAAATTTCACAAAAGCTCTGACGTAGGCCGTGAGGCCGGTACATAAGCTTATTAAATATCAGTGATACTATCAAGAGCAGTGAGCGGTTTCCTTCATCTTGTTCAATTGTTGCCATGCACCTGCAAATAAGATTGCTCAGATGTGCGAGTGCCTTTAGAATTCAGTACAGCACTTTGTGACATCGGCTGATGTAATATTACACGTCAAAACAAGGACATTCCTGTGAATACAATGAAACAATAAAAATAGAACACCAGGCGACCCCCCCCCCCCCCTTATGTCCACGACCCCATGTACATTTGTGAATATAATATTAGGCCAAGAGAATAATAATGTTAATAAAATAGTTATGATCAGAATTACAAGGATAAGCATAATGCCATTTAACATCATGAAAGGTAAACATAGGAAATTCTGGAGATTTTATACACGACCATTCATGAATTTCAATCCATAGTTCACTAGGATGGCGGCACGAAAAAAATAAATGCTCAATAGATTCTAAATCAGAGGAACATAAAACACAAGGCATTTTGTCAAAATGGAATCTTTTGGACAAGAAATCATTAACGGGATAAATGGAAGAACATATTTTAAAATGAGTTTCTTTAACTTTTGGGATAACCGGACAATTAAGGTAAAAGAAAGTCGCTTTTGACCATAGCATGAGGGTCGGTCATTTCCATAGCAATATATTGAATTATAATCACCAAAAATGACTTAATTAACTGCCAATCGCATCCACTTATTGTTGCGTTTTTTTATCCAAAAGATTCAAGTCATTATTTGTAGACTTGGAAAACAGGGAACAACCTCAAATAACAAAGTGTTCATAATAAATCCAAGTAAAGAAAGTGGAATTGCTTTGCAAACCTTCACGTATTCTCTCTGAGTAATATTAACCTGAAACGTACCAATGAACTGATAACACGGCAAAACTCCTAATTAGACGACAGTCACGCCATTTAAAAGGTGAAAGGGGGCGTGAAAGGGGCGTGTTTTCACGACAATGGACAACCAATAATCAAGGCCGAGCAATATATAGTCGGCATCCTCGGGCCTTTAAATAGTCTACCTCCGCTCACAAAATGTCAGTGATCGCATCGGAATTTAGAGGGAACATCCATTTTTTATTTCTTCGATCTGGACATATTGCAGGACGTCATGACGAACGTTCCGACGCCAACTGGTTTGGAGAGCGCGGTGGCAGAGAGAGCAACTCTTCCCCGTCGCCATTCAAGCGTCTGTCGGAACTTATTTGGACCCGTCGACCATGATGCGCTGAACCGCGAGTTGAAGGCGGAGCTGAAGGAAATATCTGAACGAGACCAGCGTCGATGGAATTTCCACTTCGAGACAGACACACCGATTCCCGGGCGTTACGAATGGGAAGGGATGTCAGCGGAGTCGATGCCTGCCTTCTACCAGGTGTCGGAAGTTGGAGCACGCAGGTAAGCCAAGCCCTAGACTTCCTCTGACCAATCAGTCTTCACTGAGCTCAGTGGGGACTTTTTATGTAAATCTTGGTGGTGCGAACTCCATATTTTCATTCTTATACAAAGCCACATTCCATTAATTGCACTAACCACGACAAGCGTTCCCACAAACTGTTAGGGCCTACATATAGTTATCCCAGCGGAGTTCTTTCCAGCACAATGGAGCGAATGAAGTCTCTTACAACATTAGATGCCATTTCTCGAACGGGTTATAGGCTACATGTGCACCACCAAGTCAGAACAGGTGAAAATAGACCAGTTGATTAGGTTGAGGCATATGTGCTACTATCAGCTTGATACACAACATACGCTTAGTATTACTTTATCTACAGTATACACTTCTCCCTGGCATATTACATCATTGATGCAGCACCATACAAGATGTGTTTTTGACTCACCTTGTGATCTGCTCACGTAAAAAGGAAGATTGGTGGTCCTTTGGGCATTTTGTTAGTCTGGCATTCTCTAACTTTATGGTAAACACACAACCACTCTGTTGAATAGCAGGCCACTGATTAGCAGCCACTGATTCCTTCCAAACGACTAATTGTGGAATTTTGTTATTTCCAACTTGTGTGATCCTTATAGCCGATTAGCACTGTTAAATTAAATATAATATCTTCATTTGACAAGGATTAAAATGCATTTGTTTGATTTAATGATGACCGCTAGCTAAAATGTTGACCTGTTCAGTCCAAAGCTACTGTATATTTAATTTCACATTTTCTGTGGCCAATGACATTGAGCCTTTCTTTTAGAAGGCCACTTAGAATTATATTACATGGAAGGACCAAAACAGCTGAAATGTGTCTATCCTTACTAAGTATTTAATCTGGACGATGTACTGTCCCCATGAGTGACAGAACACTGAGCCAATCATGCCACAATGTTCCTATTTGCTGCTTGCATTTTGGAGCTGCCTTACTCAAGAAAACAAACCCTGTTCGTATGGGCTTTAACTCAATATTTTTGTTACGTTAAACTGACACTAATTAATGCCAAAATAACATGCAAGCCCCAATGTATTTTCTGCTAGAAATGTAGAGACCTTAGGTTGTGGATGCTATACTGACCCCCAGTGGCAACTATTAGATCACCATACAGATAGAAATAAAGTTTAAGGGTGGTCTCATGTTGGCTTTGCTGGCACATGCTTGAAGGGTCTTCTCTTAACTTAGGCTAAACCCACGTTTTAAAGAAATTATTTATATTAATAAACCACGAGGCCACCACACAACCTGCTTGTCTACAGGTAGACCAGAAGCCACATCCTTTTTAATTGGCAGATGAGTGGCAACCCTGATTAGAAGCACCTGCTGCTCACCTGTTCCCTATGCTGGTTTGAATGAAAGTGATTAATACCCACACACTGAAGGCTAAAGCAGAAACGTCTGTGTTCGCTTCCCTGACGCAGCGACAATACGAAATTAACGTTAAGCAACTACTTTATGAATGCGGACCATCACATTTTATCTAAAATTACGGGTTTTACGCACCAACTTAACTTCTAGGCGAGTCCGATGTTCCTCTTTTGAAAGACCACGACTTTCCCCCCCGCTTGATTATCCGTTTTCAATAGTCTCCAAATTGTCCTATAGTTTGGATAGGCAGAAACGCTTAAAGTAATAACCAGTATATCATTGGAACAGGCTTCAAATAACGGCATATGCTCTGAAACCTCTTAGCTGTACCTGTTCCACTGAGGATAAGGCACATTTTCAAAGTAACGTTTTTGTTTAGAAAGGTGTAGGTCTATTAAAATATACACCTGTTTAAGGCTAGATTCAATTTGTATCGCGGAAATATTGTGGGAGTTCGGCCTTAAAATGTAAAGGTAATTTCCGATTGAGCCGACATATCCAGGGTTTACCGTGAACGCAGTCTCTGCTCATTGCCTTTTCAACTCTGTGACGATGCCTAGAAACATTTGATTTGGATGTGTGGTATGAAAAATGACGACGTAATATATTCTGAAATGGGAGATTTGAATTGATCAAGCCTTATTGGAATGATGAGTTAATGGCTCTAGGGTCAGTAATGCGCAAGGCTGAGTACCTATTGTTAGTGTAACACTGGGAACACAAGAGAACAGTGAAGAATTTAAAAAACAACGTGTTAAGACTGCCTTTTTTATTTTGATGGCGAACTGCAGAACATGTTGTGTAGTCAATTGGTGTATAAAATGGCGACTCATGATGAACCAAACGCAAAGATAACCAGCTACTAAAGTGTTTCAGTTTTGTTTCGAAGACATTCTTGAGTTTACTAGCATTTATATAAAAAAAACATGTTTTTATTGATAGAAAGGTTGTTTATACGCAACATCTGCCCTGGCCGACTCGGCAAGTAGAGCTCTTGTGAGTTATAGGAAACACTAAAAGATATTGGTTAAGCTACGTATTCCAAACTGTATCAGACATGCGTGTGTTCTGGACTATTCAGCAGGAGTGTTGGGTGCTAAGAGGTATTTTAAAAACGAACATGTTCATAACCGAGCAGTACGTTACTTTTTAGGTCCACGTTTGCACCTATACTTGGAATAACTGTGGACATGGGCTGGGAACCAGGTGAGATGGATGGCGTCTGTGGTGACATTTTGGAATAACTGTGGACATGGGCTGGGAACCAGGTGAGATGGATGGCGTCTGTGGTGACATTTTGGATTAGACTGGATTTGCCAGAATAGTTAGCAGTCTCAGTGGTATCTATCCATAGGGGGCGCCTGGGCAACTGGAATGTCAAACTGACCATCTGCACGAATCTAATTTAATAAGGGAGACATGGATATTATTAAACAACTGATGCGATATGAAGACGATGGGTGGAAGAGATTAATCATGAGCCTGTTTGGGTTGAGGGTGAATTCGTAAGATTATGTCTGACCTTTTCTAAAAGCCAGGATATTGCCTCTGCGTAGTGAAACACTTCGGTATTGTGGTGAAGAGGAAAGACGATGGAACTATTGTGACCTTGAAGAAATGCCGGATAAAATTAGTTTAATTTTCTATTGTCCTTCTCTACCATGAAATAAGCTCGCTCTTATTCCAGAAACCACACCAGATATGCACTGAGGCTGAGTGAGGAGGAATTTGTGGTTTTTTTGTCCCTTGTATTTCCGTTTGAGGAATATTTAGATCAAGCCTGGAATTAAATTGTACATGTTTTTGTGTGTAGGCTTGTCTGTCATGAGTACTTTGTGCCAGACTGGATCCTAGTGACTAATGTTTTTTCTGTGTGTTTACTGCTCCAGCGTTGTAATTATTGTTTGGATAACCTTATTTACTATGTATTGATTTCTTTTTTTCACTGTGATGCAGAGAACGCCGGAATTAATTTATTTGCCATAGTGTTCCACTGGATGTCAGAAGGTGAATTCACCAATTTGTAAGTCGCTCTGGATAAGAGCGTCTGCTAAATGACTTAAATGTAATAGTGAATTATTAATGTTGTCGATTAATACCATAAGGGGTGGGTTGACGATATGACAAATACAATTTAATTCCATTAAACGCCGATATTCCGCGATTTCAACGACAGCTTGAATCCAGCCCTAAACACCAGAAATACGTATACTACAATCCATCCTGCAAGTATGCAGAAGTCACTCATTTGGCGCAATTTCAGGTTGTGACATCAGACTATAGCGCCGAGGTGCGTGGCCTCAACCAAACCCCTCTGACTTCACTTTGTTCCAACGAAGTTAACCAAGAGAATTGGTCCAATACGAGGAAATGTAACTAACTCAACACTGTATACGGTGTAAGAGGTCGAGGACAACATCTTATGAACGTGCAGTCAACGCCACTCAAATTATAGGTAGGTCTCTACAGTGGCGATTTTAGCGTCCGCATTTTGGTGTGGCAAACATATTATATATATATATTTTTTTTTTTTTTTAGATGCAACACAACACATTTCACTAACTGTGATAAACTGTTAGGGCCTACATACAGCTGTCCCAACAGCTTACCACTGCTACACCTTTCTATCAGTGGAGTCTTGTCTGGCAGCGAAACGGGTTAATTCGGCCTAAATTTCCAGTAAAATAAAAAAAATCTGACTTGCGTAAGTCTTTTCCACTGACAATTTGAAATGGGGTGGCAGGTAGGCTAGTGGTGAGAGCGTTGGACTAGTAACAAAGGTTGCAAGATTGAATCCCTGAGCTGACAAGGTAAACCTGTTCTTCCCCTGAAAGAGGCAGTTAAACCCATTGTTCCTAGGCCGTCATTGAAATAAGAATTCTTAAATGACTTGCCTAGTTAATGTGGGCCTTTTTTGTTTCCTGTACACCAAGTCAGAACCATAGGATGAAGGGGGCATATAAACAGACAATGAAAGCTCTTACAATCTGACAGTTCCATAAAATAGGTTAATATGGGAGGAGGGGAGGGACCAAATTGTTAGGTTAGTCACATGGGCTACTAACAGCTTACTACACAACATGCCTTAGCTACAGTATACCTCCCTGGCATACTACATAATTTGTACAGCATACAATACATTTTTCAACAGGAAGATGGCACAGCGGTCTTTGGACAAATTGTCTGTGACTTTGTCAGTTTTGCATTCTCTGGATTTATGGTGCTTTCTAGATCACTGGGAACTTGGGGCTTTGAAACGAGGTTGAATCGTCAGCGCTCTAGACTTGGAACTCTGAGTTAGATTTTGAATGCTCATCCATTTTCCCAGTATGCACTTTTTTACCCTTTTTTTTAAATCCTCATTTCCCAATTGTCTTGAATGTGGCAGAATATATTGAACCTTTTCTGGCCCATGGTGTTGCTGTGAATGTTTATCCTTTTTTAAGCTTGGAAAAGAGCCTTAAACACAGACTTGGACCCTCCACCAACTAGCTGGCAGTGGAGGTCAACATTTTTAGGGATTGCTTTGCAACTACGCCTCTGACTCCTTCCAAACTACTCATTGTTGAAATTGCAATTTCCAACTTGTGTAATGTGTATGGCCGATGCCCTTGAGGCTTCTTGGATTGGAATGTCTAATGTAACTATGGCAGCACCCGAGGGGGCATGAACTTTCTAACTCTCCCTGTAGTTTATTTTTCTTAAGACAGGTGAGGCTCCGCTGCCCTGAATGACTAGTTGTCACTAACAAACTCTTTAATGAGAAACGTGTTTTAATGACTTGCCGACTACATAATGTTGATCTTGTATTATTGACTAGTATGACTTGAAGGCTAACCGTTGTCCACCTCTTCCCTGCAGATTTGTTCCCGACGAGAAGATTAATGTCTGAGATGACTCGCCCTCAGCACAATTCTTCTCTCAATTCCCCTTGAAGAAACGAGGGAACCTTTCGGTTAACCACGTTGACAAATGCTACCATCTGCCGCTTCTGCAGTTAATATGTTCCGTCTCGGGCCAAAAAAAGATGGAGTAACCCTCCCAAATAAGCAACAAATGTTTAAGTAACAATGTATTTAAAAAAAAAAGAATAATTCAATTAACTTGTACTAATTTATTACGTGTCTGATTGTTTGAAATGGCATCTGTGAAAGACCAATTTTGTTGACTTTCTGCTCACTTTATTGCATTAGTGAGCCCTCAAATGATACTTAAGCTTAATTTGCTACATAGGTTATCTGCCTTTTTTGCAATTATTTTCCATTGGACAAAAGATGTAACTCACACATGTTGGCTTAGGTTTTTTGCCAGAGTAACAATGTTTTACATTATTTTATTTGATTTCAACTAATTTATGTTTTAATTCAATTAAGTTTTCTGCGATTGTTTAAATGGTAGCTGGGGAAACTATTAAAACATGTAGTTTACATTTTGACTTTCTGTTCATTTTATTGTATTAGTGAGCCCTCAAATGGCTAACGAGATGAACAGGGACACCACCTGCCCATACCCACCTCCAGCCCCAGCCTCACACTAGAGAAACAATAAGAGCAGCAAGTCGTTCCATTTGACAGCACTTGAAGAGTGCCTCAACAAATTGTAGCAGCAGTAGACCTATAGACTAGCCCTACACTGAATCATTTATGAGATCTGCCTCATTATGGCTGTTGATAGATATACTAATCCCACGAGCTTTACATTTACTGCTCATTATTCCGCACGGAGATGCAGATGCGATTACTCTCGCTGTCGATATGCAAATCAGCTCATCCATTCTACAGCATGTAAGCATATTTCCGATATGAGACCAATGTGGGAGGTTTTCCGATTAACTAGCCCTTAGCCGGGATTTGGGGAAGATCTCTCTGATTTGTGCCGTAACACCTAAGACGGCTGTATAGTAATACACCAAACAATGTAACAAGTGATTGGCGTTTTATTTCAAATTCTGTATTAACTCCCAAGTGCTTTCGCTTTTCAATATCAGGCTATGAAGATGGCCAACCGTTAAGTCAAATAGTGTGCCCCTGCCGTCTTTTATAATGCAAATACGTCAGGTGTATAAAATAAACACCTTCAGAAGTGTAATTGTATCTTAACCTACCTCTGCCTGTCTAGAGTAACGTCAACTTTAAATTGACCCATCAAATAGACTAATGAATACGTGTGGTTTGTATCAGATTTGGTCTAGTTCTAGTAGAAGTATAACCTAATAGTTGTAATGAGTAAGCTAAATACATTTCCATAGTCCCGCTAAGTCAATAGTGACTGCGATAGCAATTGTGCAACAAACCGTGAGTAATATGACCGACTAGATCCATGAGCGATGCGTGCATATACATTACGCAGTAGGAGGATGGGAGATTTGCAGGACAATTTAAGGTTCGCACGTCTCAAGAATTGGTCATACAGCAGGAAATTATTTAAATATAGATGTAAAAAGAAATCTCTATATACACCAAGTCTTTAGATGTCTAATGAAAAAACGAATCAACTAGTCTAGTACACAGTAGTGGTATATTATATGGTTGACTATATTCATTTTCACAGCATTTCATATTTCATTTTGGTTCCATATTTAATGGAGTTGTCAATATTATAGTCTGTACCTGCAGTAGTGTAGACTGAATTCTGCCCGGACTAGTGCACTTTCCTCCCGTAACAGATGGTCTATTGTGTCGCCCCAAGGCATCCAACTTTACCATCAATGTTTCATTAAATCTGTCCCAAGGACTTGTCATTGCCCACCCACGGATAGAATTCCCTCTGATGTAGCTTTGTTCCCTCTCCTTTATCCAGTGCGTGATACAGTGACAGTCGATCTGCCTGTAGGGGAGACTATATGACGCACCACACGTGGACAAGCAGCTTTAATTGGCAATAGTTTGGTCTGCACTGTAACGGATGTTATAATGGAATCAAAAGGATGATAGACATCTATGTATTAATACTGTCTCTGCCCATCTGTATTAATACTGTCTCGGGCCATCTACAGTGCCTTGTGAAAGTATTCAGCACCCTTGAACTTTGACCTTTTGCCAGATTTCAGGATTCAAACAGAAATATTTTGTGAAGAATCAACAAGTGGGACACAATCATGAAGTGGAATGACATTTATTGGATATTTCAAACTTTTTTTAACAAATCAAAAACTGAAAAATTGGGCGTGCAAAATTATTCAACCCCTTTACTTTCAGTGCAGCAAACTCTCTCCAGAAGTTCAGTGAGGATCTCTGAATGATCCAATGTTGACCTAAATGACTAATGATGATAAATACAATCCATGTGTGTAATCAAGTCTCCGTATAAATGCCCCTGCACTGTGATAGTCTCAGAGGTCCGTTAAAAGCGCAGAGAGCATCATGAAGAACAAGGAACACACCAGGCAGGTCCGAGATACTGTTGTGAAGAAGTTTAAAGCCGGATTTGGATACAAAAAGATTTCCCACGCTTTAAACATCCCAAGGAGCACTGTGCAAGCGATAATATTGAAAGGAGTATCAGACCACTGCAAATCTACCAAGACCTGGCCGTCCCTCTAAACTTTCAGCTCATACAAGGAGAAGACTGATCAGAGATGCAGCCAAGAGGCCCATGATCACTCTGGATGAACTGCAGAGATCTACAGCTGAGGTGGGAGACTCTGTCCATAGGACAACAATCAGTCGTATATTGCACAAATCTGGTCTTTATGGGAGTGGCAAGAAGAAAGCCATTTCTTAAAGATATCCATAAAAAGTGTCATTTAAGGTTTGCCACAAGTTTGCCACCTGGGAGACACCAAACATGTGGAAGAACGTGCTCTGGTCAGATGAAACCAAAATTGAACTTTTTGGCAACAATGCAAAACGTTATGTTTGGCGTAAAAGCAACACAGCTCATCACCCTGACCACACCATCCCCACTGTCAAACATGGTGGTGGCAGCATCATGGTTGGGGCCTGCTTTTCTTCAGCAGGGACAGGGAAGATGGTTAAAATTGATGGGAAGATGGATGGAGCCAAATATAGGACCGTTCTGGAAGAAAACCTGATGGAGTCTGCAAAAGACCTGAGACTGGGACGGAGATTTGTCTTCCAACAAGACAATGATCCAAAACATAAAGCAAAATCTACAATGGAATGGTTCAAAAATAAACATATCCAGGTGTTAGAATGGCCAAGTCAAAGTCCAGACCTGAATCCAATCGAGAATCTGTGGAAAGAACTGAACTGCTGTTCACAAATGCTCTACATCCAACCTCACTGAGCTCGAGCTGTTTTGCAAGGAGGAATGGGAAAAAATTTCAGTCTCTCGATGTGCAAAACTGATAGACATACCCCAAGCGACTTACAGCTGTAATCGCAGCAAAAGGTGGCGCTACAAAGTATTAACTTAAGGGGGCTGAATAATTTTCCACGCCCAATTTTTCAGTTTTTGATTTGTTAAAGTTTGAAATATCCAATAAATGTCGTTCCACTTCATGATTGTGTCCCACTTGTTGTTGATTCTTCACAAAAAAATACAGTTTATATCTTTGTTTGAAGCCTGAAATGTGGCAAAAGGTCGCAAAGTTCAAGGGGGCCGAATAATTTCGCAAGGCACTGTATGTATTAATACTGTCTCGGTCCATCTGTGTATTAATACCGTCTCTTAGGACCAATGTGGGTGGTGGTACGGAACGATTTCTAACTGGGTGTAACAGTGTTCCCTTTCCCCTTGTCCTACTGGTGCCAGTGAAGTCCATGTTCCCCACTCGTCCTGCTGCCCAGTGACCCCTCTCCTTGTCCCCTCTGCTAGCACCCCGGCCTCGGCCTTCAGCCACACTCTCCACGGCCTCGTCCAGCTGAGAGTAGCAACGGCAGGCCGACCGAGAACTGCCACAGCACAAAGACACATTATACATCGCACCTCACATACAGTATTTACAGTCCAGTCATTAACAGTCCATGACACACACAAACCACTCCTACCTTTGCTCCCGTGACCTCTCCAGTACATCCCCGCATCGTCTCTGCAGCGGTAGCGCCCTCTATAGACACAGCACCCAAAGTGCACAACATGACTTTTACCCCACATCCAGGTAAATCTAACCCAGAATCATTCACCAGTCACTTTGCTGCTGATGACAGATGTGAGGCATCATTTTTGCTCTGCATGCAAAAAGCTTGGGGGGGGGGGGCTCTGAGCTCAAGTTGCATCGCCCAACATTTGTTTAACAATTCAAAAGTAAATATACAAACATCGGCTGACAAATCACAGATGAACAAAGAGCAGTCGGATCACATGCTGGCTGGCTTATTCATTTGTTTAAACAAATTAGTGAGTGCTGGCGAGAAAGCTAAACATGAATGTTTAACAACTCGTATAAAAACCTACAAGTTCCCCAATAAGCAATGTCAAACATGTTTCCTTGGAGGTGATATTTTCATATGATCTTCCCTGCTTATGCACTCAAGAGACCTGAATAAACCCACTGTCAGCTCTCCTTAATACACATTACTACCAACTATATCACACTGTCAGCACCCCTTAATACACATTACTACCAACTATATCACACTGTCAGCACCCCTTTATCAATACACATTACTACCAACTATATCACACTGTCAGCACCCCTTAATATACATTACTACCAACTATATCACACTGTCTGCACCCCTTAATACACATTACTACCAACTATATCACACTGTCAGCACCCCTTAATACACATTACTACCAACTATATCACTGTCAGCACCCCTTTATCAATACACATTACTACCAACTATATCACACTGTCAGCACCCCTTAATATACATTACTACCAACTATATCACTGTCAGCACCCCTTTATCAATACACATTACTACCAACTATATCACACTGTCTGCACCCCTTAATACACATTACTACCAACTATATCACACTGTCAGCACCCCTTAATATACATTACTACCAACTATATCACACTGTCAGCAGCCCTTAATACACATTACTACCAACTATATCACACTGTCAGCTCCCCTTAATATACATTACTACCAACTATATCACACTGTCAGCATCCCTTAATACACATTACTACCAACTATATCACACTGTCAGCACCCTTTATCAATACACATTACTACCAACTATATCACACTGTCAGCACCCCTTTATCAATACACATTACTACCAACTATATCACACTGTCAGCACTCCTTAATACACATTACTACCAACTATATCACACTGTCAGCAGCCCTTTATAAATACACATTACTACCAACTATATCACACTGTCAGCAGCCCTTAATACACATTACTACCAACTATATCACACTGTCAGCACCCCTTAATACACATTACTACCAACTATATCACACTGTCAGCACCCCTTAATACACATTACTACCAACTATATCACACTGTCAGCTCCCCTTAATATACATTACTACCAACTATATCACTGTCAGCACCCCTTAATACACATTACTACAACTTACTACCAACTATATCACACTGTCAGCACCCCTTAATACACATTACTACCAACTATATCACACTGTCAGCACCCCTTAATACACATTACTACCAACTATATCACACTGTCAGCACCCCTTAAATACACATTACTACCAACTATATCACACTGTCAGCACCCCTTAATACACATTACTACCAACTATATCACACTGTCAGCACCCCTTAATACACATTACTACCAACTATATCACACTGTCAGCACCCCTTAATATACATTACTACCAACTATATCACACTGTCAGCACCCCTTAATATACATTACTACCAACTATATCACACTGTCAGCACCCCACATTAATATCACATTACTAATACACAACTATATATCACACTGTCAGCACCCTTTATCAATACACATTACTACCAACTATATCACACTGTCAGCACCCCTTAATACACATTACTACCAACTATATCACACTGTCAGCACCCCTTAATACACATTACTACCAACTATATCACACTGTCAGCACCCCTTAATACACATTACTACCAACTATATCACACTGTCAGCACCCCTTAATACACATTACTACCAACTATATCACACTGTCAGCACCCCTTAATACACATTACTACCAACTATATCACACTGTCAGCAGCCCCTTAATACACATTACTACCAACTATATCACACTGTCAGCACCCCTTAATATACATTACTACCAACTATATCACACTGTCAGCACCCCTTAATACACATTACTACCAACTATATCACACTGTCAGCACCCCTTAATACACATTACTACCAACTATATCACACTGTCAGCACCCCTTAATACACATTACTACCAACTATATCACACTGTCAGCACCCCTTAATACACATTACTACCAACTATATCACACTGTCAGCACCCCTTAATACACATTACTACCAACTATATCACACTGTCAGCACCCCTTAATACACATTACTACCAACTATATCACACTGTCAGCACCCTTTATTAATACACATTACTACCAACTATATCACACTGTCAGCACTCCTTAATACACATTACTACCAACTATATCACACTGTCAGCACCCCTTAATACACATTACTACCAACTATATTCAAAGGCAAATATAACTGCTGCACTATGTACCTTTTTAATAGGACATCTCTTATAAGGATGTGAATGAAATGAGACAGGATGTTATCAGAGGGAGTTTGATGGACAGGGAGAGGAGGAGAGGTTAACCTCATTGGCTGCGAAGGTGAATACCAAAAAAAGTTGCTCCATGTAACTGAAATGGGTAGTTGGCTTTTATTTTTCTTCTCAATCGATGGATGCCACGCAGCTGAGGGTTGGCTGTAAAATTAGATTAGACTGCTGCATTTAACCTATATTCTTCCCTAGACTGAGCTGAAGGTTGGCTGTCAGATGAGATTAGACTGCTGGAAAAGAACCATAAAAGATTTGTCTCCTACTGGCAGCGATTAAGAATTTGCATCTGAGCCAACATTACTTGACGGTGCTCATTTGCCTGGGATGCCTGGTAAAATATGATCATCAGAAATGGGAAGAGATTCGAGGCTCATGCCTGCACAGCAAAAACAACATGCAGCTTCTGTCAGGACCCGGTTTCGAACCTGGGTCTCCGGAGTGAGAAACAGTCACTTAACCAACTGAGCCACGAATAGACAGCAGAACCCAGAAGATGAGGCAAACACAGCAGTACTTAAGACGGTGTATTTAATAAATAAAAAATCCTAAAAATAAAAAATGGCAAATCCAAAAGGTGGAAGGTAAAACACAAAAAGACCTAAAAAGAAACTCACCAAAACTAAACAAAAACAAAAAAAAGAATACCACAAGAACGTTACCCGGAATCGACAAAAGCACACAGAACACTAGGGCAGGGTGCTAACATACAAACACAGAGCACAGAACTGAGGGAAACAAAGGGTTTAAATACAATCAGGGGAAACGAGACACAGGTGCAAACAATAATGGGGATCAAGGGAAAAACACAGGGACAAAAAGCACAATGGGGACATCTACTGACAAACAACTGGAACAACCCTGGCCAAATCCTGACAGAATCCCCCCCCTAGGAACGGCTCCTGACGTTCCTACCAGCTCTCTCAGGGTGGAGGACCCTGAACTGACGAATGAGGTCAGGGTCCAGGATGTCTTTGGCAGGAACCCAGGAGCGCTCCTCAGGACCGTAGCCTTCCCAGTCCACCAGATACTGCCAGGACCGCTGCACCCGGCGGGAATCCAGTATCCGGTGGACGGTATAAGCCGGCTGGCCTCCAATGACACGAGGCGGAGGGGGAGGTCTGTCTGCCGGGACAAGGGGAGAAAAAACAACAGGTTTTAACAAAGACACATGAAATGTGGGATTAATCTTAAGGGATCTGGGTAAGTGTAGGCGATAAGAAACTGGGTTAACTCTCCTGGCAACCTTGAAGGGACCGATGTATTTTTGGGACAGCTTGCGAGACTCCACCCGTAGAGGTAAGTCTCTTGTGGAGAGCCAGACTCTCTGGCCGGGGCGCAGGATAGGCCCGGGACGGCGACGTCTGTTGGCTTGTTGTTGATACCTCTGTGAGGAACGCATCAGATTAAGACGGGTCTTCCTCCACATAAGCCGACAGCGTCTGACGAATCTCAAGGCTGAAGGCACTCTGACTTCTGCCTCCTGGTCCGGGAACAATGGAGGAGCATAGCCAAACTGACACTCGTGCGGGGACATACCAGTGGAGGAGGAGCGCAAGGTGTTGTGCGCGTATTCGGCCCAAACAATAAAGGATGACCATGTGGACGGGTTGTCACGAGTCATACATCGGAGGGTGGTTTCCAGCTCTTGATTCATCCTCTCTGTTTGGCCGTTGGACTCCGGATGGTACCCTGAAGATAGACTGGCAGAAGCCCCCATGAGTTGGCAGAAGGCCTTCCAAAACCTTGAGGCGAACTGGGGACCTCTGTCAGAAACCACATCTTGAGGAATGCCGAAGACTCGGAACACATGATTAATTACCAACTCAGCCGTTTCCTTGGCAGAAGGTAACTTAGTCAGAGGGACGAACCTGGCCGCCTTTGAAAACCTGTCGATTATAACTAGGATAGTAGTATTGCCATGGGATGGAGGAAGTCCAGTAATAAAGTCCAATGAGATATGGGACCAGGGTCTGTGGGGAACAGGTAAAGGGTGAAGGAGTCCTTGAGGGCGGAGGTGAGAAGATTTGCCCTGGCAGCACACGGGGCAGGCATTGACGAAAGTGGCAACGTCTTCTCTTATGGTAGGCCACCAGAACTTACGCTGGATGAACTCCAAGGTGCGACCTACGCCCGGATGACAGGTGAGGCGAGAGGAGTGCCCCCACAGAAGAACCTGAGTCCTCACTGCCTTGGGGACAAACAACCGATTGGCAGGGCCTCCTTTAGGGTCCGGTTCGCTAGCTTGAGCACGTCTCACGGTATCCTCAACTTGCCACGAGATCGGAGCCACAATCTTAGCAGCAGGAAGGACAGGCATGTCCGTGTCATCTCGAATGGCAGGAGCGTAGACTCGGGACAGGGCATCCGGTTTGAGATTCTTCGACCCGGGCCGATAGGTGAGGATAAACTGGAATCGATTGAAGAAAAGAGACCATCTAGCTTGTCTAGAGTTCAATCGCTTCGCCTGCTGGATATACTCCAGATTTTTGTGGTCCGTAAGCACTTGAAACGGGTGAGAAGCCCCCTCGAGCCAGTGTCTCCATTCCTTCAATGCCATCTTAACCGCTAGGAGTTCACGATCCCCCACATCGTAGTTCCTCTCAGTCGGGGTAAGCCGGTGTGAGAAGAAAGCGCACGGATGAAGCTTCTTGTCTTCACCCCTCTGAGACAGGACAGCTCCAACACCAACCTCTGATGCGTCTACCTCCACCACAAATGGTTCATCCGTAGTCGGTAGTATCAGGATGGGAGCAGAGAGGATGCGCTGCTTGAGTCCTTGGAAGGCCGTCTCAGCTTCTCTTCCCCAAAAAAACCTTGCATTGCCACCTTTGGTTACAGCTGAGAGAGGAGCTGCCACCAAACTGAAGTTCTTGATGAACTTGCGGTAAAAGTTTGTGAAGCCCAGGAAACGCTGAACATCCTTAACGGATTTGGGGGTGGGCCAATCCGCTACCGCCCCTACCTTCCTAGGGTCCATTTGGATTCGACCGGGTTCCACTACAAATCCCAGGAATTGTACTCGGGATGAATGGAATTCACATTTTTCCGGCTTAACGTACAGATGGCTGTCCAGGAGGTGTTTGAGTACTTGTCTGACATGCTTAGTGTGTTCTTGAAGGGAGCTCGAAAAGATGAGGATGTCATCCAAGTAAACGAACACAAATATGTTAAGCATATCCCTAAGCACATCGTTTATGAGCGCTTGGAACACCGCTGGGGCGTTGGTCAGGCCGAAGGGCATCACCAAGTATTCATAGTGACCAGTAGGCGTGTTGAAAGCGGTCTTCCACTCGTCACCAGGTCTGATCCGCACAAGATGGTATGCGTTCCGCAGGTCAAGCTTAGTGAAAACAACTGCTTCCTGGAGCAGCTCGAAGGCTGTGGCCATAAGGGGTAGCGGGTAACGGTTACGGACGGTTATGTCATTGAGTCCCCGGTAGTCGATGCAAGGACGTAACCCACCGTCTTTCTTGGCCACAAAGAAAAACCCTGCTCCCGCCGGGAGGTGGATGGACGCATGAGGCCTGCTTCCAGAGAGTCCTTGATGTAGGTATCCATAGCAGCTCGTTCGGGTGGAGATAGGGAAAAGATCCGACCCCTGGGGGGCAAGTGCCCGGAAACAGGTCGATGGGGCAATCGTAAGATCTATGGGGTGGTAGCATGGTGGCCCTCTGTTTGCTAAACACCAGTTTGAGGTCATGGTAACACTCGGGAACTCGGGTCAGGTCGATGGATTCTAAAGACTCGGGAGTAGAACTCGGGGAATTCTGGAAAATACAAGTAGCTTGGCACGTAGGACCCCACTGCTTGATAGTGCCCACAGACCAGTCGATGTGAGGGTTATGGCTGTGAAGCCAGGGGTATCCAAGGACGAGAGGGAACTCGGAACAGGAGATCAAATGAAAGTTCATCAATTCCTGGTGTTGTGAAACTGAAAGTCTCAAGGAGGTAGTGACATGAGTGACAAGTCCAGATCCCAAAGGGCTTCCATCCAATGTAGTAACCCTCATGGGGTCACTTAGAGGTTCAGAGGGAACGCCATTCTCCTTCGCCCAGACACCATCCATGAAGTTACCTGCGGCTCCAGAGTCTACCAAGGCTTGAAGGTGAAGCTTGTGGTTGTCCCAGGAGAGGGTGACTGGAATGAGCAGACGGGAGTTGGACGGATGGGAGGAGGTTATGTTTCCCGTTACAGTTCCCCCGGTCTGTACGGGACAGAGCGTTTCCCTGGAGCCCGGGACACGTGGAACGGAAATGGCCCGGTTTGCCGCAATATAGACAGCGTCGCTCCTCATCCGGCGGTCTCTCTCAGCCTGGGAGATGCGTCCAATCTGCATGGGTTCCGGTGGAGCCAGTGATGATAAAGGTGGGGACTCGGAGCTGGGACTGATAGGGGCTAGAGGTCTACGGTTGAGTTCTCTCTCTCTCAGACGCTGGTCAATGCGTGAGGCCAACTTGATCAGGGACTCGAGATTGTCCGGTGGTTCCCGAGTGGCCAGTTCATCTTGGATAGTGTCGGAAAGGCCTTTCAGAAAGCACACCGTGAGCGCCTCGTTGTTCCAGCCACTCGCTGCTGCCACCGTGCGGAACTGGATGGCATAGTCCGTCACGCTGCGCCTACCTTGATGGAGAGTCAGGAGCTGTTTGGCTGAGTCAGAACCACTGCTTGGGCCTTGAAACACTCGTTTGAATTCCTCAGCAAAGGCAGAGTAGCTGGCACAGCAGGAACTATGGGCATCCCACACAGCAGTAGCCCAGGCCAGGGCTTTTTCCGACAGCAGGGTGATGATATATGCGATCTTAGACCGGTCGGTGGGAAACGACGAGGGTTGCAGCTCAAAGGAGAGAGAACATTGAGTGAGAAACCCTTTACAAGCACTTGGATCACCTGAGAACCGTTGGGGAGGTGGAAGACGAGGTTCAGCCAGGGGGTTAACTGCCATGGGTACGTGAACTTGAGGTACTGGGACGGGAACTGTTGCCGGGGTAAGTCGATCAGATATTTGCTTAATGGAAGTCAGCATCTCCGACAGAAGATGAGAATGTCTAGCCATTAAGGCCTCTTGCTGAACCAGGGCGGCTTCGTGGCGTTGGACAGTCTCCTGGTGGTGGGACAGCGTGGCAAAAAGGTCCTGGGAACTGGCTGCCTCTGGGTTCATTTTTGGCTCTGTGTTTCTGTCAGGACCCGGTTTCGAACCTGGGTCTCCGGAGTGAGAAACAGTCACTTAACCAACTGAGCCACGAATAGACAGCAGAACCCAGAAGATGAGGCAAACACAGCAGTACTTAAGACGGTGTATTTAATAAAGAAAAAATCCTAAAAATAAAAAATGGCAAATCCAAAAGGTGGAAGGTAAAACACAAAAAGACCTAAAAAGAAACTCACCAAAACTAAACAAAAACAAAAAAAAGAATACCACAAGAACGTTACCCGGAATCGACAAAAGCACACAGAACACTAGGGCAGGGTGCTAACATACAAACACAGAGCACAGAACTGAGGGAAACAAAGGGTTTAAATACAATCAGGGGAAACGAGACACAGGTGCAAACAATAATGGGGATCAAGGGAAAAACACAGGGACAAAAAGCACAATGGGGACATCTACTGACAAACAACTGGAACAACCCTGGCCAAATCCTGACAGCTTCAGCTTGTTACCGTATTTGGCCACATAGTAAAGTGTATCTGGATCATGGCCAGTCGTTTGGTCAGGTTATGGGCAAAGATCCACCCCCCCCCCCAACTCATTTAATCCTCCACTGTAAACATTTAGGTTTTCACCCCTAAAGAATATTTCATCCTTTTTATTTTTTTAAAGACCCCCCCCCCCCCAAAATGTTTTTTTTTTGTTGCTTCAGGGCAACACGGTGTCATAAGGGTACATTTGTTAAGGGGACAATAGTAGAACAAATGTGCTCTTTTCATAAGAAAATACAAGTTAGTCATAAACTAGTATTTCACTGCTTCTCAAAACTGATTCCGGGGTCCATTCTTCCTGTCACTGTCCTCAGAGGGCATGTATGATCCTAACTGCTCTATGAAGCTCCGCCCATAGAATCTCTGTCAGTGGATATGGAGATGATTGTAGACTTCAGTAAACAGCAGAGGGAACACCCCCCTATCCACATCAATGGAACAGTAGTGGAGAGGGTCTTAAGTTTTAAGTTCCTCGGCATACACATCACAGACAAACTCAATTGGTCCACCCACACAGACAGCATTGTGAAGAAGGCGCAGCAGCGCCTCTTCAACCTCAGGAGGCTGAAGAAATTCGACTTGTCACCAAAAGCACTCACAAACTTCTACAGATGCACAATCGAGAGCATCCTGGCGGGCTGTATCACCGCCTGGTACGGCAACTGCTCCGCCCAAAACCGTAAGGCTCTCCAGTGGGTAGTGAGGTCTGCACAACGCATCACCGGGGGCAAACTACCTGCCCTCCAGGACACCTACACCACCCGATGTTACTGGAAGGCCATAAAGATCATCAAGGACAACAACCACCCGAGCCACTGCCTGTTCACCCCGCTATCATCCAGAAGGCGAGGTCAGTACAGGTGCATCAAAGCTGGGACCGAGAGACTGAAAAACAGCTTCTATCTCAAGGCCATCAGACTGTTAAACAGCAACCACTAACATTGAGTGGCTGCTGCCAACACACTGACTCAACTCCAGCCACTTCAATAATGGGAATTGATGGGAAATGATGTAAAATATATCACTAGCCACTTTAAACAATGCTACCTAATATAATGTTTACATACCCTACATTATTCATCTCATATGTATACGTATATACTGTACTCTATCATCTACTGCATCTTTATGTAATACATGTATCACTAGCCACTTTAACTATGCCACTTTGTTTACATACTCATCTCATATATGTATATACTGTACTCGATACCATCTACTGTGTCTTGCCTATGCTGCTCTGTACCATCACTCATTCATATATCTTTATGTACATATTCTTTATCCCCTTACACTTGTGTATAAGACAGTAGTTTTGGAATTGTTAGTTAGATTACTTGTTGGTTATTACTGCATTGTCGGAACTAGAAGCACAAGCATTTCGCTACACTCGCATTAACATCTGCTAACCATGTGTATGTGACAAATAAAATTTGAGTTGATATGGTGGAGCACTGGTGAATATTTTCTATCATTTTACATCAACTTTCATAGAGCATGATATTACCCTGAAAAGTAGCCAAACTGACAACATTGCCCTGAGGCGACACAAAGAAACCTACAAAATGGTATTTTGTGCTGAGGGCACCGATGTGCAGTAGAGGGTTAAGACATACTGATGGCATGCAGTTTGTCTTGACTGTTTTTTTTTAATGTAAAAGTGAGTCTGGTCTCGACGGGGCTTATTTGAATGAGGGGCAGGAAGGACTGTGAGGCTAAAGGATGAGGGGGGGGTAGGTGGGTGCCTGTTTATATACGTGTACGGCATGCTCCTCAGTATAGAGGTATGCTCCTCAGTATAGAGGTATGCTCCTCAGTATAGAGGCATGCTCCTCAGTATAGAGGTATGCTCCTCGGTATAGAGGTATGCTCCTCGGTATAGAGGCATGCTCCTCGGTATAGAGGCATGCTCCTCGGTATAGAGGCATGCTCCTCGGTATAGAGGCATGCTCCTCGGTATAGAGGCATGCTCCTCGGTATAGAGGCATGCTCCTCGGTATAGAGGCATGCTCCTCGGTATAGAGGCATGCTCCTCGGTATAGAGGCATGCTCCTCGGTATAGAGGCATGCTCCTCGGTATAGAGGCATGCTCCTCGGTGTAGAGGCATGCTCCTCGGTGTAGAGGCATGCTCCTCGGTGTAGAGGCATGCTCCTCGGTGTAGAGGCATGCTCCTCGGTGTAGAGGCATGCTCCTCGGTGTAGAGGCATGCTCCTCGGTGTAGAGGCATGCTCCTCGGTGTAGAGGCATGCTCCTCGGTGTAGAGGCATAAAGGCTTGAGTCAGTGTGTCCTGTATTGTGATTTCTGCTCCACTAGATTAGTGGGCTGTTACCACTCCAATAATGAGGTCCCGGGCCAATAGTTTGACGAGGTAACTTCAACCAACTCTACAGTCTCAGGAGGTATGATGCACACTACGTCATAACGTGTTTACAAATTAATGCTGATTTTTCTATGAGCTCAAGTGTTCTACCACTTTAATAATGAAACATATTTGGAAGGTAAGGTAGAGTACTGTTGACTTTTCTTTTAAAACTAGTCATTTATGTTAAGGCCCACAGGAAATGTTGAATTAAACCTGAATTTGTCCCACAGCTATTTGAGTATGACTGTGTGTTTTAAACCCCCCAACAGGAATGAAAGCCACACACTGTAAGATGTGTTTACCATCAGAGTGGGTCCACTGACAGGAACAATATTCCAAGTGGCATTTCAAGACCTTTTTAAAAAGGAAATATAGCACATGATTATATTTGATGATGTCTGAAAGATAATATCTGTAGTGACATTCCACTCGACTAGAGCCACATTACACCATGAATCATATGATTACAACATGTCTACAAATCCCAAACTGTAAACATTTACAATTTGCTATCTCTGTAATAGGTTGTGAAATAATATTTCCAAGAAACTAAATAAATGTCAGGAAGTGATTCTTAAAAGCTGAACACTTTATCACAGACATACATATAGAATAGTGAATAACCGCTGGTGCACGATATCTAAGGAGGTTTCGAGGTTATGCTCGCCTGAGGTAGAGTATATCATGATAAGGTGTAGCCCACACTATCTACCTAGTGTGTTCATCTGTATTTGTTGTAGCTGTCTACATACCACCACAGGCCGTGGCTTATTTTCCACCATAATTTGCAAATAAGTTCATTAAAAATCCTACAATGTGATTTTCTGGATTTTTTTTCTCATTTTGTCTGTCATAGTTGAAGTGAACCTATGATGAAAATTACAGGCCTCATCTTTTTAAGTGGGAGAGTAGTCTCCACATTGACTCTGTACTGGTACCCCCATGTATATGATACAACCAGCGGATAACGGATATGATACAACAACAGATAACTGATAAGATAACGGACATGATACAACAACAGATAACTGATAAGATAACGGATATGATACAACAACAGATAACTGAGAAGATAACGGATATAATACAACAACGGATAACTGAGAAGATAACGGATATGATACAACAGTTATAATACAATAACTGATAACGATCAGATAACTGATATTTTATTTAACCTTTATTTAACTAGGCAAGTCAGTTAAGAACAAATACTTATTTACAATGACGGCCTACCAAAAGGCAAAAGACCTCCTGCAGGGACGGGGGCTGGGATTTTTTTTTTTAAGAAAAAAATGAATTAACATATAAATATAGGACATAACACACATCACGGCAAGAGAGACAACACAATACTACATAAAGAGAGACCTAAGACAATAACAAAGCATGGTAGCAACAACAACATGGTAGCAACAACAACATGGTAGCAACAACAACAACATTATTGGGCACAGACAACAGCACAAAGGTAGAGACAACAGCACAAAGGTTGAGACAACAGCACAAAGGACAAGAAGGTAGAGACAACAGCACAAAGGACAAGAAGGTAGAGACAACAGCACAAAGGACAAGAAGGTAGAGACAACAGCACAAAGGACAAGAAGGTAGAGACAGCAGCACCAAGGACAAGAAGGTAGAGACAACAGCACAAAGGACAAGAAGGCAGAGATGGCAGCACAAAGGACAAGAAGGTAGAGACAACAGCACAAAGGACAAGAAGGTAGAGACAGCAGCACCAAGGACAAGAAGGTAGAGACGGCAGCACCAAGGACAAGAAGGTAGAGACAGCAGCACCAAGGACAAGAAGGTAGAGACAACAGCACAAAGGACAAGCAAAGGACAAGAAGGTAGAGACAGCAGCACCAAGGACAAGAAGGTAGAGACAGCAGCACCAAGGACAAGAAGGTAGAGACAGCAGCACCAAGGACAAGAAGGTAGAGACAACAGCACAAAGGACAAGAAGGCAGAGACGGCAGCACAAAGGACAAGAAGGTAGAGACAACAGCACAAAGGACAAGAAGGTAGAGACAGCAGCACAAAGGACAAGAAGGTAGAGACAACAGCACAAAGGACAAGAAGGTAGAGACAACAGCACAAAGGACAAGAAGGTAGAGACAACAGCACAAAGGACAAGAAGGTAGAGACAACAGCACAAAGGACAAGAAGGTAGAGACAACAGCACAAAGGACAAGAAGGTAGCACCAAGGACAAGAAGGTAGAGACAACAGCACCAAGGACAAGAAGGTAGAGACAACAGCACAAAGGACAAGAAGGTAGAGACAACAGCACAAAGGACAAGAAGGTAGAGACGGCAGCACCAAGGACAAGAAGGTAGAGACAGCAGCACCAAGGACAAGAAGGTAGAGACAACAGCACAAAGGACAAGAAGGTAGAGACAAACCAAGGACAAGAAGGTAGAGACAACAGCACCAAGGACAAGAAGGTAGAGACAACAGCACAAAGGACAAGAAGGTAGAGACAGCAGCACCAAGGACAAGAAGGTAGAGACAACAGCACCAAGGACAAGAAGGTAGAGACAACAGCACAAAGGACAAGAAGGTAGAGACAACAGCACAAAGGACAAGAAGGTAGAGACAGCAGCACCAAGGACAAGAAGGTAGAGACAACAGCACAAAGGACAAGAAGGTAGAGACAACAGCACAAAGGACAAGAAGGTAGAGACAGCAGCACCAAGGACAAGAAGGTAGAGACAACAGCACAAAGGACAAGAAGGTAGAGACAGCAGCACCAAGGACAAGAAGGTAGAGACAACAGCACAAAGGACAAGAAGGTAGAGACAGCAGCACCAAGGACAAGAAGGTAGAGACAGCAGCACCAAGGACAAGAAGGTAGAGACAACAGCACAAAGGACAAGAAGGTAGAGACAACAGCACCAAGGACAAGAAGGTAGAGACAACAGCACAAAGGACAAGAAGGTAGAGACAACAGCACAACAACATAATACAATAATACGATGTAATACAATAATGGATATGATACAACAACTGATGTCACTTAAAGCAGATGAGATTCCCTGGTCCACATGGGAATCATATCTGCTCTTCACAATGTATTTCTATGTTATTCTAAAATTGCCTTCATCTGAATCAGCCCCTGTGTCTCCCAAATAGGACCGACAATAGGTTAGGTTGTGGATGCTATTATACTTGCCACTGGGGGTCAGTATATCACCATAAAGTCACAAATAAACAGCTCCAGGCTGGTCTCATGTGGTCTTAGGTTGGTTTTAATGAAACATGGTTGATGGGTCTTCTATCTTTATCTGAGGCTAAACCCATAGGTATATGAATAACATTTTATTTATATTGAACATTTTAACTTGTATACAGGTAGACCAGAGAAGCCACATCCTTTTTGATTGGCAGATGAGTAGCAACCCTGATTAGAAGCACCTGCTGCTCATCAGTTGCTCACCTGTGTTCCCTATAAATGCTGTGTTGAATGGAAAAGGTTTCTACCTACACACTGAAGAAGGCTGCAAAGCAGAAACGTCCGTCTTCACCAGGTCTGGACAACTCCAGTCCTCAGGGCCTGATTGGTGTCACACTTTTCCCCCAGACCCAGCTAACACACCTGTCAGACCCAGCTAACACACCTGTCAGTCCCAGCTAACACACCTGTCAGACCCAGCTAACACACCTGTCAGACCCAGCTAACACACCTGTCAGCTAACACACCTGTCAGTCCCAGCTAACACACCTGTCAGTCCCAGCTAACACACCTGTCAGTAACCCAGCTAACACACCTGTCAGTCCCAGCTAACACACCTGTCAGTCCCAGCTAACACACCTGTCAGTCCCAGCTAACACACCTGTCCCAGCCCACCTGTCAGTCCCAAACACACCTGTCAGTCCCAGCTAACACACCTGTCAGTCCCAGCTAACACACCTGTCAGACCCAGCTAACACACCTGTCAGTCCCAGCTAACACACCTGTCAGTCCCAGCTAACACACCTGTCAGTCCCAGCTAACACACCTGTCAGTCCCAGCTAACACACCTGTCAGCTAACCCAGCTAAGACCCAGCTAACACCTGTCAGTCCCAGCTAACACACCTGTCAGACCCAGCTAACACACCTGTCAGACCCAGCTAACACACCTGTCAGTCCCAGCTAACACACCTGTCAGACCCAGCTAACACACCTGTCAGTCCCAGCTAACACACCTGTCAGTCCCAGCTAACACACCTGTCAGTCCCAGCTCACACACCTGTCAGTCCCAGCTAACACACCTGTCAGACCCATGCTAACACACCTGCTAACACACCTGTCAGTCCCAGCTAACACACCTGTCAGTCCCAGCTAACACACCTGTCAGTCCCAGCTAACACACCTGTCAGTCCCAGCTAACACACCTGTCAGTCCCAGCTAACACACCTGTCAGTCCCAGCTAACACACCTGTCAGTCCCAGCTAACACACCTGTCAGTCCCAGCTAACACACCTGTCAGACCCAGCTAACACACCTGTCAGACCCAGCTAACACACCTGTCAGACCCAGCTAACACACCTGTCAGACCCAGCTAACACACCTGTCAGACCCAGCTAACACACCTGTCAGTCCCAGCTAACACACCTGTCAGTCCCAGCTAACACACCTGTCAGTCCCAGCTAACACACCTGTCAGTCCCAGCTAACACACCTGTCAGTCCCAGCTAACACACCTGTCAGTCCCAGCTAACACACCTGTCAGTCCCAGCTAACACACCTGTCAGTCCCAGCTAACACACCTGTCAGTCCCAGCTAACACACCTGTCAGTCCCAGCTAACACACCTGTCAGTCCCAGCTAACACACCTGTCAGTCCCAGCTAACACACCTGTCAGACCCAGCTAACACACCTGTCAGACCCAGCTAACACACCTGTCAGACCCAGCTAACACACCTGTCAGTCCCAGCTAACACACCTGTCAGTCCCAGCTAACACACCTGTCAGTCCCAGCTAACTGTCCCAGCTAACACACCTGTCAGACCCAGCTAACACACCTGTCAGACCCAGCTAACACACCTGTCAGACCCAGCTAACACAGACCCAGCTAACACACCTGTCAGACCCAGCTAACACACCTGTCAGACCCAGCTAACACACCTGTCAGTCCCAGCTAACCACAGTCAGTCCCAGCTAACACACCTGTCAGTCCCAGCTAACACACCTGTCAGTCCCAGCTAACACACCTGTCAGTCCCAGCTAACACACCTGTCAGTCCCAGCTAACACACCTGTCAGTCCCAGCCCAGCTAGCTAACACACCTGTCAGACCCAGCTAACACACCTGTCAGACCCAGCTAACACACCTGTCAGACCCAGCTAACCACCTGTCAGACCCAGCTAACACACCTGTCAGACCCAGCTAACACACCTGTCAGACCCAGCTAACACACCTGTCAGTCCCAGCTAACACACCTGTCAGTCCCAGCTAACACACCTGTCAGTCCCAGCTAACACACCTGCTAACACACCTGTCAGTCCCAGCTAACACACCTGTCAGACCCAGCTAACACACCTGTCAGACCCAGCTAACACACCTGTCAGTCCCAGCTAACACACCTGTCAGTCCCAGCTAACACACCTGTCAGTCCCAGCTAACACACCTGTCAGTCTGTCAGACCTGTCAGTCCCAGCTAGCAGACCCAGCTAACACACCTGTCAGACCCAGCTGACACACCTGTCAGACCCAGCTGACACACCTGTCAGACCCAGCTAACACACCTGTCAGACCCAGCTAACACACCTGTCAGACCCAGCTAACACACCTGTCAGACCCAGCTAACACACCTGTCACCTGTCAGACCCAGCTAACACACCTGTCAGTCCCAGCTAACACACCTGTCAGACCCAGCTAACACACCTGTCAGACCCAGCTAACACACCTGTCAGTCCCAGCTAACACACCTGTCAGTCCCAGCTAACACACCTGTCAGTCCCAGCTAACACACCTGTCAGACCCAGCTAACACACCTGTCAGACCCAGCTAACACACCTGTCAGTCCCAGCTCACACACCTGTCAATCCCAGCTAACACACCTGACTCCAATAATCAACCAATCTTGATTTTCAGTTAAAAATGCAATTAGTTTAAATCAGGTGTGTTTCTAGGGATGGGAGAAAAGTGACACCATTCAGGCCCCTGAGGACTGAAATTGCCCAGGCCTGGTCTACGCTCTCCACGATGAAGTGAAAATAATAACAAATTCATTTATGTGACATCTTTTTGAGTTGGGACCCATTACACATTTTTGCTTATCTGAATTTACAGACCAACCTAATTTCTGGGAGAACCTGACGGTCCCCTTTTGATAGGCCACGACACCATACAAGTTTCAGCTTGAATCATTCCACGTTTTCAATAGATATTTCTTTCTCCAAATTGTCCTTCAGCTTGGATAGACTGAAACGCCTGAAGTCATTAATAAACAGAGTGTAATAAATACGGGTAATAACCAGTATATTGATAAGCATATCCTCGTCTATCATTTGAACCATGCTTCAAATAACCTCTGTAATGTTCTGAAACCTATTAGCTGTTTATCTGTTCCACTGAGGATATGACACATTTTCGAAGCAAAGTTGTCTTTTATTTAAAGGTAAAGGGCAATCCGGTTTAAAACCTTTTAAAACAGCCGCATTTATTAACGGCTGGAATCAATCCGTATCGCGGAAATATCGCAGAAGATCTGCAATGAAATGTAAAGGCAACTTCCGATTGAGCCGATAGAACAGCGTTTACAGTTAATGTCGTCTCCGCTCATTTATTTTACATTTCAATCCAGCTATGAGACTACTCAGACAAAGCAGGCCACCCGCCATAAGGGGTTCCCGAGTGGCGCAGCGGTCTAAGGCACTGGACCTCAGTCCCTGGTTCGAATCCAGGCTGTATCACATCCGCCGTGATTGGGAGTCCCGTAGGGCTGCGCACAATTGGCCCAGCGTCGTCTGGGTTTGTCCGGGGTAGGCCTTAATTGTCAATAAGAATTTGTTCTTAACTGATTTGCCTGGTTAAATAAAAATATAACTAAAATAAATGCAGGATTTACCGTGGCTTCAGTCTCTGCTGATTGGCTTTAAAAGTAAATCCAACTATAACGCGGAACTTCCACGATGTCGACGTGGAGGCTACAATACCTCCTGCAGTGCAGAAAGGTTAAATCATCAAACCCCTCGCAAGGAGGCAAAAAGTCAACCTCATTTGGCGCCATTCCAAATACCCCCCAGCAAGCAGAGTAGTAAGAAGGGGGCGTGAATAAACCAAGGGGCAACCAATAAGCAAGACCAGCCATTATATATGCGGCATCCTCTGGTCTTTAAATAGCCTTCCTATATCCGCATTATATCAGTAGTCGCAGTTGAAATTACATTGTAGTTAGGTGAAACAGCCCAGTGTGAATCCATTTTGTATTTCTTCAATCTGGACATATTGCTGGACGTCATGACGAACGTTCCGACGCCAACTGGTTTGGAGAGCGCGGTGGCAGAGAGAGCAACTCTTCCCCGTCGCCATTCAAGCGTCTGTCGGAACTTATTTGGACCCGTCGACCATGATGCGCTGAACCGCGAGTTGAAGGCGAAGCTGAAGGAAATATCTGAACGAGACCAGCGTCGATGGAATTTCCACTTCGAGACAGACACACCGATTCCCGGGAGTTACGAATGGGAAGGACAGTCAGCGGACTCCACACCTGCCTTCTACCAGGAGTCGACGGAAGTTGGAGACATGAGGGTTCAGGTTGTGACATCAAACACAGACTATAGCGCAGAGGTTGTCACTGATCATGTGCGTGGTTGTTTCCTCAACCAAACCCCTCTATCAGACTGGGAACAGACTACACTTTGTTCCAATGAAGTTAACCAAGAGAATTGGTCCAATTCCCCCAATACGAGGAAATTCAACTCCAAATCAACACAATGTATTCGGCGTAAGAGGTCGAGGACATTTTATGAACGTGCAGTCAACGTTACTCAAATTACAGGTAGGTCTCCTTTTCTTTGTAACGCTATATAACTCCTTAATAAGCAACTCGTTTTAATGGCTCGCCGACTACATAACGATGATGTTCTCGTATGATTGACTCTAATGTGAATTAAAGACTAACCGTTCTACATTTCTTCCCCGCAGATTTTTTCCCAAAGAGAAGGAGAAGATCAACGTCAGAGATGAAGAGCACCCAGCCCAATTCTTCCCTCTCAATTCCTCTTGAACAAACGCCCCGCAAAGCACAAATAATTCGATAAACAACGTGGACAAATCGTACCATTGCCTATGTGGAAAATTAGGCTCTCTGCCTCTTTTTGTTATGTTATTGTTATTGTCTGTCTTGGACAAAAAAAAGATGGAGTAACCATCCAAAATATGTTGGCCTATGTTTATGCCAAAGTAACAATGTTTTGTCTTTTATTTAAAATATTGTTTAATTTATTTTATTTAAGTTTCAAATGTGTTTAATTCAACTAAGGTTTATGAGATATTGTTTGTCTGTTGACTTGTATCCGTGAAAAATACAATTAAAAACGATTTAGTTTACATTTTGCTGATGTTCTGCTCATTTTATTATTGAATTAGTGAGACCTCAAAACGACTTTCAGTGTGCTAACGAGGTGAACAGGGACACCACCTGCCCATGCCCACCCCTCACACACACTAGAGAAACAATAAGAGCAGCAGTCGTTCCATTTGACAGCACTTGAAGAGTGCCTCAACAAATTGCAGCAGCAGTAGGCCTATAGACAAGCCCTACACTGAATGAATATGTTATGTCCATGGGCATTGTTCAAGAAAATAAAATCAGTCTGCATTGTGCCTTTTTGGTAGATATACCAATCACGAACTTTCACTTGCTGTGCATAATCCCGCATGGACACATGGCGTGCGCACATAGAACAGCAGACACACTATAACCTAATTACCATCGCAGATGCTATTACCCTCACGGTCGATATGCAAATCAACTCATCCATTCCACAGTATGTAAACATAGACCAATGTGGGGGTTTTCCGATTGACTTGCCCTTAACAGGGATTTGGGGAAGATCTCTCTGATTTGTGCCTTAACACCTAAGATAGTATAGTAATAAAACCAAACAATGTAACACGTAATCAAGACTTACACAAATGATTGACGTTTCTTTTCAAAGTCTGTATTAACTCCAAGTGCTTTCGCTTTTCAATAATATTAGGCTATGAAGATGACCAACCGTTAATGGCAGGTGCACACAATTTGACTTATCTTTTATAAAGAAAATACGTCTGGTGTACATAAAAATAATACAAAAATATTTTTTAAAGTTTAGAAGTGCAATACCTTTTTTTAAAAAAAGGTAGACGGTAGAGATTATTTAATGTGTCAACTTTGAAATAGTTGACCTAACGGTCCCTATAAAATATACATGAATACATCAACCACAATGAAATGTATTAGATTTGGTCTGGTTCTAAGTGGGAGAATAAAGTATAAACTAATAGTTGTTTTATTGTGAGAAGAATGAGTAAGCGTGACTATATGCATATACTTAAGTCAATAGTGACTGCAAAAGCAATCGTGCAACAACAGGAAGTAATAGATCCATGAGCGATGCGCGCATATACATTACGCAGTGGGAGGATGGGAGATTTGCAGAACAATTTAAGGTTCGCACGTCTCAAGGATTGGCCATAGAGCAGGAAAAGAACAATACCCTGAAGAATTTAAGTGGCCATCTGGCATCGGGGCTTGCGACATGGAAGAAGGGACATGTGGAGAAAGAGTGTGCCATTTCTTTCACCTGCAAATGCGGATTGGTGGCAAAATGAACGCTCCCAGACCCCCCGCGTTTTTACTGACAAAGTTACATTCTTCTTTTTCAGTTAAATGCGTTGTATTATTCTTACTTCTCGTGCCGAAACCCATTCGAATGGTTATTTTTAGTTCCAAACTCTATTAGCCCTTCGTTCTATCTGTAGGCCTAACCAATTAAGATCTATAGGCTACACAGAAAAAACATTATTAGTCAAAATGGCACTATCTTTATAAATTATAGATATATTTATATAATATTTATCTTTATACACTATCTTTACTTCAGATACGTCTTTAGACATGAATGAAAAACTATTCTAGTACACAGTAGTGGTATATTATATGGTTATTGACTATAGTCACTTTTTCACAGCATTTAATAGTTAATTTTGGTTCCATATTTAATGGAGTTGTCAATATTATAGTCTGTACCTGCAGTAGTGTAGACTGAATTCTGCCCGGACTAGTGCACTTTCCTCCCGTAACAGATGGTCTATATTGTGTCGCCCCAAGGCATCCAACTTTACCATCAATGTTTCATTAAATCTGTCCCAAGGGCTTGTCATTGCCCACCCACTGATAGAATTCCCTCCATGATGTAGCTTTGTTCCCTCTCCTTTGTCCAGTGCGTGATACAGTGACAGTTGATCTGCCTGTAGGGGAGACTATATGACGCACCACACGTGGACAAGCAGCTTTAATTGGCAATAGTTTGGTCTGCACTGTAACGGATGTTATTATAATGGAATCAAAAGGATGAAAGACATCTATGTATTAATACTGTCTCGGTCCATCTGTATTAATACTGTCTCAGTCCATCTGTATTAATACTGTCTCAGTCCATCTGTATTAATACTGTCTCGGTCCATCTGTATTAACACTGTCTCGGTCCATCTGTACTAATACTGTCTCGGTCCATCTGTATTAATACTGTCTCGGTCCATCTGTATTAACACTGTCTCGGTCCATCTGTATTAATACTGTCTCGGTCCATCTGTATTAATACTGTCTCGGTCCATCTGTATTAACATTGTCTCGGTCCATTTTATTAAGCTAGGATGAAATGGATGTGAGATTTAATCAATAGACCTACTAAGAAGTCAAACACGGATGGAATTCCATCATGACCTCAGCAGAACTTAATTCTGGACCATTTTCTGTCTAGGTTCACTAGGGCATGTTAATAGCAGAAACATCACATTCCCTCTACATGACTGACTTACTCTAGACAAGATAGCGTTGGACTAGAAACCGGAAGGTTGCAAGTTCAAACCCCCGAGCTGACAAGGTACAAATCTGTCGTTCTGCCCCTGAACAGGCAGTTAACCCACTGTTCCTAGGCCGTCATTGAAAATAAGAATTTGTTTCTTAACTGACTTGCCTGGTTAAATAAAGGTAAAATAAATAAAATGTCATTGATTCAATGCCAATTAGTGCAGTAGCATAGGGGTTTATTTGTCTCTCTACCCAGAATATGAGAACCATTCTGAATGTATCATAGACCAACATTGAAACATAGTAGCGATCACCAGCGTGATAAAGGATGTGTTTGTGGAGCAGCACATGAGCTGTTATTTCCCTCTTTGTTGGTCAGAATACCAAGCCCGTCTTATCACAATGACCAGTAAGACCAGTCAACCGGACCTCTACGAAGCTCTAGAACCCAGCAGTGTCCCTATAGCAACACCTCTCTCCCCTCACCCACCTCCAAAAGCACCACAATGACTGCCACAACGACCCCCACACTTACACACCACACTTAGAGAGGGGGTGCTATTGTCATGAGCACCCAGGCAGAAGGCAGGCAGGGCCCAGATGGTCATCTGGTCTTTTATCTGTGTGCCTACTACTACTGAAGGAATGGAAGGATCCCCGGAAGGCAAGCGGGATGAGGTCACCATCTGCTGCAGCTGAGGTCATCTGTCCAAAGCTCTGGTATTAGCCACGCCACTGGTCCTTCCATCCACCATCCCCCAAGGCAGAAGACATGAGAGGGGAGGGGGATCTAGGTGCAGTTAACTCTTCCCTCCCTTTGGTCTTCATGGAATGGAGTCTACCCCGGGGGGAGGCAGGGGCAAGGTTAATGTTGTGGGTTTTAAAGGGACAGGACAATGTATCTTAAATGTTATGGTTCTTTAAGGCACATTCCACACATACAGCTTCCAATGGGACATTGATATGACCTAACTTGGATGTAATATTCTATAACTAAATTATTGATGCAAGATCCATGGTTGAACAGAATTGTTTGACAATCACCCCCCCCAAAGAAGTTATGGATATTTGCCACATTCATTTATTGGCAATGCAAAATCTTTATAAAACAGGATAGCTACACAATTTGATTGCATTGAAAATCTACATAAAAGCCCTCAGCCCGACCCCAACACTTTAGTTTATGTTTCGACGGTACATACATGGAGAACCTTTGAAAACATGGTGTTATTATAACTGCCTACTTGTAGTATGGACATCATTCCATATTCACCATCAAAAAACATAGCTACCTTTATACTGAAGTGTTGGCTTTGCATATCAACATATTTCAATCAAATAGAATACTACCGTTACTTTTTGATATTGTAACATTCCAATGCTCTTACACAGCTGGAATAATGTTACATATGCAAACTTGGTCCTGGGGCCCCCGCTGAGTGCACATTTAGTTTTTTGCCCTAGCACTACACAGCTGGTTCATTATTATGAAGAACACTGATCTCAGAACAAGACAAAGAGAGAAAGCGTCAAAATGGTTTTGGTGTTTCTCTGCTTCAGGAGCTCTTGTCCTGGCTGAGGCTGGTGTTGAGGGGTGGATGGATGGTTGATTCAGGAGCTCTTGTCCTGGCTGAGGTTGAGGGGTGGATGGGTGGTCGATTCAGGAGCTCTTGTCCTGGCTGAGGCTGGGGTTGAGGGATGGATGGAGGGTTGATTCAGGAGCTCTTGTCCTGTTTGAGGCTGGGGTTGAGGGTGGATGGAGGGTTGATTCAGGAGCTCTTGTCCTGTTTGAGGCTGGGGTTGAGGAGCTCTTGTCCTGGCTGAGGCTGGGGTTGAGGGTGGATGGATGGTTGATTCAGGAGCTCTTGTCCTGGCTGAGGCTGGGGTTGAGGGGTGGATGGAGGGTTGATTCAGGAGCTCTTGTCCTGGCTGAGGCTGGGGTTGAGGGGTGGATGGATGGTCGATTCAGGAGCTCTTGTCCTGGCTGAGGCTGGGGTTGAGGGGTGGATGGATGGTCGATTCAGGAGCTCTTCTCCTGTTTGAGGCTGGGGTTGAGGGGTGGATGGAGGGTCGATTCAGGAGCTCTTCTCCTGTTTGAGGCTGGGGTTGAGGGGTGGATGGAGGGTTGATTCAGGAGCTCTTGTCCTGGCTGGGGCTGGGGTTGAGGGGTGGATGGAGGGTTGATTCAGGAGCTCTTGTCCTGGCTGAGGCTGGGGTTGAGGGGTGGATGGAGGGTTGATTCAGGAGCTCTTGTCCTGGCTGGGGCTGGGGTTGAGGGGTGGATGGAGGGTTGATTCAGGAGCTCTTGCCCTGGCTGAGGCTGGGGTTGAGGGTGGATGGAGGGTTGATTCAGGAGCTCTTGTCCTGGCTGAGGCTGGAGTTGAGGGGTGGATGGAGGGTCGCGGTGGAGAGCTGCTCGTAGCTGGGTAGGCTATCCTGGCTGGGGACACCTGCCCCACCCTGTGACCTCCTCCTACCTTGCCCCTGTGCTCCCCCCATTTCCCCCTGCCCCTGGCTTGTCCCAGACAACAGCTGGGTAAGGGACTCTGCGATTTGGTTGAGTGTCTGGTCCATACGTTGTATCTGTAAGTAGATGGACAAACAGAAAATTCAATGCTGTACAGATCAATATAATATATTTTATAGATACTCTTTCTATGTTATTGTCTGTTTTTGCAGAAAATGGAAATGTGTATTCTAATTTTCTCGTCATCTGCCTTTTTCAGGCAAATCACCAAATCCTTTTCATCTTGGGAAAACAAACCAAGACATTATCATCCCTCATTAAATGATCAAAAGAGTTTTAATGAAAGCCAAAAAAAATAGAAAACTTGAAAGGTTTTGTAAATGAAAATCCACCCTGGTTTCTCAACTCCTATTTAGGGATATCATTAGGGGACTGATTATGTCAGTATTGAGTGAATTCCCTCCTATCAGACCTCTGTGCTGGACTGAAACACAGTTGAACCAAATTGGTGGCTTTTCTATAGTCAAACTGACTTGGCACAAACCGATTTGGCACAAAATGGCTGCTGTGTGTCACTGAGTTGGGTGCTTAACATTGGCTGTGGGTAAGATGGCACAAAATGGAGGGCTTTGAAATCTGATTAAAGGCACAATAGAAATGACAGCCGTAGATGAGTAGCCATACTCTGTTCAGAGGGTGTAACGTGGCGTAACGTCCTACCTTGTCCTCCATCCTGTTGAGTCTGGAGCCGATGGTGTTGGTGCCTTTGTCTTTGGCTTTGTCTTTTGCCCCAGGGGCATCATGGTCCAAGTCATAGAACAGCAAAACAAGACGACGTAACAAGAAACAAGAAGAGACGTAAGATTCTGTAAGATACAATAGAGATATAGTACTGTGTCCAGCCCCTCTAAGATGCTGTAAGATACAGTAGAGATATAGTACTGTGTCCAGCCCCTCTAAGATGCTGTAAGATAGAGTACACTGTGTCCAGCCCCTCTAAGATTCTGTAAATTAGAGATATAGTACACTGTGTCCAGCCCCTCTAAGATACTGTAAATTAGAGATATAGTACACTGTGTCCAGCCCCTCTAAGATTCTGTAAATTAGAGATATAGTACACTGTGTCCAGCCCCTCTAAGATTCTGTAAGATACAGTAGAGATATAGTACTGTGTCCAGCCCCTCTAAGATGCTGTAAGATACAATAGAGATATAGTACTGTGTCCAGCCCCTCTAAGATGCTGTAAGATACAATAGAGATATAGTACTGTGTCCAGCCCCTCTAAGATTCTGTAAGATACAGTAGAGATATAGTACACTGTGTCCAGCCCCTCTAAGATGCTGTAAGATACAATAGAGATATAGTACTGTGTCCAGCCCCTCTAAGATTCTGTAAGATACAGTAGAGATATAGTACACTGTGTCCAGCCCCTCTAAGATGCTGTAAGATACAATAGAGATATAGTACTGTGTCCAGCCCCTCTAAGATTCTGTAAGATACAGTAGAGATATAGTACTGTGTCCAGCCCCTCTAAGACTCTGTAAGATACAATAGAGATATAGTACTGTGTCCAGCCCCTCTAAGATTCTGTAAGATACAGTAGAGATATAGTACTGTGTCCAGCCCCTCTAAGACTCTGTAAGATACAATAGAGATATAGTACTGTGTCCAGCCCCTCTAAGATACTGTAAGATACTGTAGAGAACTGTTTACCTGAGCTAGTCTGGAACAGGGTCAGCTTCCCTAGAGACTGGTCCAGTCTAGAGGAGAATTAAACACATTGAATGCAGTGCTTTGGGTTATTTACAGGTGCAGTCACAGCACAGCATGCCGCACTCACCTGGGTCAAAATCTGAGAGAGAAAGTCAGACACAAAATGTAATTTCCGTGGTGATAAGGAGGATATTTATTAGTTCAATTTAATGCAGTAAAAAAAATCTTTTTTGACCCAGACGAGTGTGACAAAAAAAAAAGACTGCATCCCCACTGGGCAAAAACTGGTTGAAACAACGTTGTTTCCACGTCATTTAAACCCTCAAAAATCTATGTGATGACGTTGTATCAACGTAGAAAACGAATTGGTTTTGCAAAACGTCACCAACGTGAGGGAGGACATTCATCTTTTTTTCACCCAACTTTTAACCTAAATCTAATGACATGGTGATTGCTTTTGTTGATTTGACGTTGTATTCACATTAGTTGACAACTCAACTAAATGTAAATCAAAACTAGATGTTGAACTGATGTCTATGCCCAGTGGGTCTGTAGTGTGCAAGTCACATGCGCTGACCCGCATAAAGACCTTGATATCAATTTCAAATAAACGGGACTTAGGAGACCGTTTGAGATGCAGCCCACCTTCTCTGTAGCTCCTTGATGCGCACCATGAGGTTCAGGTGTCCTTGGGAATACTGCTCGATCACGTCTCGCACGTCATAGGGCTTACGTGCTTGCTGCAGAACACACACACAGTGTTAATCACCCTCAGCAGTAAAAACTCTAAACAACTCAACAGATCAAAAAGCTGCCATCGTGTAAAAATGAGTCTTTCTAACACAGTTTGCGAAAAGAAGTTTGAGTTGCAGACTTGAGAATATATGAAAAGATCTCTCTCTGATGTAAGCACACCAGACAGTCATACCACACGCACACACAATTATTGAAAGAAGTCAAGACAATACACAGACATCCCCCAAAAATGGCATATTGCAGCTTTAAAGCTGAAAACTTTAAAGCTTTAAACTATGACTTAAAACACTCATGGTGTTAACCCACTTTAATCTGAGAACTATGATTTAAAACACTCAGGGTGTTAACCCACTTTAATCTGAGAACTATGATTTAAAACACTCATGGAGTTAACCCACTTTAATCTGAGAACTATGATTTAAAACACTCAGGGTGTTAACCCACTTTAATCTGAGTACTATGATTTAAAACACTCATGGAGTTAACCCACTTTGAGTGTTTTTTTCCCTGTCATAAACCGACATGATGTACAGCAGTTGTGTAAAGTACTTCAGTAAAAATACTTTAAAGTACTACTTAAGTCAATTTTTGGGGTATCTGTATTTTACTATTTATATTTTTGACAACTTTTACTTCACTACATTCCTAAAGAAAATATAGTACTTTTTACTCCATACATTTTCCTTGACACCCAAAAGTACTCGTTAAATTTTGAATACTTTGCAGAACAGGAAAAGTCCAATTCACACTAAACAGAGAACATCCCTGGTCATCCCTACTGCCTCTGATCTGGAGGACTCACTAAACAGAGAACATCCCTGGTCATCCTCTGATCTGGAGGACTCACTAAACAGAGAACATCCCTGGTCATCCCTACTGCCTCTGATCTGGTGGACTCACTAAACAGAGAACATCCCTGGTCATCCCTACTGCCTCTGATGTGGAGGACTCACTAAACAGAGAACATCCCTGGTCATCCCTACTGCCTCTGATCTGGAGGACTCACTAAACAGAGAACATCCCTGGTCATCCCTACTGCCTCTGATCTGGAGGACTCACTAAACAGAGAACATCCCTGGTCATCCCTACTGCCTCTGATCTGGAGGACTCACTAAACAGAGAACATCCCTGGTCATCCCTACTGCCTCTGATCTGGAGGACTCACTAAACAGAGAACATCCCTGGTCATCCCTACTGCCTCTGATCTGGAGGACTCACTAAACAGAGAACATCCCTGGTCATCCCTACTGCCTCTGATCTGGAGGACTCACTAAACAGAGAACATCCCTGGTCATCCCTACTGCCTCTGATCTGGAGGAGTCACTAAACAGAGAACATCCCTGGTCATCCCTACTGCCTCTGATCTGGAGGACTCACTAAACAGAGAACATCCCTGGTCATCCCTACTGCCTCTGATCTGGAGGACTCACTAAACAGAGAACATCCCTGGTCATCCCCACTGCCTCTGATCTGGAGGACTCACTAAACAGAGAACATCCCTGGTCATCCCTACTGCCTCTGATCTGGAGGACTCACTAAACAGAGAACATCCCTGGTCATCCCTACTGCCTCTGATCTGGAGGACTCACTAAACAGAGAACATCCCTGGTCATCCCTACTGCCTCTGATCTGGAGGACTCACTAAACAGAGAACATCCCTGGGCATCCCTACTGCCTCTGATCTGGAGGACTCACTAAACAGAGAACATCCCTGGGCATCCCTACTGCCTCTGATCTGGAGGACTCACTAAACAGAGAACATCCCTGGTCATCCCTACTGCCTCTGATCTGGAGGACTCACTAAACAGAGAACATCCCTGGTCATCCCTACTGCCTCTGATCTGGAGGACTCACTAAACAGAGAACATCCCTGGTCATCCTCTGATCTGGAGGACTCACTAAACAGAGAACATCCCTGGGCATCCCTACTGCCTCTGATCTGGAGGACTCACTAAACAGAGAACATCCCTGGTCATCCTCTGATCTGGAGGACTCACTAAACAGAGAACATCCCTGGTCATCCCTACTGCCTCTGATCTGGAGGACTCACTAAACAGAGAACATCCCTGGTCATCCACTACTGCCTCTGATCTGGAGGACTCACTAAACAGAGAACATCCCTGGTCATCCCTACTGCCTCTGATCTGGAGGACTCACTAAACAGAGAACATCCCTGGTCATCCCTACTGCCTCTGATCTGGAGGACTCACTAAACAGAGAACATCCCTGGTCATCCCACTGCCTCTGATCTGGAGACTCACTAAACAGAGAACATCCCTGGTCATCCTCACTGCCTCTCCCTGATCTGGCAGACTCACTAAACAGAGAACATCCCTGGTCATCCCTACTGCCTCTGATCTGGCAGGACTCACTAAACAGAGAACATCCCTGGGCATCCCTACTGCCTCTGATCTGGAGGACTCACTAAACAGAGAACATCCCTGGTCATCCCTACTGCCTCTGATCTGGAGGACTCACTAAACAGAGAACATCCCTGGTCATCCCTACTGCCTCTGATCTGGAGGACTCACTAAACAGAGAACATCCCTGCATTTGTTTGATAACTCACTTCCCTGGTCATCCTGTCTCCCTGCGCATCCCTACTGATCTGGAGGACTCACTAAACAGAGAACATCCCTGGTCATCCCCACTCCATCTGGAGGACTTAAACAAAACATCCCTGTCATCCCCACTTTGATCTGGTGGACTCATAAACAGAGAACATCCCTGGTATCCCTTACTACCTCTGATCTGGAGGACTCACTAAACAGAGAACATCCCTTATCCCTATGTTTCTGGAGGACTCACTAAACAGATATCTCTGGTATCCCCACTGCCTCTGATCTGGAGGACTCACTAACAGGTTATCCCTGGTCATCCCCACTTCTGATCTGGAGGACTCACTAAACAGAGAACATCCCTGGTCATCCCCACTGCGCTATACCATCACAAGTGATCTGGTGGACTCACTAAACAGAGAACATCCTCATTTTCTGATCTGGAGGACTCACTAAACAGAGAACATCCCTTCCCTACTGCCTCTGATCTGGAGGACTCACTAAACAGGAACATCTCTTTCCCCACCATCTGGAGGACTCACTAAACAGAGAATATCCCTATCCTTCCTCTGATCTGGAGGACTCACTAAACAGAGAACATCCCTGGTCATCCTGATCTGGAGGACTCACTAAACAGAGAACATCCCTGTCCCTACTGCCTCTGATCTGGAGTGACTCACTAAACAGAGAACATCCCTGGGCATCCCTACTGCCTCTGATCTGGAGGACTCACTAAACAGAGAACATCCCTGGGCATCCCTACTGCCTCTGATCTGAGACTCACTAAACCAAATGCTTTGTTTGTAAATTATGTCTGAATGTTGGACCTCTGGCTTTCCATAAATTTACAAAACTGTGTCATCTGGTTTGCCTAATATAAGATGGTGATTTATACTTTTACTTTTTAACTTTAGTATGTTTTACACAGATATGTAATACAGGTTAACAGGTTAAGTATATTTTTAACCAAATACACAGACTTATACACAAGTAAAAATTTACTGGGTGACTTTTACTTCACTCATTTTCTATTTAGGTATCTTTACTTTTACACAAGTATGACAGGTACTTTTTCCACCACTGATGTACAGTATCTATCCTTCACAGCCACTAGGTGTGTTTGACTGTGGAGTCAGTTTCTCTGTGCGTGCCGTGCAGTGTGCTAACAGGGTAGAGCCGTGGGCCTGTAGCCAGGAACACTGCCTCAGCTGAACTCAGGACTCAACACGTAGACTCAGACGTTACTGCACTTCAACACAGCCTCACAGTAGATGGTGTTCCAAACATATGTCACCAGATCAAACACACCTACTGCACACACACACACACACACACACACACACACACACACACACACACACACACACACACACACACACACACACACACACACACACACACACACACACACACACACACACACACACACACACATCACCAGTCTCTTCAACTAAAACCCTGGAAAACACACTACAGAGTATTCTAGAACCCTAAAGACAGCCTGATCACTCAAACACTAAGCCCACACACACAACCATAATAACACTACAATCCAAAACCAAGTCCAAATCCTCCCCACCACCACCCTCCCATCCCCCACGCACACTACTGAGAACCCAGACACACACAGACTCAAAGGCAAACCCACAACATGAGTGATGTCCGCTGTCCTGCTTTTCAGCCTGGGGGAAGAGTCTCTTCATTGACTGACTATGTTAGTTTTAGGCTGAGCTCCACAACACCTGCTCAGACAGCAGTGTGAAGCTGCCTGTTTGTCCTGGAGTCCCGGTGTGACTTGATCAAGGCAGCCTGTCTGGAAGGCAAACAGTCACACCGAAGTGAGGACAAGCAGACCCGTTAAGAGGACGTGAGGACAGGCAGTCCCGTTAAGAGGTGGGTAAACAGTCATCAGCGTGACATCATTGTCCCAAACACTGTCTAGCGCTAGTCTGCGGCTAACAGCCTGCTGATAAAACAGGATATGCTGTGTGTTGACTGCTGAGGGCAACCAGAAAGAACCAGGATGGGGGGCGAGAGAGGAGGGAAGAAGGGGGGTGGGGCAAGAGAGGAGGGAAGGGGGGCGAGAGAGGGAGGGAAGGGGGGGGCAAGAAAGGAGGGAAGAGGGGGGTGAGGTGGGGCGAGAGAGGAGGGAAGAAGGGGGTGAAGGGGGGCGAGAGAGGAGGGAAGGGGGGTGAGGTGGGGCGAGAGAGAGGAGGGAGAAGGGGGGGTGAGGTGGGGCGAGAGAGGAGGGAAGAAGGGGGTGAAGGGGGCGAGAGAGGAGGGAAGAAGGGGGTGAAGGGGGGCGAGAGAGGAGGGAAGAGGGGGGGGGCGAGAGAGGAGGAAAGAGGGGGGGCGAGAGAGGAGGGAAGAAGGGGGGTGAAGGGGGGCGAGAGAGGAGGGAAGGGGGGGACGAGAGAGGAGGGAAGAAGGGGGTGGGAGGGGGGGGCGAGAGAGGAGGGAAGAGGGGGGGAGAGAGGAGGGAAGAAGGGGGGAGGTGTGAATGTATAGAGTGGATTGTAATGGTGTTAGGGTAGAGAGGGAAGGAGGAAAGAGCTGAAATAGCAGTAGACCAGGGTGCAAATACATGTGCATTTGAGTATTTATTTAAATACTTTTTTCTGTGTATTTGATTATTTTCAAATAAACAGCCCAAAACAAGTACTTTTATTTGAGGATTTGAATGGTTATTTGTGAAAAAATAATAATAATTGTCGACCAAAATGTACGTGAAAGTACTTTCAAATGTTTCAAATGCACGGGTTAAATGCATGGGTTAAATGCATGGGTTACATGCATGGGTTAAATGCACGGGTTAAATGCACGGGTTAAATGCACGGGTTAAATGCACGGGTTAAATGCACGGGTTAAATGCACGGGTTAAATGCACGGGTTAAATGCACGGGTTAAATGCACGGGTTAAATGCATGGGTTAAAATGCATGGTTAAATGCATGGGTTAAATGCATGGGTTAAAATGCATGGGTTAAAATGCATTCGAGTCAGTGTATTTGAGAATTTGTTTTATACTTTCCAAGTCTATTTACAAATACATTTCAATATTCAACTACTTGTTTTTTTAAATATTTGAATACTTGTTTTGATAAATAATTAAAATACCTGAAATAGTATTTGAACCCAAGTGTGGTAGCCTATACCAGAATGTAGGTAGTGGTATCTGTCAATACAGTGGATCGTTCCGCTGGTCAAAAACACTCCTACAAACAACGTACCCACCTGGAATCTCTTCTTAGCGACAAAGTAGCGCATCCGTAGGATCACGTGGATAGCTGCTCTGTGACTCCCCTGCAGCCTGTGTGAGGGAGATGGCTATGAGGGATTTGTTTTATAGTATTCAGAAAGTATTCACATCCCTTAACTTGTTCCACATTCAGTTGTGTTACAGTCTGAATTTAACATTTATTAAATGTAAAAAATAACATAAAAACTGTGTCACTGATCTACACACAATACCCCATAATGTCACTGATCTACACACAATGTCACTGATCTACACACAATACCCCATAATGTCACTGATCTACACACAATACCCCATAATGTCACTGATCTACACACAATACCCCATAATGTCACTGATCTACACACAATACCCCATAATGTCACTGGCCTACACACAATACCCCATAATGTCACTGGCCTACACACAATACCCCATAATGTCACTCCTACACACAATACCCCATAATGTCACTGGCCTACACACAATACCCCATAATGTCACTGATCTACACACAATACCCCATAATGTCACTGGCCTACACACAATACCCCATAATGTCACTGATCTACACACAATACCCCATAATGTCACTGATCTACACACAATACCCCATAATGTCACTGATCTACACCAATACCCCATAATGTCACTGGCCTACACACAATACCCCATAATGTCACTGATCTACACACAATACCCCATAATGTCACTGGCCTACACACAATACCCCATAATGTCACTGATCTACACACAATACCCCATAATGTCACTGGCCTACACACAATACCCCATAATGTCACTGATCTACACACAATACCCCATAATGTCACTGATCTACACAATAATACCCCATAATGTCACTGATCTACACACAATACCCCATAATGTCACTGATCTACACACAATACCCCATAATGTCACTGGCCTACACACAATACCCCATAATGTCACTGATCTACACACAATACCCCATAATGTCACTGATCTACACACAATACCCCATAATGTCACTGATCTACACACAATACCCCATAATGTCACTGGCCTACACACAATACCCCATAATGTCACTGATCTACACACAATACCCCATAATGTCACTGATCTACACACAATACCCCATAATGTCACTGATCTACACACAATACCCCATAATGTCACTGGCCTACACACAATACCCCATACCCCATAATGTCACTGATCTACACACAATACCCCATAATGTCACTGATCTACACACAATACCCCATAATGTCACTGATCTACACACAATACCCCATAATGTCACTGGCCTACACACAATACCCCATAATGTCACTGATCTACACACAATACCCCATAATGTCACTGATCTACACACAATACCCCATAATGTCACTGATCTACACACAATACCCCATAATGTCACTGGCCTACACACAATACCCCATAATGTCACTGGCCTACACACAATACCCCATAATGTCACTGGCCTACACACAATACCCCATAATGTCACTGATCTACACACAATACCCCATAATGTCACTGGCCTACACACAATACCCCATAATGTCACTGGCCTACACACAATACCCCATAATGTCACTGATCTACACACAATACCCCATAATGTCACTGATCTACACACAATACCCCATAATGTCACTGATCTACACACAATACCCCATAATGTCACTGGCCTACACACAATACCCCATAATGTCACTGGCCTACACACAATACCCCATAATGTCACTGGCCTACACACAATACCCCATAATGTCACTGGCCTACACAATACCCCATAATGTCACTGGCCTACACACAATACCCCATAATGTCACTGGCCTACACACAATACCCCATAATGTCACTGGCCTACACACAATACCCCATAATGTCACTGGCCTACACACAATACCCCATAATGTCACTGGCCTACACACAATACCCCATAATGTCACTGGCCTACACACAATACCCCAAATGTCACTGGCCTATTTTTGTTTACAAATACCCCATAATGTCACTGGCCTACACACAATACCCCATAATGTCACTGAATCTACACACAATACCCCATAATGTCACTGGCCTACACACAATACCCCATAATGTCACTGATCTACACACAATACCCCATAATGTCACTGATCTACACACAATACCCCATAATGTCACTGGCCTACACACAATACCCCATAATGTCACTGAAAACCAGTCACAAATATGGATCAACCATAGATACTGTCACTGACAGTGTGAAAAAAATGCCTGTACAGAATGTATCCTGACACACAATACCCCATAATGTCACTGATCTACACAATACCCCATAATGTCACTGATCTACACAAATACCCCATAATGTCACTGGCCTACACACAATACCCCATAATGTCACTGGCCTACACACAATACCCCATAATGTCACTGGCCTACACACAATACCCCATAATGTCAAAGTGGAATTGTGTTTTCCTATTTTTGTTTACAAATGAATTCAAAATGAAAAGATGAAATGTCTTGAGTAAGTATTCAACCCTTTTGTCATGACAAGCCTGAATACGTTCAGGAGTTAAACAGTTTGTTAACAAGTCACATAATCAGTTGCACGGACTCACTCTGTGTGCAATAATAATACATTGTTGAATGACTACCTCATCTCTGTACACCACACAAACAATTATCTGTAAAGTCCCTCAGTCGAGCAGTGAATTTCAAACACAGATTCAACCACAAAGACCAGGGAGGTTTTCCAATGACTCACAAAGAAGGGCACCTATTGGTACTACAAAGGTACAGGTGTTCTTCCTAACTCAGTTGACAGAAAGGAAGGAAACCACTCAGGGATTTCACCATGAGGCCCATTGTGACTTTAAAACAGTTACAGAGTTGAATGGTTGTGATGGGAGAAAACTGAGGATGGATCAACAACATGGTAGTTACTCCACAATACCGATCTAAATGACAGCGTGAAAAAAATAACGCCTGTACAGAATGTATCTATTCCAAAACATTTATCTGTATGCAACAAGGCACTAAAGTAATACTTCAATACAATGTGGCAAAGCAATTCACTTTTAAGTCACTGGGAAATGGTTCCAATTAACCTTTCAGCAGGACAATAACCTAAAACACAAGGCCAAATATACACTGGAGTTGCTTACTAACTATCCAGGAATATTCTCAAGTCACAACTAGTCAAGTAAACCATACTGTCACAAGGAAATTCATTTGTTCTATACCCTACAACAGTGGTTCTCAACTGGTTTTGCCCGGGGACCCAAATTGAACCAGGTCTGGTCTCATCACGCCCAGAGTGGTACTTTAACACGGGTCTCAGTCGCGCCCCAATATTCGAATCGCAAAAATAATCGTCAAAATATAAATCTGGAAAACTATATTTGTATTTTCAAATGCTATATTGATAGTAAATGTAGCAATTATATGACAAGGGAACAACATTCCCAACTCTTTCATTGTCAAATAATACCGTTTTGCCCATATGAAGAATGTTAATAAACTCATTGGCTTGAGACCACAAAATCAACAAACATAGCACTGATAATAGCTCTATATTGGAAATACTGTGATTGAAGAAAACATTTTCAGAAATTAAATGACCAATAAAAAATATGTGTTATCATGTCTACACACTTTCTCCTTGTTTTAAGTTATTTGAGTTCAGAGAACCTTTCTTCATACCTTATTATTATATTTTATACTCCCATGACCCAATCAAAACCTCCCTTGTCCCCAAATGTTGGTTGTGACCCACCAGTTGAGAATCGCTGTCCTAGAGCATGAGGGTAATTGTGTAGCTGAAGAGTGTCAGGGTGTGTCAGCATAAATGCTGCCTAAATTGACCCTGTGCCTCATTTCTCCTGAATAAACAGATGGAGCCAGATTGAGACGGGACCATTCCCTACAGACTACACTTCCAGCAGAGAGTTGAGGGCTGATTATCCAATGAGGCTTCATTCACAGCAATCACTGGTCCCACTGGACACAGACAGGTTTAACGTTTGGTTTTCATTTACATTTGGTTGAGTTGTAAACTAACTTGAAATAAATTAATAGAACCTGTAGTCTGTCTGGTCACAAAAAACCTGTAGTGGTCATATGTCATTGGATTTAGGTAAACATTTTTGGTGAAAAAGACAATTCCCTTATGTTGGCTTTTTGCAAAACCAATCAGTTTTCCACAGTGATTGAACGTCATCACATAAACATTTTTCGGTTGAAATTACATGGAAACAACATTGATTCATCCACTTTTTGCCCAGTGGGTGTCAACTAAGTGGTTTTGAACCATACAGTAAATAAATATATTGATGAATATGTATGTGGCTCAGAAACACCAAGTCTGTCTGGTCTCATTACCCGATAGAACCAGAACTGTTTTATACTCAATGTCTTGTCATTTGCCTCTGATAAAGTGGCTCAACTAACATGGGTGGTTCCAGAACGTCAGTGGATCGGTCTTTGAGTGTCGTTGTGAACACTAAGCCCAGAGTGGTGCTTTAACACGGGTGGTTCCAGAACGTCAGTGGATCGGTCTTTGAGTGTCATTGTGAACACTAAGCCCAGAGTGGTGAACTTGGATCTGGTCTTTGAAACACTGGGTGGTGTCCAGAACGTCAGTGGATCGGTCTTTGAGTGTCGTTGTGAACACTAAGCCCAGAGTGGTGCTTTAACACGGGTGGTCAGTCCTTTCTGATCACCCTGATAGAACACTAAGTCAGTGGATCGGTCTTTGATCACCCTGTGTCTGGTCTCATCACCCTGATAGAACCTTGTGAACACCCTGATAGAACCTGTAGTCTGTCTGGTCTCATCACCCTGATAGAACCTGTAGTCTGTCTGGTCTCATCACCCTGATAGAACCTGTAGTCTGTCTGGTGATAGAACCTTGGTCTGTCTGGTCTCAACCCTGATAGAACCTGTAGTCTAACCCAGATAGAACCTGTAGTCTGTCTGGTCTCATCACCCTGATAGAACCTGGTGGGTCTCATGGTCCTGGTGCTGGTATCACCCTGCATCCATTGATAGAACCTGGTCTGATCACCCTGATAGAACCTAGTCTGTCTGGTCTCATCACCCTGATAGAACCTGTAGTCTGTCTGGTCTCATCACCCTGATAGAACCTGTAGTCTGTCTGGTCTCATCACCCCTGTAGTCTGATAGAACCTGTCTGAACCTGTATCACCCTGTCTGTCTCTGGTCTCATCACCCTGATAGAACCTGTAGTCTGTCTGGTCTCATCACCCTGATAGAACCTGTAGTCTGTCTGGTCTCATCACCCTGATAGAACCTGTAGTCTGTCTGGTCTCATCACCCTGATAGAACCTGTAGTCTGTCTGGCCTCATCACCCTGATAGAACCTGTAGTCTGTCTGGTCTCATCAACCCTGATAGAACCGGTAGTCTGTCTGGTCTCATCACCCCTGATAGAACCTGTAGTCTGTCTGGTCTCATCACCCTGATAGAACCTGTAGTCTGTCTGGTCTCATCACCCTGATAGAACCGTAGTCTGTCTGGTCTCATCACCCTGATAGAACCTGTAGTCTGTCTGGTCTCATCACCCTGATAGAACCTGTAGTCTGTCTGGTCTCATCACCCTGATAGAACCGGTAGTCGGTCTGGTCTCATCACCCTGATAGAACCGGTAGTCTGTCTGGTCTCATCACCCTGATAGAACCCTGTAGGTCTGTCTGGTCTCATCACCCTGATAGAACCTCTGTCTGGCCCTCAGATAGAACCTGTAGTCTGTCTGGTCTCATCACCCTGTAGAACTGGTCTCATCACCCTGATAGAACCTGTAGTCCTGTCTGTCTGGTCTCATCACCCTGATAGAACCTGTAGTCTGTCTGGTCTCATCACCCTGATAGAACCTGTAGTCTGTCTGGTCTCATCACCCTGATAGAACCTGTAGACTGTCTGGTCTCATCACCCTGATAGAACCTGTAGTCTGTCTGGTCTCATCACCCTCCTGTAGTCTGTCTGGTCTCATCACCCTATAGAACCTGTAGTCTGTCATGGAACCTCATCACCCTGATAGAACCTGTAGTCTGTCTGGTCTCATCACCCTGATAGAACCGTAGTCTGGTCTCATCACCCTGATAGAACCTGTCTCTGGTCTCATCACCCTGATAGAACCTGTAGTCTGTCTGGTCTCATCACCCTGATAGAACCTGTGTCTGGTCTCATCACCCTGATAGAACCTGTCTGTCTGGTCTCATCACCCTGATAGAACCTGTAGTCTGTCTGGTCTCATCACCCTGATAGAACCTGTAGTCTGTCTGGTCTCATCACCCTGATAGAACCTGTAGTCTGTCTGGTCTCATCACCCTGATAGAACCTGTAGTCTGTCTGGTCTCATCACCCTGATAGAACCTGTAGTCTGTCTGGTCTCATCACCCTGATAGAACCGGTAGTCGGTCTGGTCTCATCACCCCGATAGAACCTGTAGTCTGTCTGGTCTCACCCTGATAGAACCCCGTCTGGTCTCATCACCCTGAACCTGATAGAACTGTCTGGTCTCATCACCCTGATAGAACCTGTAGTCTGTCTGGTCTCATCACCCTGATAGAACCTGTAGTCTGTCTGGTCTCATCACCCTGATAGAACCTGTAGTCTGTCTGGTCTCATCACCCTGATAGAACCTGTAGTCTGTCTGGTCTCATCACCCTGATAGAACCTGTAGACTGCCTGGTCTCATCACCGTGATAGAACAGTGAGGGAGCCAGCAGCACACCACTCTGATCTGGGGAGGACTGAGAAAGGGATCTGGGGACATCCACCATGGAGGAAGAGGAATCAAAGGGGGGGTGTGACTGGGTGACTAATAGTCTATTTCAATCTGTCGTCCCTGCACTCTTGCAGTAATCTTACCACCCCTACACAACCATACACGCCAAGCCTAAACCTAGAAGACCATGCACTAACTTTTTCCCCTAGCCTAAACAAACACCCATGGATTTAATCCTGCCTTCTCTCTCCATCTCTCCCCCTCTTTCACCAAAGTGACACTTGGGTGACAAGAGGAGAAATGACCTTGGTAGTGTGGGTCTGGACTGTGTCTGTCTGTCTTTCTGTTTGTTTGTTTGTTTGTTGGGGACAACAACAAGGCAGGCATATGAAAGGAGCTGAAAGTGACAGGAAAAGGTCATGTCATTACTGGTGTCAACACCCTGGTCTAAACAGCCACTCCCTCTCTCTCTGATCTCAGAGCAGCTGACACTGTGATCGTCACAATGCTAGATGAGGACCTCTGGCAAGCAACGTTGACTCCTCCTACTTTCTTTAAGCCAAAAACAACCAAGATGAGGTAACATCTTTGATTTGACACGTTATGAATGTCTATAGGTGCTGCTCTATCTTCATACTAGTAGCTGTTAATGACCGAGGGGAGTCTTAAACCAAACGACAAACAGCAGCACTATCACAAAATGGCCGCCCCCTCCCCTGCTATCATTGTGCTACAGATTGTGGAGTCATCTTGGCTGTTATCTACCAGGGAGCTGAACAGTAGCTGCCTGCCATTCATTCCTCCCCAGTGCCCTCCCCTGACGGGAAAGAAAAGAGCTACCTCCTCGACTGCCCACCACTGCAATCAGGATAAGATCAACAGGAACCTTATCTTGTTGGTCAAAGTACACCACATGTTGACTCATCAAAACAATGGCAAGAAACATTAAAGGCCAGTAGGAAGATCCAGGAACGTTTTACAAATCTCAAATAACTGCTGTGTCATATGAGCAAAATCTGCCCATAATAAGCCAGCATCTATCTATCTACAGCCAGTAGTATCTATCTACAGCCAGTAGTATCTATCTACAGCCAGTAGTATCTATCTACAGCCAGTAGTATCTATCTACAGCCAGTAGTATCTATCTACAGCCAGTAGTATCTATCTATAGCCAGTAGTATCTATCTATAGCCAGTAGTATCTATCTACAGCCAGTAGTATCTATCTACAGCCAGTAGTATCTATCTATCTATCTATAGCCAGTAGTATCTATCTATAGCCAGTAGTATCTATCTATAGCCAGTAGTATCTATCTACAGCCAGTAGTATCTATCTACAGCCAGTAGTATCTATCTACAGCCAGTAGTATCTATCTACAGCCAGTAGTATCTATCTACAGCCAGTAGTATCTATCTACAGCCAGTAGTATCTATCTATAGCCAGTAGTATCTATCTACAGCCAGTAGTATCTATCTATAGCCAGTAGTATCTATCTATAGCCAGTAGTATCTATCTATAGCCAGTAGTATCTATCTATAGCCAGTAGTATCTATCTATAGTATCTATCTACAGCCAGTAGTATCTATCTACAGCCAGTAGTATCTATCTACAGCCAGTAGTATCTATCTATAGCCAGTAGTATCTATCTATAGCCAGTAGTATCTATCTATAGCCAGTAGTATCTATCTATAGCCAGTAGTATCTATCTACAGCCAGTAGTATCTATCTATAGCCAGTAGTATCTATCTACAGCCAGTAGTATCTATCTATAGCCAGTAGTATCTATCTACAGCCAGTAGTATCTATCTACAGCCAGTAGTATCTATCTATAGCCAGTAGTATCTATCTATAGCCAGTAGTATCTATCTATAGCCAGTAGTATCTATCTATAGCCAGTAGTATCTATCTACAGCCAGTAGTATCTATCTATAGCCAGTATATCTATCTACAGCCAGTAGTATCTATCTATAGTATCTATCAGTAGTATCTATCTACAGCCAGTAGTATCTATCTATAGCCAGTAGTATCTATCTATAGCCAGTAGTATCTATCTATAGCCAGTAGTATCTATCTATAGCCAGTAGTATCTATCTATAGCCAGTAGTATCTATCTACAGCCAGTAGTATCTATCTACAGCCAGTAGTATCTATCTACAGCCAGTAGTATCTATCTACAGCCAGTAGTATCTATCTATAGCCAGTAGTATCTATCTACAGCCAGTAGTATCTATCTATAGCCAGTAGTATCTATCTACAGCCAGTAGTATCTATCTACAGCCAGTAGTATCTATCTATAGTAGTATCTATCTATAGCCAGTATCTATCTACAGCCAGTAGTATCTATCTATAGCCAGTAGTATCTATCTACAGCCAGTAGTATCTATCTATAGTATCTATCTACAGCCAGTAGTATCTATCTATAGCCAGTAGTATCTATCTACAGCCAGTAGTATCTATCTATAGCCAGTAGTATCTATCTACAGCCAGTAGTATCTATCTATAGCCAGTAGTATCTATCTATAGCCAGTAGTATCTATCTATAGCCAGTAGTATCTATCTATAGCCAGTAGTATCTATCTATAGCCAGTAGTATCTATCTACAGCCAGTAGTATCTATCTATAGCCAGTAGTATATATCTACAGCCAGGAGTATCTATCTATAGCCAGTAGCTAGTAGACACCCATTGTTGGAGTCACAGGCCCCAATCAACCAATGATATACCTTACTGTACCTGACAGTAGCCTATCAGGGTAAAACCATCAGCCTATAACACACAGAGATCACTAGAGGACCTGATGTCATAGATCCTCATAGTTACACAGTGTGCTGATTATGGCAGCCATTTTAGTGAAGGAAAAATCAGTCTAATATGCCTAGAAAGTGATTATAATTTTTTTTAAACAATTTTGTACATTTAACCTTTATTTAACTACACCAGTCAGAGTTAAAAACAAATTATTTACAATGACGGCCTACCCCGGCCAAACCTGGATGATGCTGGGCCAATTGCAAGTAAAACTAAATGCATGCTCTTCAACCGATCGCTGCCTGCACCTGCCCGCCCGTCTAGCATCACTACACTGGACGGTTCTGACTTAGAATATGTGGACAACTACAAATACCTAGGTGTCGGGTTAGACTGTAAACTCTCCTTCCAGACTCACATTAAACATCTCCAAACCAAAATTAAATCTAGAATCGGCTTCCTATTTCGCAAACAAAGCATCCTTCACTCATGCTGCCAAACATACCTTCATAAAACTGACCATCCTACTGATCCTCGACTTCGGCGATGTAATTTACAAAATAGCCTCAAACACTCTACTCAATAAATTGGATGCCGTCTATCACAGTGCCATCCGTTTTGTCACCAAAGCCCCATATACTACCCACCACTGCAACCTGTATGATCTCATTCGCTGGCCCACGCTTCATACTCATCACCAAACCCACTGGCTCCAGGTCATCTACAAGTCTCTGCTAGGTAAAGCCCTGACTTATCTCAGCTCACTGGTCACCATAGCAACACCCACCCGTAGCACTCGCTCCAGCAGGTATAGCTCTCTGGTCACCCCCAAAGCCAATTCTTCCTTTGGCCGCCTCTCCTTCCATTTCTCTGCTACCAATGACTGGAACGAACTGCAAAAATCTCTGAAGCTGGAGACTCTTACCTCCCTCACAGATCACTGCACCTGTACATAGCTCATCTGTAAATATCCCATCCAATCTACCTCATCCCCATACTGTATTTATTTATTTATTTATCTTGCTCCTTTGCACCCCAGTATCTCAACTTGCACATTCATCTTCTGCACATCCTACCATTCCAGTGTTTAATTGCTATATTGTAATTACTTTGCAATTACAAATTGTGCACCGCCCTATGGGACTCCCAATCACAGCCAGATATGATACAGCCTGGATTTGAACCAGGGACTGGTTTAGATCGCTGCATCACACGGGAACACAGTGGTCCCTGCTTGTTTAATTAAGGAGCATTGTTTAATGGGGCCGTGCTGTTTTCAAGGGGTTTAGCAGGCAATGGGGCAGAGAGAGGGTCCCCAGTTAATGATGTCCCTGCATGCAATAGCCAGCCTGACCCATTACCCCACTGTTTAGTATGGAGCCTTCAGGGACAGGAACTCAGCCTCATTTACACCACTCTTCTCACAGAGGTCTATATCACAGTGGCTTTCACCATGCCCATGATACGCATACTATGCAAGTGCATTTGTGTGTGTTTGTGAGTGTGTGTGCGCATGCGTCTTTGTGTCTATCTGTGTGTGTCCTCAGGGAGCTAAGTCTTCAGGTATCAGACAAGGTTAGTCATCATCAAGAGAGTTGCAACTGCTGTCACGGTAACTGAGTCTCAACCGCTGTCACGGTAACTGAGGCTCAACCGCTGTCACGGTAACTGAGGCTCAACCGCTGTTACGGTAACTGAGGCTCAACAGCTGTTACGGTAACTGAGGCTCAACAGCTGTTACGGTAACTGAGGCTCAACCGCTGTTACGGTAACTGAGGCTCAACCGCTGTTACGGTAAATGAGGCTCAACAACTGTTAGGGTAAATGAGGCTCAACAGCTGTTACGGTAACTGAGGCGCAACCGCTGTTAGGGTAAATGAGGCTCAACAACTGTTAGGGTAAATGAGGCTCAACAGCTGTTATGGTAACTGAGGCTCAACAGCTGTTACGGTAACTGAGGCTCAACAGCTGTTACGGTAACTGAGGCTCAACCGCTGTTACGGTAAATGAGACTCAACAACTGTTAGGGTAAATGAGGCTCAACAGCTGTTACGGTAACTGAGGCGCAACCGCTGTTACGGTAAATGAGGCTCAACAACTGTTAGGGTAAATGAGGCTCAACCGCTGTTAGGGTAACTGAGGCTCAACCGCTGTTAGGGTAAATGAGGCTCAAACGCTGTTAGGGTAAATGAGGCTCAACCGCTGTTAGGGTAACTGAATGAACTGGGCTCAACCGCTGTTAGGGTAACTGAGGCTCAACCGCTGTTAGGGTAACTGAGGCTCAACCGCTGTTAGGGTAACTGAGGCTCAACCGCTGTTAGGGTAAATGAGGCTCAACCGCTGTTAGGGTAACTGAGGCTCAACCGCTGTTAGGGTAAATGAGGCTCAACCGCTGTTAGGGTAAATGAGGCTCAACCGCTGTTAGGGTAAATGAGGCTCAACCGCTGTTAGGGTAACTGAGGCTCAACCGCTGTTAGGGTAAATGAGGCTCAACAGCTGTTAGGGTAAATGAGGCTCAACCGCTGTTAGGGTAACTGAGGCTCAACCGCTGTTAGGGTAAATGAGGCTCAACCGCTGTTACGGTGAATGAGGCGCAAACGCTGTCACGGTAACTGAGGCTCAACCGCTGTTAGGGTAACTGAGGCTCAACCGCTGTTAGGGTAACTGAGGCTCAACAGCTGTTACGGTAACTGAGTCTCAACAGCTGTTAGGGTAACTGAGGCGCAACCGCTGTTAGGGTAAATGAGGCTCAACCGCTGTTAGGGTAAATGAGGCTCAACCGCTGTTAGGGTAAATGAGGCTCAACAGCTGTTAGGGTAACTGAGGCTCAACCGCTGTTAGGGTAAATGAGGCTCAACAGCTGTTAGGGTAAATGAGGCTCAACCGCTGTTAGGGTAACTGAGGCTCAACCGCTGTTAGGGTAACTGAGGCTCAACCGCTGTTAGGGTAACTGAGGCTCAACCGCTGTTAGGGTAACTGAGGCTCAACCGCTGTTAGGGTAACTGAGGCTCAGGCTGAGGCTCAACCGCTGTTAGGGTAACTGAGGCTCAACCGCTGTTAGGGTAAATGAGGCTCAACCGCTGTTAGGGTAAATGAGGCTCAACCGCTGTTAGGGTAACTGAGGCTCAACCGCTGTTAGGGTAAATGAGGCTCAACAGCTGTTACGGTAACTGAGGCTCAACCGCTGTTAGGGTAAATGAGGCTCAACCGCTGTTAGGGTAACTGAGGCTCAACCGCTGTTAGGGTAACTGAGGCTCAACCGCTGTTAGGGTAACTGAGGCTCAACCGCTGTTAGGGTAACTGAGGCTCAACCGCTGTTAGGGTAAATGAGGCTCAACCGCTGTTAGGGTAAATGAGGCTCAACCGCTGTTAGGGTAAATGAGGCTCAACAGCTGTTAGGGTAACTGAGGCTCAACCGCTGTTAGGGTAACTGAGGCTCAACCGCTGTTAGGGTAAATGAGGCTCAACCACTGTTAGGCTAAATGAGGGTCAACAGCTGTTAGGGTAAATGAGGCTCAACCGCTGTTAGGGTAAATGAGGCTCAACCGCTGTTAGGGTAAATGAGGCTCAACCGCTGTTAGGGTAACTGAGGCTCAACCGCTGTTAGGGTAAATGAGGCTCAACCGCTGTTAGGGTAACTGAGGCTCAACCGCTGTTAGGGTAAATGAGGCTCAACCGCTGTTAGGGTAACTGAGGCTCAACCGCTGTTAAATGAGGCTCAAATGAGGCTCAACCGCTGTTAGGGTAACTGAGGCTCAACCGCTGTTAGGGTAAATGAGGCTCAACCGCTGTTAGGGTAACTGAGGCTCAACCGCTGTTAGGGTAAATGAGGCTCAACCGCTGTTAGGGTAAATGAGGCTCAACCGCTGTTAGGGTAAATGAGGCTCAACCGCTGTTAGGGTAAATGAGGCTCAACCGCTGTTAGGGTAAATGAGGCTCAACCGCTGTTAGGGTAACTGAGGCTCAACTGAGGCTCAACAACGCTGTTAGGGTAAATGAGGCTCAACCGCTGTTAGGGTAACTGAGGCTCAACCGCTGTTAGGGTAACTGAGGCTCAACCGCTGTTAGGGTAAATGAGGCTCAACCGCTGTTAGGGTAACTGAGGCTCAACCGCTGTTAGGGTAACTGAGGCTCAACCGCTGTTAGGGTAAATGAGGCTCAACCGCTGTTAGGGTAAATGAGGCTCAACCGCTGTTAGGGTAACTGAGGCTCAACCGCTGTTAGGGTAAATGAGGCTCAACCGCTGTTAGGGTAACTGAGGCTCAACCGCTCAACCGCTGTTAGGGTAAATGAGGCTCAACCGCTGTTAGGGTAAATGAGGCTCAACCGCTGTTAGGGTAAATGAGGCTCAACCGCTGTTAGGGTAAATGAGGCTCAACCGCTGTTAGGGTAACTGAGGCTCAACCGCTGTTAGGGTAACTGAGGCTCAACCGCTGTTAGGGTAACTGAGGCTCAACCGCTGTTAGGGTAAATGAGGCTCAACCGCTGTTAGGGTAAATGAGGCTCAACCGCTGTTAGGGTAAATGAGGCTCAACCGCTGTTAGGGTAAATGAGGCTCAACAGCTGTTAGGGTAAATGAGGCTCAACCGCTGTTAGGGTAAATGAGGCTCAACCGCTGTTAGGGTAAATGAGGCTCAACCGCTGTTAGGGTAAATGAGGCTCAACCGCTGTTAGGGTAACTGAGGCTCAGGCTGGAAATAGAGCACAGACTGAAAGGGAAACAGACTCACTGGAATGATGTCATTATGATGGGACCAATCAGAAAGCAGGGTTATAATAATGTCATTACGAAAGGCACAATCACAGAGCATGGTTATAACAATGTCATTATGAAGGGACCAATCCGAGAGCAGGGATATGATGACGTCATTATGAATAGACCACTTAGAGAGCAGGGTTATAACAATGTCATTATGAAGGAACCAATTAGAGAGCCGGCTAATGATGATGTCATTGTCTCACTGTGACACGTGGGTGATAGACGACAGACTGAAAGGGAAACAGACTGACTGTGACACGTGGGTGATAGACGACAGACTGAAAGGGAAACAGACTGACTGTGACACGTGGGTGACTGGGGTCAGAACACACTGGTCCTCCTGGTCCAGACTGAAAGGGAAACAGACTGACTGTGACACGGGGTGATAGACGACAGACTGAAAGGGAAACAGACTGACTGTGACACGTGGGTGATACGACACACAGACTGAAAGGGAAACAGACTGACTCAGAATATGACAGCGCCAAGTGACAGAAGATTTAGATCTTATAGACTGAAAGGGAAACAGACTGACTGTGACAAAACAGCTCAGTGCTTTGTTACCTGGGAGTGGAGACTGGGACTGCTGGGTATCTGTGATAGACGACAGACTGAAGGGAGGAAAGAGAGGTGGACTGAAAACAGAGGATCATGTAGCTAGCAATCTAGTAGATACATGAAACAGACTGACTGACTGGACATGGAGTGGGGTGGGGGCTAGGTGGGAGGGAAGCATGGTTTCTAGGGAAACATGACTGACTGTGGGAAGCATGGTTTCTACGGGTCATGGAGGGGGTGGGGGCTAGGGATGGGACGGGAAGCATGACTCATGGGGTGGGGGCAGAACACACTGGTCCTCCTGGTCCAGATCGTCCCCAAAGCTGCTGTTCCTCTGGAGGGGGTGGGGGCTACGAGGGACGCTGCACCTCCAACAAACCAGGGGTCTTTTTCACTGCCAACACATACAGTCGGGTCACTAGGCGGGACGCATGCACGGGTCACACAACACACACACACACACACACACATGCACACACAAGCATGGTTTCACACACACACACACACACACACGGGTCACACACGGGTCACACACACACACACACACACACACACACACACACACACACACTCAGAATATGCATAGCATGGAGGGGGGGGGGCTAAGTGACAGAAGATTTCCCTATGATCTTATAATGTAATTTCCAAAAATCCATGCAACCCTTTCACATTTCTATATTTCTGTATGCGAAAACAAAACAGCTCAGTGCTTTGTTACCTGGGAGTGGAGAGCTGAACGTAAGGGAGGAAAGAGAGGTCCAGGACTGCTGGGTATCTGTGAGACCAAGAAGAGGAGGGAATGGGAGGGATGGAGACAAACACACAAGAGGATCATGTAGCTAGCAATCTAGTAGATACATGATCCTCTGGATGGGATGGGAAAGGCTGGGAGGCATGCTTTCTACGGGTCATGGAGGGGGGGGGGCTAGGGGGGTGGGGGCGGGATGGGAAGCATGGTTTCTATGGGTCATGGAGGGGGTGGGGGCTAGGAGGGATGGGACGGGAAGCATGGTTTCTATGGGTCATGGAGGGGGTGGGGGCTAGGAGGGATGGGACGGGAAGCATGGTTTCTATGGGTCATGGAGGGGGTGGGGGCTGGGGGATGGGAAGCATGGTTTCTAGGGTCATGGGATGGGACGGGAAGCATGGTTTCTATGGGTCATGGAGGGGGGTGGGGGATGGGAAGCATGGTTTCTAGGGTCATGGATGGGACGGGAAGCATGGTTTCTACGGGTCATGGAGGGGGTGGGGGCTAGGCGGGATGGGACGGGAAGCATGGTTTCTACGGGTCATGGAGGGGGGTGGGGGCTAGGCGGGATGGGACGGGAAGCATGGTTTCTACGGGTCATGGAGGGGGGGGGGGGCTAGGCGGGATGGGACGGGAAGCATGGTTTCTACGGGTCATGGAGGGGGTGGGGGCTAGGAGGGATGGGATGGGAAGCATGGGGACGGGAAGCATTTCTACGGGTCATGGAGGGGGTGGGGGGAAAGGCTGGGAGGCATGGGGTCATGGGACGGGAAAGCATGGTTTCTACGGGTCATGGAGGGGGTGGGGGCTAGGAGGGATGGGAAAGGCTGGGAAGCATGGTTTCTACGGGTCATGGAGGGGGGTGGGGGCTAGGCGGGATGGGATGGGAAGCATGGTTTCTACGGGTCATGGAGGGGGGTGGGGGCTAGGCGGGATGGGATGGAGGGGGGTGGGGGCTAGGGATGGGAGCATGGTTTCTACGGGTCATGGAGGGGGTGGGAAGCATGGGCTCATGGAGGGGGTGGGGGCTAGGGGGATGGGACGGGAAGCATGGTTTCTACGGGTCATGGAGGGGGTGGGGGCTGGGGGGATGGGAAGCATGGTTTCTAGGGTCATGGAGGGGGTGGGGGCTAGGCGGGATGGGACGGGAAGCATGGTTTCTACGGGTCATGGAGGGGGTGGGGGCTAGGGATGGGAAGCATGGTTTCTACGGGTCATGGAGGGGGGTGGGGGCTAGGCGGGATGGGACGGGAAGCATGGTTTCTACGGGTCATGGAGGGGGGTGGGGGCTAGGCGGGATGGGAAGCATGGTTTCTGGGTGGGGACGGAGGATTGCGGCAGGTGGATGGGGACTAAGGGGGCAATGGGTTGGGGTTATCTTTGTATGCATTCAAATGTATTTTTATAAAGCCCTCTTTACATCAGCAGTTGTCAACGTGCTTCATAGATACCCAGCCTGAAACACCAACAAGCCACTAAGATAATCACGATAACAAGATAGAAGGGAGGCACAACTGAGACATTTTGAAGGGGGTTCCAGAACCACTACAACCTCAATGTGCTGGAACCAACACATTCAACTGAAGACGGATTTATCTGCAGTTGACTGACTAAAGGGTTATATACCTATACACACATGTACCGAAGGAGCAAGCAGTGAGAGACAGATATAACAGTAACTGAGACAGTGATTGGCCAAGAGGACAGCTGCAGTGATTGGTCAAGAGGACAATGACAGATGCAGTGATTGGTCAAGAGGACAGTGACAGATGCAGTGATTGGTCAAGAGGACAGTGACAGATGCAGTGATTGGTCAAGAGGACAGTGACAGATGCAGTGATTGGTCAAGAGGACAGTAACAGATGCAGTGATTTGTCAAGAGGACAGTAACATTGACAGTGATTGGTCAAGAGGACAGTGACAGATGCAGTGATTGGTCAAGAGGACAGTAACAGTGACAGTGATTGGTCAAGAGGACAGTAAAAGTGACTGGACAGGAGGAGTGGACACTAACAGTAGCTCACCACATCCTAGTGCTTCAGCTAAACAGAAGCCAGAAACAGCAGATACGGAAAAGAGAGAGGGGGAGAAAGAGAAACAGAGAGGTAAAGAGAATAGAGAGATTGTTGAAAACCGTGGGAAATGTCTAATACATTCATAAAATTAATCATAATTAATTTGACAGAAATGGAATTGGCTCTGATAACCCCTGGCAGAGTGCCATTAAAATGGGGGTGAACTGCCCCTTTAGATTACTCCAAGCCACTAAAATGCAGTGTAAATATATATAAGAGAGTACCCCTCTCCTACCTGTACACACAGTGCTGTAGACATCAGAGCTGAGCTCCCTCCCACTATTGAACACTGAGTCGTAGGAGATACTGGGAACAGTGGGAGAACCAGGCCCATCGTCCTTCTCACTGCTCTTCAACTTCCTCCTCAGCTTCACCTGTTTACAGAGGGACAGGACGTGAATGGATGGACGGACGGATGGATGGGTGGGTGGGTGGGTGGGTGGGTGGATGATGGATGAATGATGAATGATGGATGGATGGACAGATGGATGGGTGGGTGGATGATGGATGAATGATGGATGGATGGGTATGTGGGTATACGGACAGTGGGTGAATGGATGGATGGACGGATAGATGAATGGATGGGTGGATAGATGCATGAATGATTGATGGATGGATGGATGAATGGATGGGTGGATAGATTGATGGATGGATGGGTGAATGGATGGGTGGGTAGGTAGGTGGATGAATGGATGGGTGGGTGGGTCAATGGACGGACGGAGAGCGGATTGGCTGGATGGGTAAATGGATGGGTGGGTGGATAAATGGATGGGTAGAAGAATGGATTGATGAATGAATGAAATAGCATCGATCTGATGAACCAGTGATTTTATAAGGACAGCTGACCGTTTTCTTGGGCTTGGGACTGGATACAGAGGAGCTGGGCAGAGCAGGTCTCCTCCTCACAAACATCTTGAAGGTGGCCGAGTCAGGGTTCTCCACAGCAAAGACCCTCCACGAAGTCTGGACAGAGAATGTGATCAGGACGTAAACAGACATTAACATTGCAGGTGACTACTAGAATCTACACCACAGTTGACTCGAGATGAAGGTACTTTTAAGGAATAGTGAGGAATGCATCTACCTAACCAAGCTCCACAGCATCTCCAGACTAATAGGTTTTCTGAAATGCAACAGTTGTTGTGAAGTAAAAGAGCATGCTGGTATAACAGAGATAATTAATGGGCCAAAAAGCTCACTTCACGGCTAGCTTGAAATGTTGCCAATTCTGCCATCGAATTGGATCCTTTTCTATAGCTCAACTGGTTCGTACGTTGTCAAGGGGGGCGGTCAAGCCTGTTAGCGAGGCAGAGGGCCCCAGGTTTGAGCTGTGGAACAGACAGTTTACTCTGAGTTGTAGTCAGAGAGAAGGAAGCTAATGTTGCTTATCTAGCACACTGATGTCAGTTCCACTGGGACTGTCTCTGTCAGACTCACCTGGATGAGAATGGCAGCTGCAGGGATCTGTCTGTTGAAGTGCTTCTGCCTCTGTTTCTGTTGAACCTTCAGTGCAAAGCCTGAACCCAGGATCCCCTGCAAACAAACGCAGAGGATTACTACACTAGAAAAGTAGGGGTGTTACCTAGTACCATAAAGGGTTCTTCAATTGTCCCCTAAGGAGAACCCTCTGAAAATAACTATTTTGGGTTCCAAGTAGAACCTCCAAAGGGTTCTACCTGGAACTAGAAAAAGGTTATCTTATGGGGACAAACGAATAACCCTTCTTTTCTAAGAGTGTACTTCATGGTGTTACTGATGAACGAACAGTATCTTTCCACCTGATTACTCCTGCACTCACAGCTGGTAGGGCGAAGAAGGAGATGGCAAAGACTGAGAAACACGATGCAATGGTTTTACCGATCCATGTCTGAGGCACCTTGTCTCCGTAGCCTATAGTTGTGACGGTCACCTGCAAAGGACAAAAGACTGCTAGGAGAGTCATCCCAGACTCCTGCCCTGTTCAGTGAAGCCAGACACACACACACACCAGTGGAGGCTGCTGAGAGGAGGACGGCTCATTATAACGGCTGTAACGGAGCGAATGGAATGGGGTCAAACATCTGGAAGCCATGGAAACCATGGAAACCATGTGTTCTGATACCATTCCACTGATTTCGCTCCAGTCATTACCACGAGCCCCGTCCTCCCTGATTAAGGTGACAGCTACCTCCTGTGAAACACACACACACACACACACACACACACACACACACACACACACACACACACACACACACACACGCAGCAGCCTTACCACCCCCCACCACAAGGCGTCAGCGTAGCTCCCGAACTCATTGGCTCCATTGCTGTCCACAGCATCCTTCTCTGCCAGGTACACAAAGTAGGAGGAGAAGATGAGCCCCAGGAAACCAATGTACAGCGTGGTGATGAGCTCCTGGAAACACACACACAGGCACCCACACACACATACACACAGACACACACGCACGTACACATGCACGCACACACATAAAGGCACACACACACACGCACGCACGCACGCACACACACATGCACACACACACACAAAGGCACAAACACACAAAGGCATGCACACACACACACACACACACACACACACACACACACACACACACACACACACACACACACACACACACACACACACACACACACACACACACACACACACACACACACACACAAAGGCATGCACACACACAAGACAACTTATTTAACATAGTTATCTAGAGAGGAATAAATGTATTAATGAAAAATAAAAGTTTGTCGCTCAGCATTAAATTAGGAGTGTGTGTTAGTGTTTGTCAACTCTGTTAACCTGTGCAGTGAACAACTCATAATAATAAGAATACATGGTATTTATATAGCGCTTTCCAAGGACCCAAACTAACCTGTCTGTGGATGAAGACCACAGAGCCCAGCAGACGCCACGTCCCTCCCTGCCGGTCCACATGAAGCATACGCAGGATCTGCAGGAAGCGAATCCCTCTGGAACAACAAACACACGGTCTGTGATCGGGGCTCCAGACAAACATTTTCCCCTGATGGAACTGCACACCAATAGAAAACAACTGGTAATCATCTGATAAAGTGATTGAGTTCTAGACAGACTACTGAGATGGTATTCCAGAAATAAGTTGTTTCATCTAACATGTCCACGCAGGAATGGATGATTCAATGAATCCAGTGATGTCATGAATTTTGGGGCAAATAGTCTATAGTTGTTATAGCTGTTTTTTATTTTTAAATCTTTTTGTTCAATAGAGATACATTTGTCCACATATTTTATGTGCAATAATATCATAGGCTGATTTATTTGGGACTATTTCACCACCTGAGTAAGTGGAAACTCCAAAAGCATTAGGTTGATCGCTAAACATAATACCCACTGATGGTGACCATGTAGGATTCTAACACTAAAGTCAATGTCCTAAAAAAACATTGCAGTTGTAGCCAACTACCCAATGAGGCTATGGCCGATGCAAGGTCCGATTCGCATTTCTCCAGCTGTGTATCTCAAAGCCATATCAAATATCTTGGTTGTAAAATTGCTTACTGAGAGTTGAGAAATAAAAACAACACCTACAGAAAGCTGAGAACCTCCTCTCTTTAACAGTGACAACCGTAGTTGCTGAGAACCTCCTCTCTTTAACAGTGACAACCGTAGTTGCTGAGAACCTCCTCTCTTTAACAGTGACAACCGTAGTTGCTGAGAACCTCCTCTCTTTAACAGTGACAACCGTAGTTGCTGAGAACCTCCTCTCTTTAACAGTGACAACCATAGTTGCTGAGAACCTCCTCTCTTTAACAGTGACAACCGTAGTTGCTGAGAACCTCCTCTCTTTAACAGTGACAACCGTAGTTGCTGAGAACCTCCTTTTTAACAGTGACAACTATTTGAGAACCTCCTTTTTAACAGTGACAACCGTAGTTGCTGAGAACCTCCTCTCTTTAACAGTGACAACCGTAGTTGCTGAGAACCTCCTCTCTTTAACAGTGACAACCGTAGTTGCTTCCAAAGATGTTTATTACCTGTCTATTTGGATTTTGAAATGTTACAGCCTATACAATCTGAAAGAAAATAAAAATCTCCTGGAATGCGGGGAGAGAGTGAGTAAGTGGCTCGCTCATTACAGCAGCAGGCCCCAGTGACACAGGGACAGAGACCTTCATTACAGCAGCAGGCCCCAGTGAAACAGGCACAGAGACCTTCATTACAGCAGCAGGCCCCAGCGACAAAGGGACAGAGACCTTCATTACAGCAGCAGGCCCCAGCGACACAGGGACAGCGACCTTCATTACAGCAGCAGGCCCCAGCGACACAGGGACAGAGATCTTCATTACAGCAGCAGGCCCCAGTGAAACAGGCACAGAGACCTTCATTACAGCAGCAGGCCCCAGTGAAACAGGCACAGAGACCTTCATTACAGCATCAGGCCCCAGCTAAACAGGCACAGAGATCTTCATTACAGCAGCAGGCCCCAGCTAAACAGGCACAGAGACCTTCATTACAGCAGCAGGCCCCAGTGAAACAGGCACAGAGACCTTCATTACAGCATCAGGCCCCAGTGAAACAGGCACAGAGACCTTCATTACAGCATCAGGCCCCAGTGAAACAGGCACAGAGACCTTCATTACAGCAGCAGGCCCCAGCTAAACAGGCACAGAGACCTTCATTACAGCAGCAGGCCCCAGTGAAACAGGCACAGAGACCTTCATTACAGCATCAGGCCCCAGTGAAACAGGCACAGAGACCTTCATTACAGCAGCAGGCCCCAGTGAAACAGGCACAGAGACCTTCATTACAGCAGCAGGCCCCAGTGAAACAGGCACAGAGACCTTCATTACAGCATCAGGCCCCAGCTAAACAGGCACAGAGACCTTCATTACAGCAGCAGGCCCCAGCTAAACAGGCACAGAGACCTTCATTACAGCATCAGGCCCCAGTGAAACAGGCACAGAGACCTTCATTACAGCAGCAGGCCCCAGCTAAACAGGGACAGAGACCTTCATTACAGCATCAGGCCCCAGCTAAACAGGCACAGAGACCTTCATTACAGCAGCAGGCCCCAGTGAAACAGGCACAGAGACCTTCATTACAGCATCAGGCCCCAGTGAAACAGGCACAGAGACCTTGATTACAGCAGCAGGCCCCAGCTAAACAGGCACAGAGACCTTCATTACAGCATCAGGCCCCAGTGAAACAGGCACAAAGACCTTCATTACAGCATCAGGCCCCAGTGAAACAGGCACAGAGACCTTCATTACAGCAGCAGGCCCCAGTGAAACAGGCACAGAGACCTTCATTACAGCATCAGGCCCCAGCTAAACAGGCACAGAGATCTTCATTACAGCAGCAGGCCCCAGTGAAACAGGCACAGAGACCTTCATTACAGCATCAGGCCCCAGTGAAACAGGCACAGAGACCTTCATTACAGCAGCAGGCCCCAGTGAAACAGGCACAGAGACCTTCATTACAGCAGCAGGCCCCAGCTAAACAGGCACAGAGACCTTCATTACAGCAGCAGGCCCCAGCTAAACAGGCACAGAGACCTTCATTACAGCAGCAGGCCCCAGCTAAACAGGCACAGAGACCTTCATTACAGCAGCAGGCCCCAGTGAAACAGGCACAGAGACCTTCATTACAGCAGCAGGCCCCAGCTAAACAGGCACAGAGACCTTCATTACAGCAGCAGGCCCCAGCTAAACAGGCACAGAGACCTTCATTACAGCAGCAGGCCCCAGCTAAACAGGCACAAAGACCTTCATTACAGCATCAGGCCCCAGTGAAACAGGCACAGAGACCTTCATTACAGCAGCAGGCCCCAGCTAAACAGGCACAGAGACCTTCATTACAGCAGCAGGCCCCAGTGAAACAGGCACAGAGACCTTCATTACAGCAGCAGGCCCCAGTGAAACAGGCACAGAGACCTTCATTACAGCAGCAGGCCCCAGTGAAACAGGCACAGAGACCTTCATTACAGCAGCAGGCCCCAGCGAAACAGGCACAGAGACCTTCACTACAGCAGCAGGCCCCAGCTAAACAGGGACAGAGACCTTCATTACAGCATCAGGCCCCAGCTAAACAGGCACAGAGACCTTCATTACAGCAGCAGGCCCCAGCTAAACAGGCACAGAGACCTTCACTACAGCAGCAGGTGTAACGGATGTGAAACGGCTAGCTTAGTTAGCTGTGGTTCGAGCTAAATAGCGTTTCAATCGGTGACGTCACTTGCTCTGAGACCTTGAAGTAGTAGTTCCCCTTGCTCTGCAAGGGCCGTGGCTTTTGTGGAGCGATGGGTAACGATGCTTCGTGGGTGACTGTTGTTGATGTGTGCAGAGGGTCCCTGGTTCGCGCCCGGGTATGGGCAAGGGGACGGTCTAAATTTATACTGTTACACAGGCCCCAGCTAAACAGGCACAGGTTGCAGAGACCTTCACTACAGCAGCAGGCCCCAGTGAAACAGGCACAGGGACAGAGACCTTCACTACAGCAGCAGGCCCCGTTGAAATAGGCACAGGGGCAGAGACCTTCACTACAGCAGCAGGCCCCAGTGAAACAGGCACAGGGACAGAGACCTTCACTACAGCAGCAGGCCCCAGTGAAACAGGCACAGGGGCAGAGACCTTCACTACAGCAGCAGGCCCCAGTGAAACAGGCACAGGGGCAGAGACCTTCACTACAGCAGCAGGCCCCAGTGAAACAGGCACAGGGGCAGAGACCTTCACTACAGCAGCAGGCCCCGGTGAAACAGGCACAAGGGCAGAGACCTTCACTACAGCAGCAGGCCCCAGTGAAATAGGCACAGGGGCAGAGACCTTCACTACAGCAGCAGGCCCCAGTGAAACAGGCACAGGGACAGAGACCTTCACTACAGCAGCAGGCCCCAGTGAAACAGGCACAGGGACAGAGACCTTCACTACAGCAGCAGGCCCCAGTGAAACAGGCACAGGGGCAGAGACCTTCACTACAGCAGCAGGCCCCGGTGAAACAGGCACAAGGGCAGAGACCTTCACTACAGCAGCAGGCCCCGGTGAAACAGGCACAGGGACAGAGACCTTCACTACAGCAGCAGGCCCCAGCTGAAACAGGGACAGAGACCTTCACTACAGCAGCAGGCCCCAGTGAAACAGGCACAGAGACCTTCACTACAGCAGCAGGCCCCAGCTGAAACAGGCACAGAGACCTTCATTACAGCAGCAGGCCCCAGTGAAACAGGCACAGAGACCTTCATTACAGCAGCAGGCCCCAGCTAAACAGGCACAGGGAGACCTTCATTACAGCAGCAGGCCCCAGTGAAACAGGCACAGGGAGACCTTCATTACAGCAGCAGGCCCCAGCTAAACAGGGACAGAGACCTTCACTACAGCAGCAGGCCCCAGCTAAACAGGCACAGGGAGACCTTCATTACAGCAGCAGGCCCCAGTGAAACAGGCACAGAGACCTTCATTACAGCAGCAGGCCCCAGCTAAACAGGGACAGAGACCTTCACTACAGCAGCAGGCCCCAGCTAAACAGGCACAGAGACCTTCACTACAGCAGCAGGCCCCAGCTAAACAGGGACAGAGACCTTCACTACAGCAGCAGGCCCCAGTGAAACAGGCACAGGGAGAGACCTTCACTACAGCAGCAGGCCCCAGTGAAACAGGCACAGGGAGACCTTCACTACAGCAGCAGGCCCCAGCTGAAACACAGGGACAGAGACCTTCATTACAGCATCAGGCCCCAGTGAAACAGGCACAGGGACAGAGACCTTCACTATAGCAGCAGGCCCCAGTGAAACAGGGACAGAGACCTTCATTACAGCATCAGGCCCCAGTGAAACAGGGGCAGAGACCTTCATTACAGCATCAGGCCCCAGCTAAACAGGGACAGAGACCTTCACTACAGCAGCAGGCCCCAGCTAAACAGGGGGACAGAGACCTTCACTACAGCATCAGGCCCCAGCTAAACAGGGGCAGAGACCTTCATTAAAGGAATCAGGAGGATAATAATGCACATGACTATTTGACCAAATCATGGTTACAGCCAAGTTTGGAGTGAGGTGACCATGTAAAATGTGCAGCTTGCACCAATGTGACCATTTTAAAAAATGTAACTCGCAATAGCCAAGTCAAAAGTGTAGCAAAATGCAATTAAATGGTTGCAGTCTGGAGCCCTGCATGATAGTGCTGTAAACATAGATCATTTAGGACATGAGAGTCGAGGGCCAGTGTCTTACCTGACAGCAGACGTGGCAAACACCTGTCCATTGGAGCCTACTACCAGTACGATGATGGAGGCCACCACTACAATCAAATCTGCAGAGAAGCACACAGTGGAGGGGACACATGTTACAGGAGGGGGCCGTGTTACAGGAGGGAGCCATGTTACAGGAGGGAGCCGTGTTACAGGAGGGAGCCGTGTTACAGGAGGGACTGTGTTACAGGAGGGACCGTGTTACAGGAGGGAGCCGTGTTACAGGAGGGACTGTGTTACAGGAGGGACCGTGTTACAGGAGGGACCGTGTTACAGGAGGGAGCCGTGTTACAGGAGGGAGCCGTGTTACAGGACGGGACCGTGTTACAGGACGGGACCGTGTTACAGGAGGGAGCCGTGTTACAGGAGGGACCGTGTTACAGGAGGGACCGTGTTACAGGACGGGACCGTGTTACAGGAGGGAGACATGTTACAGGACGGAGCCATGTTACAGGAGGGAGACATGTTACAGGAGGGAGACATGTTACAGGACGGAACCGTGTTACAGGAGGGAGACATGTTACAGGATGGAACCATGTTACAGGAGGGAGCCATGTTACAGGAGGGTGACATGTTACAGGAGGGTGACATGTTACAGGAGGGAGACATGTTACACTATAGAGACATGTTACAGGAGGGTGACCTGATACAGGAGGGTGACATGTTACAGGAGGGTGACATGTTACAGGAGGGAGACATGTTACAGGATGGGTGACATGTTACAGGAGGGAGACATGTCACAGGAGGGTGACATGTTACAGAATGGAGCCATGTTACAGGAGGGTGACATGTTACAGGAGGGTGACATGTTACAGGAGGGTGACATGTTACAGGAGGGAGACATGTTACAGGATGGGTCCCAGGGTTGTTGAATTGTCACTGTTACTTAATTAGGATATCTATTTGCATACTGAATGCAAATAATTGCCATTATTGTACATGTTTTATCTTATTTCATCTGAAGACTAAGGATGCCAGTGTGGAGTTTGTTCCAGGCACTTGCCGATGATGGAGATGGGCTTCCTGGCAAAACGCAGCCGGCCCCAGACGCCAACATATTTACTACGGCACCCTGCTGACCACAGCCGCACACCATACTCCACACCAAATAACACCACCAGCGCTATCTCCTGTTAAAGACAGAGAGTTGGGTGGGAGGGGGGAGGGGGGGGGGTGTAGAGAGACAACTTTTGTGAGTGTAATGTTCACTGTCAATTGTTATTGTTTATGATCTATTTCACTTTTTTTTGGGCAATGTAAACATATGTTTTCCATGCCAATAAAGCCCCTTAAATAAATAAATTAACAAACAAATAAATTAATAAATAGAGAGAGAGAGAGAGAGAGAGAGAGAGAAGAGAGACACAGACACACAGAGAGACACACAGAGAGACACAGAGAGACACAGAGAGACACAGAGAGAGACAGAGAGAGACAGAGAGAGACAGAGAGACAGAGAGAGACAGAGAGAGAGACAGAGAGAGAGACAGAGAGATTTGAGAACAAATGAGACAGAGAGTTGAAATATGAGACAAACAGAGAGAGACACACACACACAGAGAGAGAGAATGTAGGAAATAGTAAGTGATTCTCAGATAGAAAAAGAGGGAAAGAGCAGGTGATAAAACTAAAGGCTCAGACACACCAACAACCAGAGCACTTAGCACCTCTGAACGTCATTTGAGAACAAATGTATGCACTGATTGTACATGTAGAATGTTGTGAAATATGTGGTCAGTCAGACACCTCCAGCTGGTGGTCCCCAAAACACAGCGTGCTGAACTATCTGCAACATCAGGAACAACATTACATCCAGGATGTGTGACAGCCTTCAGGGACCCACAACAGGACTAATATGTGACCCTGTGTTGTGGTTATACATGTCACATCACCTGGATTCATCAACTTTCCTTTTCCAGGAAGGACAATTAGATCAAAAATGAAAGCAAAAATGTACGGTCTAAGGATGGTGATGGAGGATTGGTGCTGGAGGATTGGTGCTGGACTATCTGACATAAAAATAAAAGGGGACAGTTAGATGAAAACACTTTATTAAATAAAGGTTCAAAACTCAGGTCTTATGACATGATTAACAAAACTCTAATGTACAGGGGATAACATCGTAACCAGGACAATATAGACTAAGAACAGCTTTTGACAATAGAACAAGAACTCTAATGTACAGTAGGGATAACATCAGGAACCAGGACAATATAACAAGAACTCTAATGTACAGTAAGGATAACATCAGGAACCAGGACAATAGAACAAGAACTCTAATGTACAGTAGGGATAACATCAGGAACCAGGACAATATAACAAGAACTCTAATGTACAGTAGGGATAACATCAGTAACCAGGGCAATATAACAATAACTCTAATGTACAGTAGGGATAACATCAGTAACCAGGACAATATAACAAGAACTCTAATGTACAGTAGGGATAACATCAGGAACCAGGACAATATAACAAGAACTCTAATGTACAGTAGGGATAACATCAGTAACCAAGACAATATAACAAGAACTCTAATGTACAGTAGGGATAACATCAGGAACAAGGACAATATAACAAGAACTCTAATGTACAGTAGGGATAACATCAGTAACCAGGACAATAGAACAAGAACTCTAATGTACAGTAAGGATAACATCAGGAACCAAGACAATATAACAAGAACTCTAATGTACAGTAGGGATAACATCAGTAACCAGGACAATATAACAAGAACTCTAATGTACAGTAACATCAGTAACCAAGAATAACATTGGTAACCAGGACAATATAACAAGAACTCTAATGTACAGTAGGGATAACATCAGGAACCAAGACAATATAACAAGAACTCTAATGTACAGTAGGGATAACATCAGGAACCAGGACAATATAACAAGAACTCTAATGTACAGTAGGGATAACATCAGGAACCAGGACAATATAACAAGAACTCTAATGTACAGTAGGGATAACATCAGGAACCAGGACAATATAACAAGAACTCTAATGTACAGTAGGGATAACATCAGTAACCAAGACAATATAACAAGAACTCTAATGTACAGTAGGGATAACATCAGGAACCAGGACAATAGAACAAGAACTCTAATGTACAGTCGGGATAACATTGGTAACCAGGCCTATTGCTTCTAGTTCCTTGTTCCCTGAATGGACAAAATAACCAATATGTTCCTATACATCAAATGACTCCCAGTGCATGGCATGAATCAAACAATGAACTAACAATGAACGCCAAATGACTCCCAGTGCATGATATGAATCAAACAATGGACTGAAATTAAACACCAATGCAATTCCATTCAAATTTGCAAGTTTAGCATTTAGCAATTTAGAAGACCAATACCAAATCAATAACCTTTAATGGACTTTTAAGAGTGACAGATGCCCAATACATGTTCCGTCCTGGCGCTGGACAAACACATGTTCGTTTCAAGGGTCCCGAGTGGCACAGCGCTCTAGTTAAATAAAGGTTCAATAAAATGTTTAATTACATCACAAAAGTGCCACAGATGCACTAGGTTATTCCTTACAGGAAGAGAGAATCTACACTGGACCTTGTTAACAGTGAGTAAAGTGGTGACCTCACGTGCAGTGGGGTGCAAACCAGACAAAGGAAGAGCTGTTGTTGTGGTGGGGTGGAGGGGGGAGAGCTGGAGGGAGTGGAGGGGGGTTGTGGTGGAGGGGAGGGAGGGAGGGAGGGGAGTGGAGGGGAGTGGATGGGAGTGGAGGGGAGTGGGGGGTGGAGGGGGGAGTGGAGGGGGTGGAGGGGAGTGGAGTGGAGTGGAGGGGAGTGGGAGGGGGTGGAGGGGAGTGGAGGGGGGTGGAGGGGAGTGGAGTGGAGTGGAGGGGGTGGAGGGGAGTGGAGTGGAGGGGGAGGTGGAGTGGAGTGGAGGGGGGGGTGGAGTGGAGGGGGTGGAGGGGTGGAGTGGAGGGGAGTGGAGGGGGGGTGGAGGGAGGAGGACGGAGGGCAGGGTCATCAGCATTGAGGTCCAGTCATTCCACCTATAGGCCCCTTTCTGATCCGACTTACTAACGTAGTTATACTGAGGTCAGACACGATGTGGCACCAAAATATGGACACAAAAAGTTGAAGAATCAAATCCAGGGATATGTATGTGGACACAGATGGCCACAGAAAAAAGCACTGTCCCTGATCAGTTGAACATTAAGTGGGTCGCGTCATGAATTTGCTCAAAACAGTCTTTCACATTCTGACGACTCACACATCTCTTTCTTTATTTT